>NC_080383.1:82517945-82866748 GCF_014773155.1 Arachis stenosperma
TTCAGATCTAAAAATATCATGAGGTATAGAATAAATCTCTAAAAGTTGTTTAAATACTAACTAGTAACCTAGGTTTACAGAAAATGAGTAAACTAAGATAGATAGTGCAGAAATCCACTTCCGGGGCCTATTTGGTGTGCTGGGGCAGAGACTTTAGCTTTTCATGTGTCTAGGCTGTTTCTAGAGTTAAACGCCAGGTTGTAACCTGTTTGGGCGTTTAACTACAACTTGTAACTGTTTCTGGCGTTTAACGCCAGAGTGGAACATGGAACTGGCGTTAAACGCCAGTTTACATCGTTTGTCTTCGAGCAAAGTATGGAATATTATATTTCTGGAAGCCATGTATGTCTACTTTCCAAAGCAATTGAGAGCGCATCAATTAGACTTCTGTAGCTCCAGAAATCCATTTTGAGTGCAAGGAGGTCAAAATCCAACAACATCAGCAGTCCTTTTCAGCCTGAATAAGATTTTGCTCAGATCCCTCAATTTCAGCCAGAAAATATCTGAAATCACAAAAAAATACACAAACTCATAGTAAAGTCCAGAAATATGGATTTTGCATGAAAACTAATAAAAATATACTAAAAAGTAGTTAGAACCTACTAAAAACTACCTAAAAACAATGTCAAAAGCGTATAAATTATCCGCTCATCACAACACCAAACTTAAATTGTTGCTTGTCCCCAAGCAACTGAAAATAAATAAAAAGAAGAGAATATACTATAAATTCCAAAATATCAATGAAGCTTAGTTCTAATTAGATGAGCGGGACTAGTAGCTTTTTGCTTCTGAACAGTTTTGGCATCTCACTTTATCATTTGAAGTTTAGAATGATTGGCATCTATAGGAACTCAGAATTCAGATAGTGTTATTGATTCTCCTAGTTTAGTATGTTGATTCTTGAGCACAGCTACTTTATGAATCTTGGCCGTGGCCCTAAGCACTTTGTTTTCAGTATTACCACCGGATACATAAATGCCAACTGGGTGAACCTTTTCAGATTGTGACTTAGCTTTGCTAAAGTCCCCAATTAGAGGTGTCCAGAGTTCTTAAGCACACTCTTTGCTTTGGATCACGATTTTAACCACTTAGTCTCAAGCTTTTCACTTGGACCTGCATGCCACAAGCATGGTTAGGGACAGCTTGATTTAGCCACTTAGGCCTGGATTTATTTCCTTGGGCCCTCCTATCCATTGATGCTCAAAGCCTTGGATCCTTTTTACCCTTGCCTTTGGTTTTAAGGGCTATTGGCTTTTTCTGCTTGCTTTTTCTTTTTCTTTTATATTTTTTTGCCATTTTTTTCGCAAGCTTTTGTTATTCATTGCTTTTTCTTGCTTCAAGAATCAATTTTATGATTTTTCAGATTATCAATAACATTTCTCTTGTTCATCATTCTTTCAAGAGCCAACAATTTTAACATTCATAAAATTCAATATCAAAAATACACTGTTCAAACATTCATTCAGAAAACAAAAGTATTGTCACCACATTAATATAATTAAACTAATTTCAAGGATGAATTTGAAACTCATGTACTTCTTGTTCTTTTGTTTTTAGAACATTTTTCATTTAAGAGAGGTGAAAGATTCATGGAGTTATTCATAGCTTTAAGACATAGACACTAAACAATAATGATCATCTAGTAAAGACACAAAACATAGACAAACATAAAGTATGAAAATAAAAAAAAACATAGAAAAATAAGAACAAGAAAGTTAAGGAATGAGTCTACCTTAGTGATGGCGGCTTGTTCTTCCTCTTGAAGATCTAATGGTGCTCCTCTATGTCTCTTCCTTGCCTTTGTTGCTCTTTTCTCAAGGCTCTTTGATATGCAATCAAATGCTCTACCACTGAACTATGGACCCTTGAGATAAACCTCTCCATCTCTCATGACTCAGATGTGGAGCAACTGCCTTCTCTTTCCTCTTTCTAGAGGTTTCTCGGCCTTAGGTGCCATAAATGGTTATGGAAAAATAAAAGCAATACTTTTTCCAAGGACAATTCCCTTATTCGAAATTTTGTGCCCAAGGACAATTCCTTCAGTCACCATAAAGTGGCATTTCTCCCAGTTTAAAACCAGGTTAGTCTTTGGCACCTCTTTAGAACAAGTGCTAGATGGTCAAGACAGGAGCTGAATAAGTCTCCAAATACTGAAAAGTCATCCATGAAGACTTTCAGAAATTTTCCACCATATCAGAGAAAATAGAGAGCATGCACCTTTGAAAGGTGCAAGTGCATTACACAGACCAATAGCATCTTTCTGTATGCAAATACTCTAGATGGACATGTGAATGTTGTTTTCTCTTGATCCTGGGGATCTACTGCAATTTGATTATAACCTTAATATCCATCCAGAAAGCAGTAGTAATCAAGACCTGCTAGTCTTTCTAGCATCTGGTCTATGAATGGTAAAGGAAAATAATCATTTCTGGTAGCTGTATTGAGCCTTCTGTAATCAATACACATACGCCACCCTGTAACTATTCTTGTAGGAACCAATTCATTTTTTCATTATGAACCACTGTCATGCCATCCTTCTTAGTGACGACTTGGACAGGGCTCACCCAGGGGCTATCAGAAATAGGATAAATAATCCCAACCTATAGTAATTTAGTGACCTCCTTCTGTACCACCTCCTTCATGGCTGGATTCAGCCGCCTCTGTGGTTGAACCACTGGCTTAGCATCATCCTCCAATAGGATCTTGTGCATGCATCTGGCTGGGCTAATGCCCTTAAGATCACTGATGAACCACCCAAGAGCTGTCTTGTGTGTCCTCAGCACTTAATTAGTGCTTCCTGTTCCTATGGCTCTAAGGTAGAGTTTATGATTACAGGAAAAGTGTCACCTTCTCCCAGAAATGCATATTTCAGGAATGGTGGTAATGGTTTGAGCTCGGTTTAGGAGGTTTCTCCTCTTCCTGAGGGATTTTTAAAGGTTCTATTATTCTCTCTAGTTCCTCCAGATAAGGCTGAACATCTTTAAAAATATCCTCTAGCTCTGATTCGAGACTCTCAGTCATATTGACCTCTTCCACCATAGAGTCAATAATATCAATGCTCATGCAGTCGTTTGGGGTGTCTGGATGCTGCATAGCTTTGACAACATTCAACTTAAACTCGTCCTCATTGACTCTCAGGGTTAATTCCCCTTTTGGATGTCAATGAGGGTTCGTCCAGTTGCTAGGAAAGGTCTTTCTAGAATGAGAGTTACACTCTTGTGCTCCTCTATTTTCAGCGCCACAAAGTCAGTGGGAAAGGCAAATGGCCCAACCTTGACAATCATGTCTTCAATCACGCCTGATGGGTATTTAATGGAGCCATCAGCAGTTGGAGACATATCCGGGTTGGTTTGACTTCTTCAGTCAAACCAAGCTTTTTGATAGTGGATGCAGGTATTAGGTTGATACTTGCTACAAGATCACATAGAGCTTTCTTGGTACAAGTACCCTCTAATGTGCATGGTATCATGAAGCTTCCGGGATCTTTAAGCTTCTCTGGTAAGCTTTTCAGAATGACTGCACTGCATTTTTCAGTGAGGTAAACTTTTTCAGTTTCTCTCCAATCCTTCTTATGACTTAAGATCTCTTTATGAACTTAGCATAAGAGGTATTTGCTCAAGTGCCTTTGTAAACGGAATCTTTATTTCAAGAGTCCTGAGATAGTCTGCAAAGCGGGCAAATTGCTTATCCTGTTTCGCTTGGCGGAGTTTCTGAGGATAAGGCATTTTGGCTTTGTATTCCTCAATCTTAGTTGCTGTAGGTTTATTTCCTACAGATGTGGTTGGAGAAGCCTTTTTAGAGGGGTTGCTATCAGCACCTGTATGTGTCTGATCCCTCACTGGCGTTTGAATGCCAGGGTTGGAAGCTGGATTGGCGTTGGACGCGAACTCCTTACCTATTTCTGGCATTTGAACGCCAAAACTAAGCTTCCTTTGGGCGTTTAACGCCAACTCCTTGCCTGTTTGTGGCGTTTGAACGCCAGAACTGAGCATGGGTTGCGCATTTAACGCCAGCTCTCTACCCTTTTCTGGCGTTTGAGTGCCAGAATTATTCTTCTTTGGGCTCTTACTGTCCTCAGAGGGATTTTGGGTAGCAGTTTATTCCTTTTTGGCTTCTTGCTGCCTTGAAGTGATGTATTTAATGTTTTCTCACTTCTTAATTGAACTGCTTGGCACTCTTCTGTTATTTGTTTTGATAATTGTTGTTCTGTTTACTTCAGCTGTACTTCCATATTCATATTAGCCATTCTTGTGTCTTGTAGTATCCCTTGAATTCGGCTAGCTGTTTTGTTAGAAAATCTAATTGCTGATTGAATTCAGTAACTTGTTCTGCAGGACTGAGTTCAGCAGTTACTGTTTTAGCCTCTTCTTTCATGGAAGACTCACTACTTAGGTACAGATGCTGATTTCTGGCAACTATATTAATGAGCTCTTGAGCTTCTTCAATTGTCTTTCTCATGTGTATAGATCCACCAGCTGAGTGGTCCAAAGACATCTGAGCTTTCTCTGTAAGCCCATAATAGAAGATGTCTAACTGCACCCACTCTGAAAACATTTCAGAGGGACATTTTCTTAGCATCTCTCTGTATCTCTCCCAGGCATCATATAGAGATTTATTATCTCCTTGTTTAAAGTCTTGGATGTTCAGCCTTAGCTGTGTCATCCATTTTGGAGGGAAATATTGATTCAAAAATTTTTCTGACAGCTGTTTCTATGTCCTTATGCTAGCCTTAGGTTGGTTATTTAACCACCTCTTAGCTTGGTCATTTACAGCAAATGGAAATAGTAATAATCTGTAGACATCCTGATCTACTTCCTTATCATGTACTATGTCAGCAATTTATAAAAACTGTGCCAGAAACTATGTAGATTCTTCCTATGAAAGATCGGAATACTGGCAATTTTGCTGCACCATGATAATGAGTTGAGGATTCAACTCAAAATTAATGACTCCGATGGAGGGTATACAGATACTACTCCTATGAAGCAGTAGTGGGGTTAGCATATGACTCCAGAGTCCTTCTAGACTGTTCATTTCTACTTAGGTCCATGATGGAGAAAGGGAGATGTTGTGAATTGGAGATTCAAATAGTATTAAAATATATATATTTTTTCGAAATAATAATAATAAAATTGGAAACTAGAATAATTAATAAAATAAAAAAAGATTTGAAATTTTTTATGAGGCTTTTCGAAAAATTGAAGAGAGAGAAAGTGGTTAGAAAGTTTTGAAAAAAATATGATTTTAAAATTTTAAATATTGATACTTTCTTAACAAGAAAACACCAAACTTAAAATTTCTCAATCAAAATAATAAATTAGGACCAAAAATTCGAAAATTATGTAAAAGAAAGAAAAAGATTTTGAAAATCAATTTAAAAATTTTTTTTCAAAAATATTAAAAAAATTGAAAAAGATTTGATTTTTTTGAAAAAAAGATATGATTGAAAAAGATATGATTTTTTTTTTGAAAAATTTCGAAATTTTTGCTTAAAAATAGTTAGAGAAGATATTTTTTTATTTTTGAATTTTATGATGAAAGAGAAAACACACAAAGACACACAACTTAAAATTTTTAGATCTAATGCTCCTTATTTTCGAAAAATTTGGAGGGAAAACACCAAGAAACACCAAACTTAAAAATTTTAAGATCAAAACAAAAGGAAAACTCAAGAACACTTTGAAGACTCACAAGAACAACAAGAACATGAAGATAGAACACCAAACTTAAAAATTGACACAAGATTTAATCAAAGAGAAATTATTTTTGAAAAGTTTTAAAAGGAAGATAGCCAATTACCAAGAACATAAGCACAACACTCTAGCCAATTGAGCTATAAATTTAACATGTTTTAATAAGGTATTTAATTAATAAATTTTTTTTGAAAACTGATATTTTGAAAAATTACAAGAAAAACAAGAAAAGACCAGAACAAGAAAAACTAAAGATCAAATAAGAAAAATTAACAAGAACAACTTGAAGATCAAAGAAGAACAAAGAACATGCAATTTGAAAATTGAAAGACAAAGAAAAGCATGCAATTGACACCAAACTTAAAACATGACACTAACTCACAGAAAAACTAAAAATTAAAAAAAAAAATAATATTTTTGAAAAGAAAATAAAAGACTCTGACTCAAAAGACAAAATTTTCCTAATCTAAGCAACAAGATTCACCGTCAGTTGTTCAAACTCGAACAATTCCTCGCAACGACACTAAAAACTTGGTGCACAAAATTATAAATCACACTTTTCACAACTCGTACCACTAACCAGCAAGTGCTCTGGGTCGTCCAAGTAATACCTTACGTGAGTAAGGGTCGAATCCCACGGAGATTGTTGTCTTGAAGCAAGCTATGGTTATCTTGTAACTCTTAGTCAGGATAATAATAATTCTCAGTTTTGATTGGTAGTAAATAAAAAGCATGGATTAAATAATACTTGTTATGCAGTAATGGAGAATATGTTATAGTTTTGGAGATGCTTTATCTTCTGAATCTCTGCTTTTCCCCTGTCTTCTTCTTCACGCATGCAAGGTTCCTCCTATGGCAAGCTGTGTGTTGGTGGATCACCGTTGTCAATGGCTACCATTCGTCCTCTCAGTAAAAATGGTCCAGGTGCGCTGTCACCGCACGGCTAATCATTTGTCGGTTCTCACTCATTCTGGAATAGGATCCATTGATCCTTTTGCGTCGGTCACTACGCCCAGCCCTTGTGAGTTTGAAGCTCATCATAGTCATTCAATCCCTGAATCCTACTCGGAATACCACAGACAAGGTTTAGACTTTTCGGATTCTCAAGAATACTACCAATGGATTCTAGCTTATACCACGAAGATTCTGATTAAGGAATCCAAGAGATACTCATTCAATCGAAGGTAGAACGGAGGTGGTTGTCAGGCACACGTTCATAGATTGAGAATGGTGATGAGTGTCACGGATAATCACCTTCTTTATATTGAAGTGCGAATGAATATCTTAGATAGAAACAAGCGTGTTTGAATAGAAAACAGAAATAATTGCATTAATTCATCGAGACACAGCAGAGCTCCTTACCCCCAACAATAGAGTTTAGAGACTCATGCCGCCAAAGAGTACAAAGTTCAGATCTAAAAATGTCATGAGGTACAGAATAAATCTCTAAAAGTTGTTTAAATACTAAACTAGTAACCTAGGTTTACAGAAAATGAGTAAACTAAGATAGATAGTGCAGAAATCCACTTTCGGGGCCCACTTGGTGTCTGCTGGGATTGAGGCTTGAGCTTTTCACGTGTCTGGGCTGTTTCCGGAGTTAAACGCCAGGTTGTAACCTGTTTTGGGCGTTTAACTCCAACTTGTAATCTGTTTCTGGCGTTTAACGCCAGAATGGAACATGGAACTGGCGTTAAATGCCAGTTTACGTCATTTATCTTCGAGCAAAGTATGAACTATTATATTGCTGGAAAGCACTGGATGTCTACTTTCCAATGCAATTGAGAGCGCGCCAATTGGACTCTTGTAGCTCCAGAAAATCCATTTCGAGTGTAGGGAGATCAGAATCCAACAACATCAGCAGTCCTTTTTCAACCTGAATAAGATTTTTGCTCAGATCCCTCAATTTCAGCCAGAAAATACCTGAAATCACAGAAAACACACAAACTCATAGTAAAGTCCATAAATATGAATTTTGCATGAAAACTAATAAAAACATACTAAAAAGTAGCTAGAACCTACTAAAACTACCTAAAAACAATGCTAAAAAGCGTATAAATTATCCGCTCATCAGTCGCCACGGCTCTTAATTGCTCCTCCGACGCTGCATAATGCAACGGCGTCCACCCCTTGTTTCCACCTTGTTATAGTCAACCCATAATATGCTGGATGCTCATTTTAGTATGTATGCAGACGACTACTTTAATTCTTTTGGATGATTATTGATTGAAATGTATTTAATTAGATACAATTAAAATATGCTGGATGTTCAATTCACTGAGTATACGGATGAATATTTTTATCCTTAAGTGGATGGTTATCCTTAAGTGCTGATGAGAGTCCTTGTTGACGAACTAGCAGCGTTGAGGAGGATCTCGACGGTGACGATAGGGGCTGGTTGGCGACCAAGTAATGGCATGAACAACCCATGAGGTGACGATGATGTCTGGTGAGGGAGAGTGGCCCTGGCAAAAATGGCTGATTGGTGAGGCGGCAAAGATAAAGGGTTTGGGAGAGAAGTTGGTGCTTTAGTAAATTAGGTTATAATAAATGATTAAAATTTTTGAACAACTAAATGGAGTTTTTTGGTTGAGTAATTTGGGTGAAATTTTTTTTTAACTTTATTGAACTAAATTTTTAACATGTTGTTTAGGTTATTTAGATTTTTTATTGTCTACATAATAAAGATGGTCCAAATATGACAAAAATTAATTATAGAAAACATGATTTTCCAAGAGCCTTTCTTCTTTTTTTTTTTGGTGGTTAATCGGGAACAAAATCCAAAAAATGACTAAATACAAACTAAAGAGGATATAGAAACTCCTTGTTCATCATCAGCTAACCCAACATTGGGTAATGCTTCCATAAAGTCTTAACCAACAGGCTGCCTTTAAAAGCCCATAACATCCGTCCAGCCGAATCCAGGGAAGGCACGCTGATCCCCAAAAGGGAGACAAGCAGCCCACGTGTAGCACAATGGCGAAAAGTTCAGGATTCTCTGTACATCTTCACAAACTTGATCTGTACCGTAGTGCAGCCCTAAAATAAAATAAAAGGGGAAAAATCTGCTGGAAATTGGCATCGGATCCGAGACTGAGACATACAAGAGAAGAGAACACCGACTTGACCAACACACGATCGATTCGGAGCATCCGCTGATTGAGGTTGTGTTCCCTACGCACCTCCTCGCCGGTGAGTCACTCACTGCCTCCCTTCAAATCTGAACCTTCTTTCTTGCTTCAACCCATTGTCTACTATTCTTTTAATTTTTTGGGGTTTTAATGAATACCCTTTTATTTTAGCTGTTATAATTAGAACCCAGATACTTTATGTGGGGTTTGAAGCTCTAGGATTTTTGTGGGGTTGAGCTTCAATAAATCCTTTTTTATTATTTTTTTTGTAACGTTGAAATGTGTTTGTATGCCCAAAAAAGAAAAGATTGGGACCTGCTTGATTTGTTAGAGGACCTTGCTAATGCTATCATCATGTTGATCTTTGCTTACATTTTAGCTGTAGTTGATTAAGATTGAAACCATTTGTTTGAGGAAGTGTTTTCGTTAATTGATTTGGAGGAGAAATGATGAGAAGCTTAGGTTAATATGATTTGAGCTTAAGTTGCTAAGGACTGAACTTGCAATTTCCTTGTAAACTTCGATTGCTTGCTCGTTTATTTAGTTGTTTGTTTTTCTCTTCAATTACTTCGTGTTATGCATTTCGAAATTAAAAAAATATATATATTTCTAGTTGATCATAGTGTAAAACCTGGGTTGGGGAAGGCATTCACAGTAACTCTAGTCGGATTAGTTAGATTTTCGGTCTAAATACAGGTGGAAAAGACCATAAAGTTAAAAAATAAAATTTTCAGCTAACGTTTTCCCATGTTTATATTGCGAAGGGTTTGAACATATTTATGGTTACTATGGCTGCCTGGTCTTAGCTGTTTAGGTATTCAAGATCTCAATTAGTTTGAGTATATGACTATATATGCTTGTTTCTTGTGCTGTCCATACAAGTTTTTATATTTTTTATTAATTTGTTTTGGTCAACATGTGTATTTTGTTCACCTTGTATGCTTTAAGTTAATTGGTAAATCAATGTCTCTTGGTATGGGTGAAATGGTGGTTGCTTACTATGTTATCAACACTCGTTTATTTCTTTTGCCCATATTTCAATGAAGTTAGTTTGTTACTGTTGACTTGAATGTCTGACAATATTGATCCAAATTCCCCTTCTTTGCTATAGATTCTGATGCTTTCTTTGCTCTGAAATCTAAAGAGCTCTCTAAGTTGTAGTCATTGTTAGAGTGTGGAACTTATTTGTAAGTTGTAGTCATTATTAGAGTGTGGAACTTATTTGCAAGTGTATCGCTAATTCAGTTTCTGTTTTCATTTTCACTGGTTTATTTTTCAAAATTGTGAAAAGAAAAAGAAATAAAAACAGTAAAGTCTTGTTTTCTCTTTTTTATTTCCTGTTTTGACTTCTTTTTCTCTTTTCAAAATTCTGAAAACATACAACTGAAAATGAAAATAGAATAATTAAAGTAGGAATTTTCTACTAAGATGACATATTCTTGAAACTGCAGGTTTTTACACACTAAAGGGCCTCATGTCAAACGTAGAGGATAACAAAGAACAACAACAAATGGATGTCAATGCATCTAATGAGTCGAGTAACATGCCGTCATCCCAGAAGCAGGTGGTATCCATATCAATCTCCTTGCATTCTTAAATCAAAAGTTAAATGTGACCTTCAATGAAATAATCTATTAAGTATCTAAGGAATGTAGGAAATAACACACCTTAAAAGCTAGTTGTTAAGGGGGAAGAACCACTCTCCTTAAATGCAACATCAAGCATTCCATACTACCCAATGCGGGACTTTGGACACCCCATAATACCCAAGTCCCTAAACAATACACCGCCCCTAGAAAACCGACATCCACGGCGGCTTAATTCTATCGACACTGACTCAGTGGTGTCTGGCTTTCAGTATTTGGTATTCGCCTTAATCCAGCCTATAGGTAGCCCTTTCCATGTGCCGACAACCAAGGCTTTGATATCATTGTTAAGTATCTAAAAAAGTGGGAAACAAGAAACCACATCTTAAAAGTTAGCTGCTAAGGGGAGGAACCACTCCTTAATAAATACAACATCAAGCATCCATGCTACTCAGTGTAAGACTTTGGGCACCCCATAATACCTAAGTCCTTAACATAGTCCCTTTACTATGAGATTATTTACCGCCAAAAGAATTTCTTATTTTCTGCCTTACTAGTTTATAAACCTTGTAGGAGGAAGCTATAAAGAAAAAATATGGAGGAATGATGCCCAAAAAGCCACCTCTCATATCTAAGGTATGTGACTCAAGGATTCTATGAGTAGATTTATTTGTCACTTCTATTTTTGAATTCAAGATGGTCAATACTTGTGATTTTCTTAATGTTCACTGACATATACTTATGTTAATTTTCACTCCAAATCTAACTTCTCATGGCAGGACCATGAGCGCGCTTACTTTGATTCCGCCGATTGGGCACTTGGAAAGGTACTTCTTGCAGACCCTACTATGTAATAATTGCATATATTTAATTTTTCTTACGCTTGAATGTGCTCTCACATTAAACAGCAAGGTGGCGAGAAGCCTAAGGGACCACTTGAAGAACTTAGACCTAAACTACAGGTATTGAACCAATATTCTCATACCTGAATTTAGGATGGTAATGTTGCTTTGTAAGGTTTAGTAAGATTCATTATTCTAATGTGTGTGAATAGTGTGCTGCCTGATGGTTGTTGAATTTATACAAAGCTTTTGTGTCTAATGGCTAAACTGGATTGTATCATGTGGATTGATGAAATGAGCTTAGAGAGGTGAATTTGTGTGTGCTCCCATAGAGGTGAGGGAGAAATTGAGTGAGAGAAGCATGTGAGTTTGATGAAGTGATTTTGTTATAATGGTGAATCACACCTTTACACTATACAGTTAGACTATATATATAGTAAAGGCCTAACAACTACTTCTACTGCTAACAATGTAACTAACTAGTCCTAGTCAGGATAGAGAAAATACAAACGAGTCCTTAATAAGGATATTAACTTAACAAACAATACATCAGGCTATATCAGTAAGAGTGAAGAGTAAAAATACTTACTCCCCCCGCAAGCTTGGATTGTGAAGGTCGCGCAGTCCAAGCTTGAGAAATAGCTTCGGAAATTGGCCAGGCACTAACGGTTTCTCATCAAGATATCAGCAAGCTGCTCTTGACTAGCAATTGGAAGAAGCCTGGTAAGACCGATCTGCATCTTCTCACGAGTAATATGACAATCAACCTCGATGTGCTTTGTCCGTTCATGGAAGACGGGATTTGCTGCCAAATGCAACGCCGATTGACTATCACAATAGAGGTTGATGGACATGGAAAGCGGGAGCTGTAATTCGTTGAACAGATTAAAGAGCCATGGCACCTCACAAGTAGCATGCGCTAATGCTTGATACTCTGCTTCAGTGGAGGACTTGGCCACCGTCAATTGTTTCTTACTCTTCCACGAGATGAGGGAGGAACCGTGGAAGAAGCAATAGCCAGAAACCGATCTCCAGGAATCACTGCAAGAGGCCCAGTCAGAATCAGAGAATCCGATAACGTGCTGATCAGAGGTGGAAGAGAAGAAAAGACCTGTAGTTGGACAACCTTTGAGGTACTTAAGAATCCTCATAGCGGCAGAGAAATGCCCGGATCGTGGATGATCAAGGTACTGACTCAATTTGTCAACAGCAAAGCAAATGTCAGGCCTTGTGTTAGTCAAGTAGAGTAGGCGTCTGATAAGCTTTCGAAAAGGTGTCGAATCCGCAAGAACATCGCCACTGTCCTTGGTGAGCTTGCAAGCATAGTCCATAGTTGTAGAGCTCGGTTTGCACTCAAGCAGCCCATAATCACTCAGGAAATCAGTGACATATTTCTTCTGATAAACGACAATGTCCTTGCCAGAACGAGCCACCTCCATCCCGAGAAAGTATTTCAAATCACCTAAATCCTTAATGCTGAAACGATCATCAAGGAGTTGCTTAACGCTGTTAATTTCTGCAAGAGAATCCCCAGTGAGGATGAGATCATCGACGTACACCAGGATGATGCTGATCCCATGGGCAGTGTGCTTAGTGAACAAAGAAAGGTCAAGTCTAGACTGAGCAAAACCAGCCCCACGTAACACAGAAGTGAGTTTCAAGTTCCATTGACGGCTAGCCTGCCTCAAGCCATAAAGGGACTTCTTCAAGCGACAAACCAACCCTCGCTTAGCAACATCAAGACCTGGAGGGAGTGTCATGTAGACTTCTTTATCAAGCTCTCCATGGAGGAAAGCCGTATTAACATCCAATTGCTTGAGAAACCAATTTCTGACAGCTGCCAAAGAAAGAACAACACGCAGTGTGGTGACTTTCACAATGGGACTGAAGGTATCAATATAATCAACTCCTGGAATTTGGGTAAAACCTTTGGCAACAAGCCTGGCCTTGTGCCGTTCATTGGTGCCGTCCGGATTAAATTCAACCTGAAAGACCCACTTGCAACTTATTGGAGTTTTTCCTGTCGGCAAAGGAGTTAACTCCCAAGTCTGATTCTGCTCAAGAGGATCCAGCTCAGCTTTAATGGCGCTCCTCCAACATTGCTGAGACACAGCATCCTTAAAAGTCTGTGGTTCGGTATTTTGGGAGATGGCCATAGAGAACCTTTGAAAACTGTGACTTAAATTTTGATATGATACTGTAAATGGATTTTTGCAATGAGTACAAGTGCCACTGATGGAATTCACAAAATGATAATCCTGAAGATAAGAGGGTGGCCTATGGTCTCTAGTTGATCTCCTAAGAATGGGACTAATGAGCTGGGAAACTGACTCGGCTTCAGGACCTACAGGTGGAGGAGGCAATGATGGGGATGTGTCATGCGGAAAGGTAGGGGTGTGAGATGAGGGGAATGGTGAATCATTTGATTCAAGACCTAATGGAGAGGGAACCTCAGGAGTGTCGTCAGTGCCAAAACTAGTGCATTCATGTAAAGAGAAGTCCGGAGGACGAGAATGAACATTAGAGTCTAATGAAGCTGAACCATGCAAGGGAATGTCATAAGAGAACGGATCTAAGGAAGGGGGATACACCGGTGCAGGGGGCTCGGTGGAAGTTGGTGTGTTGCATGTAAGAAAAGGAAAATGATTTTCATAAAAGATGACATTACGAGAGATGAAAATTTTTCTGGTTCGTAAATCAATTAACAAGTAACCTTTGGTAATTGGTACCCTCTTGATATCCAAGAAAGCAACATTTATGTGCTCTCGAGTCCAATTTAGATTGCTGGGCAGTCAAGGTGCTTACATAAGCAAGACATCCAAATACCTTGAGATGGGAAATATCAGGAAGTTTGTTATACAAAACTTCAAAGGGAGACTGATCTTTAAGAAGGCTACTTGGATATCTGTTTATGAGGTGCACTGCATGCTTAAGAGCATAGTTCCAAAAACAAGCAGAGACGTGTGACTGAAACATGAGGCTTCGGGCCACTTCTAAGATATGTTGATGCTTTCTTTCTACGATTCCAGTTTGTTGTGGTGTTTCCACACAAGAGGTTTGATGAGTAATATTATTTGAAGCATAGAAAGAAAGCAATGTAATTTCTGGTCCATTGTCTGACCGAATGGCCTTAATTGATTTTTCAAACTGAGTTTTCACAAATTGAAAAAATGTTTTAACTAATTTAGAAGCCTCTGATTTTCGTTTCATAAGGTAAATCCAGGTAAATCTACTTGTGTCATCAACAACGGTCAAAAATTATTTGTCCACCAAGGGAAGGTACACTCAATGGTCCCCAAATATCCATATGAACAAGATCAAAACAAAATTTGCTGTACTAGAACTAAGAGGAAATGGCAACCGTTTTTGCTTACCACAGTGACATGGATCACAAGGATCCTTATGTGCTTTGCAATCTGTGAAGGGAAATTTTTCTTTCATTACAAGCATTTTAGTGTAGGGTGGATGCCCGAGCCTATTATGCCATGTGCTACTTGAGACTACATTGTTTATTGTTGGAGGTGCACTAATCTGTGGTGCTATATGGAATGCATGATGTGCAGAGTTTTGTAGAATGTAAAGTCCATCAGCAACTCTAGCTCCACCAATCATCTTCTTTGACAAATCCTGTACTTCACAAACAGTATCAGAAATTTTCAATTCACATTTTAAATTTGTAGTGAGTGATGAAACAGAAATAAGTTTGAAGTTGAAGGTAGGTATATATAGTGTATTTGTGAGGTATAGGTCATTAGTGAAAGAGACAGTCCCCATTATGCTGCTGATAGTGTATGATCCATTGGGGAGTCTCATTATTACAGGTGGGATATGGAAATAAGAATCTAAATCTTGAAGTGAATATGACACATGATCTGTTGCACCAGTGTCACCCAAGATTCCCATTTTTCTGTTTCATCACCACTGTTCTCTGCCAACATGTGTGATTTAAAGTGTAAAATTTGAGCCACTCTTTTACCCCTCATTGTTGGAGCTTGTGTGTTAATTTGGTTGGTGCTATGAACATGCTGCACCTCTTGGTGTTGAAGGAGAGCAAGTAAAGCAAGCTTTTGATCCTGAGTGAACTCCAGAACCTAATCATCAACCTTGTGCGTTTGGTCTGCACTGTCTTCATCACAAGTCTCTTCAGTGGCTGCATAATTGAGAGTTGCAGCACCATCACTGTACCTTTCCTTGAGGTGTGGTGGCAGACCGTGCTTCTTATAGCACACATCGATTGTGTCCTGCCTTCCTACAATATGTACATTGCACTCATTCTCGCCCTTGTCCTCTTCCACCACTGAACCTGTCTCGACCTCATCCTCTATAGGCATTTTCAGAATTTCTGGCAGGGTTCCCTTCACTAGTTCGTGCACTGCTTTGGCTCTCTGCTTGGGAGGCATTAAAGAGTATCCTTGGTTCACCATCAATACTGACAAGCTGCCTTTCTTGCTGTGTAAGCAGGGAAAAGGTGGAATCAATGTGTGGCAAAGGATCCATTAACATAATTTGCAATCGAACTCCACTGAACTGTTAGCTTAATCCTCTTAAGAACCGTACCACATAGCCTTCTATGCTGTATTTTTGCATCACTCCAAGTCCACACTTACAAGTCTCACCACAATCACATGAAGGAACTGGTTGAAAACTGTCTAGCTCTTCGCAAAGTCCTTTCAGTTTAGTGAAGTAATTCATCACTGACAACTCTCTTGCCTCACAGCATATAGTTCTTCCTCTAATTCAGCGAACCGAAACCGATCTCCATGATAATATCTCCTTTTCAGGTCTCTCCAGAGGTCATAAGCCAAATTATTCCAGATTACACTACGTGAGATGTCAGGACTTAAAGACAAGTTTATCCAAGCCAATATGTAAGTGTTACATCTCTCCTATTGTTCAAACATTACATCAGATTCGCTAGGTTTCTTGATAGTTCCGTCAACAAATTGCAGAACAAATCGCAGTTTATTTTTAGCATTTAGGGCTAAAGTCATAGATCTACACCGGTCATTATAATTCGAACCCAGTCATGATAACAGGAGTGATAGAGATACCAGGATTTGCGGAAGGATGGAGGACATAAGGACTGGCAGGATTTGCGCTCGGATTTGAGGTTCTACGAGCCTTTCGGAGCTCAGATTGCAATTCTGCAATTTGATTCATGAATGCAGCAACTGATTCAGCACTATACGTGCTTGGATTCACCTTAACCTTGGAATTTTGGTGTGACGCTTCCATGGCGCCAAATCGCAGATCAAAAAATCCAAAGAAGAATTCAAAATCACACTCACTAGCCTCGATCTCAAACTTTCTCGTCGCACACCACCTCGATCCACGTCCACTGCACCATGATGAAATGAGCTTAGAGAGGTGAATTTCTGTGTGCTTCTATAGGGGTGAGGGAGAAATTGAGTGAGTGAAGCATGTGAATTGATGAAGTGATTTTGTTATAATGGGGAATCACACCTTTACACTATACAGTTAGACTATATATATAGTAAAGGCCTAAGAGCTACTTCTACTGCTAGCAATGTAACTAACTAGTCCTAGTCAGCATAGAGAAAATACAACTGAGTCCTTAATAAAGATATTAACCTAACTAACCATACATCAAGCTATATCAGTAAGAGTGAAGAGTAAAAATACTCTTATTCCCCAACATGGATAACTAAAATATAAGCAAATAATGGTAATGCGGATTGGATGGTGAAAATTTAATTGTGCGATTCAGAGCTTATTTGTTTAACTGCCTCCTCCCTCCTCCCTCCTCCCTCCTCCCCCCCCCCCCAAAAAAAAAAAAAATCCTTTCTTCTAAGGGACATTCTATCAAATACCCTTCCAAATATGTAGAGAGATTAGGGAGAAAAACGTAGGGTTGTAACTGTTAGTTGTTGCTTGCTTGTGAGTTATATGATTAGCATTTCCCTTTTTCTCTAGGAAACTTCCGATGATAAGATTTTATAAACATAAATAAGTTAATCCAACAGAAACTTAATTTTACAGTTGGGAGCAGCTTCTGCGGCATTTCTGCTTTGTTGTTGCTTTGCATTGCAATGGTAGAATCATAGTTGGTAAATTTCAGATGTCTTCATAGCTTCTGCACACTTCACTATCAGCAAAAAAGAAAATCTAAACAAATTAACCTTGATACCATAGTTTTGTTTAGGCATATTGGTTACCACACGTGCTCTTTAGTAATTCAATAAATAAATAAATAAATTGCTGAAAACTTAAAGCCTCAAATCCCCTAATCACCTACTTTTCATATTTGAACAAAGTTAAATCTAATCACACATTTGCCAATTTCAGCCAACACAACAACAAACACGCTACCGGAAATCTCCCTATGCTCCTGAAGGAGAAGGTATGTCTATTATTTCAAAAGCTTAGATTGTTCAATGAAACTGGTTGGTTTTCTTCGATTCCCTTTTTCGAGCATCATCGAAACAAACTGACCAAGCGAATTCCGTTGTTTCTGTAGAAGGGCGAAGCGTTCCACCAGAGGATTCTCCATCCAACGAGTAAAAGCAGCAAATCAGTCTTTTCATGATGTGCTGACAATCATTGTTCTGATACCTGTGTAGGTATGACCTTTCGTTGTTTTTCAACAATAAAGGAAAGTTGAATTTGTGTATTCATATATTAGCAAAAGACCAATGATTTGAACTTGCAGCTATATGCTGTAAAAGACTTACTGGGATTATGATTCTTGTGTTTGCCTCCTTTTTCACCCTTATCCTCATTGTTTTTTTCCCCCCTCTGGAAGATAAAAGGCGATAAATTATTAATAGTAAAAAATTAAAGAAAAAGAGTGATCCTCTCGTCGTGTCGTTGGCCTTTTTTGTTTTTGGCAAAAATGGTGTACAGATTTTAAATTAAGAACTTATTCTGATATGCACAATTGCGTCATGTAATTTATGTAGTTGATGTTGTAATATATGGTGATCATTGGTATAAATGGTAGAATTAATATGTATTTGGGAATGCTTAAAAATTAAACTTATTTTAATAATTTTATGGTGAAAATTTACATTTGTCTTCATATAAAGTTAATATTTACGAATCGTTAAATAATTTGACAATGCATGTGAGTTGTTGCCTAATTTTATGGATTATCATGTTAGGTGTACACTAAAATCAGCTACTAGTATAAAATATATGTTAGAATATAAAAATACATATTGAAAATAAGTTAAACTATATGTATTTGTACATATAATGGTGGTTAATTTTAGTGTACAAGTAATATTTTTATTTTATTTATATAATTGCTTTTTAAACTAATCGATCATATGAGAACTAATATACTTGGATATCTTAGCTAACAATAATGGTTTTAAGATCATGTATTGGTTTTCGAACGTGTGAAAAAATTATTTTTAAGCGGTATAATTTACAAAAATGGATTTGAAATAATAGTTTATATTATTTAATATTTGATACTTGAGGTTAAATTGATAAAATTATTACAATTTAAAAATAAGACTTCTGTTTATAAGTTTCAAAATAGTGGTTTCACTTATAAGTTTTTTTCTGCTTAAAATTATTCATTTTGATCATAGTCTGATTTCAAAAATTTATCCAAATATGATTATTTTTTAGCAAAATAGAATATTGAAATGTCTTCATACTATTGGTCATTCTAATTGTTACGTCACCAAATTAAAATTGGTGATTTCATGTCTTACAATTAAAGGTATTCATACGTCGGTTTAGTTTGAATCGGGGGTAAAATGAGAGCTAAATCGGTAAAATGAAAGCTAAATCGATTAAATTTAAATTGAGTAGATCCCAACTAATTAAATCCGATTTGAATTCGTTCGGTTAATTGAATACCCAATTAAAAAGGAAATTTATAAAAAAATTTAATAATAATAATAATAAAACGTTACATCATCAATTTAAAATTAAATAATTATCATAATTTTAAAGACTTTTGGATTAAAAAATAAAGATGTATATATTTTATTTTTTAATTAATATTAAACTAATCAGATAATTGACATAGTTCGGGTTCCACAATTTTAGAACTAATACTCAAACTCATCTTAATTGAGTTGTATTGGATCTGACTTGATTGTATTGGATTACCCATTCAATTCAAAATTAATATAATCTAATTGGATTGATTTTAGATGGATAATCAGGTTATCTATATCCATAAAAACCCTTTGAAATGTATTTCAAATGTTTGTAATATGAAAAGTTTAAGTATTATTTAAAAATTATTAGTTTATATTTTTAGAATGTTTAATTTAATTTGATATATTTTAATTTTATTTATTTAGTTACTAAATTATGTTTTGTTTGTGGGTTTAGGATTTTTTTTGTTTTAATCTAGTAATAAGTTATAAATACTTCATAAACTACTATAGTCATCATATATTGAGTGATTAAAGGTGTGAAAATTTCTTTTTTTTGGTTTCGTGATAAAATCATAGTCTAAATAAATTAGATTGAGGAGTCTTTTTTTTATTACATCAACAAATTAAATTAAAAATTGAGTGATTCTCTTTGTATTTAATTTCAATTTATCTTTTTGTTAACTATTAATTTCAATAAATTTTTTTTATTCAATTCCAATTTATGTTTTTTTTTATTTATTTTTTTCTATCACCCTTACCCACAATCATGAGTGTAAATGGACAACGATTTCACTTTTGGAAATGGTGAAGAAAATGGACAGAATAGCATAATGGGGATTGCTTACAGTTTCTCAACGACAATTTATAACCATTTTTGGAAACATTGCTAATCATTTAATCAACATATGAATTTTATCCCTTTTCTATAACGATTTAATAGTTAAATTAGTCTCTTAAAGATGGATTATTTTTTAAATTTATTACTAAAATTTTAATCAAATTGACACTTTAAAAATTATAAATTAATTATTTTTATTCTTCTATCACTCCATTAACAATTTTTGTCTATGGTTGATAATGTAGAATATTCACTGATAATATACATGACACCTAATATATCTAATTGGACCCTAAACAAATATGTTTATGAAAATTTATCAATTTAGTCTATTTTTTCAATTATATAAACTTTAATCCTAATATAATCTAACGACACTAAATTAGATTTTTTTAAACATATTTATTTAGTGTCCAATTGAACATGAAAGGTATCATATATGTTGTCAATTAATATTTTATATCATTAATTATTGATAGAAACTATTAATAATGTGATGGAAGGACAAAAATAATCAATCTATAATTTTTAAAAAACAAATTTAATTAAAATAAATTTTCACACGAATTTAGAGAACAAAACATCTATTAAGGATTAATTTAACTATTAATCTTTTATATAGCCTTTGGAAATGAAAAAGGTAACAACACTAATGTTGATGGATGCTACATCTGATGTGATTGAAAATGCAATGAAGGATACAAAAATGTGTATTTTCTTTTTTTTATGGTGTTTTTTAATTTAATAGGCAAAATATTAATTTGTCGGAGATCTAAATTTTATTAAGAGTCTTTTGGTGGTTAATAAATTGTTGCATACATAAAATAGAATTTAAACTCTTGATATTACTTACGCGGACGAGTGAGCTAACCACTCCATTAATGCAAATTGGCTAAAGGTGCAGGGCTTTGACGGTTGCACAACTTATCTATTTATCGTGTCGACCTTGGCAAATCACCAAACCAATTAGAACAAGACATGTAATAGATTACTCGGGAATGTGGTTGAACAAAAAAGATTCATTCTTTCTTAACCAAATTTTTGGAGGTTCTATCTCTGCCTTGGTATGAAAACATTTTAAAACATCCAATACGTATTGCCAGTGAAGCTCCCATCATGAACAAAAAGGCACAAGTGAACTATCAAAATATAATTGAAGCCATTGATGTTTTACTTTTTCATTGGAAGAATTTATTTTTGTTATTAATAAATTAGAAAAAGAACTAGTGAAAAGAAAATTGATTTGTTATTCATTAAAGTAGAGTAGAATTTGATTTGTTATTCATCAAAGTAGAGTAGAGTATCTTTTTTGTCTTTAATGTAATGAGTAAATTTTAAAGTTGTTTCTAACGTTTAAATTGTCCTACTTAAGTCCTTAATATTTTAAAATCGTCTCAATGTTGTCTGTTGTAGTAATCTGTTAATAGAATTAACAGTAAGACAATATTGAAACGATTTTAAAATGTTAGGGACTTAAATAGGTTGAAAATGTTGGAGACAAAAACTATATATTACTCTTAGAAGAATTACCAAATCAAGTAAAATGATAATAAATTTTAACGGAATCAATTGCGTTACGAATTCAAGATTTTTATTTATGATGTAGAATGGTTAGTAGATAAATTTTCAGAAAAGAAAAAAAAAAGGTGCATATACAATAAAGTATAAATTATACCTTTATTGTATATGTATTATGCTTTGTTTTTTTTTTCCGCTAGTTCATGTACTAGCTATTTTACAAGCATTCCATGATAAATAAAAATCTTAAAGAGTAAAATTAAAAAATATAAATTTACTTATAATGAAAGTAATATGATTAAGAGTAATTTAGTTAGATGTAATTAAAAAATAATTGAATAACTATGTACCGTAAAAAAAAATTAGTATTATTGAAGAATAAAATCAAAATTTATTTCAAAGTTAAAAATAAAATAAAATTTAAATTAAACATTAAACTAGTTCGGTACATTAGAGACAAAAAGATATTATTTAAACTTTATTGTATATGTATCATACTCTTTTTTTTCGTTTTTTCCGAAGTTTATCTATTAGTCGTTTTACAAATATTTCATGATGAATACAAATCTTGAATTCATAATGCAATTCAATTCGTTAAAATTTACTTTTATTTTACTTGATTTGGTCATTCTTCTAAAAGTAATGTATCACTTTTTTTTTCCAACGATTTCATCCTATTTAAGTCCCTAACATTTTAAAATCATCTTAATTATATCCCACTATCAACTCCGTTAATAGATCACTAACGACAGGATAATATTAAGACAAATTTAAAACGTTAAGAACTTAAATAACACTACTTAAATATTAGAGACAACTTTAAGTCTTATCCCAAACGTTGGAAAACAAAATGATACTTTACTCCATCAAAGTATTATTTACTTAATGACCAGAGTTAAACGAGGAAATATAGCTCGCAAACACAGGCGAAAATTTGTTTAATTACATCAAGCTTTCAGGGAGCTCATTCAAGACTTACTGGAACTATTACTTAAAAGAAAATCAAAGTGTCGGTTTCAGCTAATAGGGATAGAAATAGAAACAAAATATTTTACTGTTTGTGGATCCATTGAATAAATGCAATAATTAGTAGAATAACAAAAAAATAATACAATAGATATAATAAGGGTTAAGTATGATTTTGGTCCCTAACGTATAGGTCAAAAATTTATTTCGTCCCGGCCTTTTTTTCGCTACAAAATGGTCCCGAAGGTTTGAGTTTGTTTTAAAATTGTCTTTTTTTTACCAAATTTATTATTTTTATTACCAAATTATCCCTAACTAAAAAATTATAAAATAAAATAAAACAAAAAGAAAAAAAGAAAGAAAGGGACGAGGGAGCGAGAAAGAGAATCGCGAGGGGGGAAGGGGTGGTTGTTTCCAGGGAAGAGAGGAGGAGGGGAAAGGTCGCTACTTCACGCCATCGCCGCTGCTTCTTTCTTCCTCAGCACATACACTAACGGCAAGAGAGGAGAGAGTAGAGGGAGAGAGAAAGAGAAGAGAGGAACGAAGCCCTCCACAACGCCGCCGACCACCACAGTGTCCTCCTCGCGGCGATATGTAGCCCGCCAACACCGCCGCAGCCCCTCCTCCCCCACCACCGCTGCAACCCTTCCCTTTGTTTCAATTTTTTATTCCTTTTTTTTTAATTTTTCATGTTTTAAAGATTTCATTGTTGTTGTTGTTGTTAATGCTTCTGGTTGCTTCTGCTTATTCCTTTTATTCCAATGTTATTGTTCATGCTTTGGTTGCTTCTGCTTCTGTCTGCTTCTATTTTTGCTTCTGCTTTTGGTTCTGTTTTTGTTGTCGCTCTGATTTCATTATCCATTGTTGTTGTTGTTCTTGTTGTTGTTGTTGTTGTTGTTATTGTTTTGCTGATTGTTGTTGTTTGATTGTTGTTATTCTGCTTTGGGTTTCTGCTTTTGCCTGCTTCTGTTTCTGCGTTTGCGCTTCTGCTTCTACTTCTTCTTCTAGTTAATGTTGAGGAAGAAGAGGGGAGGGAGGGGTATTTTTGTCCGAAGGACGATTTTAAAACGAAGTTAAACCTTTGGGACCTTTTTGTAGCGAAAAAAAAGTTGGGGACGAAATAAATTTTTGACCTCTATGTTAGGGCCAAAATGCACTTAACCCATATAATATTTTATCATACAATATGTACAAGGGACAATTTCTTCTTAATAGTAAAATAGTAGCACATATGGGGAAGCTCATTAACATAACAGGATGAAAGAGATAAGAAAGAGAAGAAATAAATCCTACTTTAAGAACGATTGGAGCTTCCGTGATGGAGAGGGTGGACAAAAGCGACAGACAAGGCGACTGGCATATTTAGTGTGGAAGGAGAGCTCAAATGTCAAAGATCAAGACAAACAATTGACAATTACAAAAGCATCGATAGAAGAAAGGGAGACAAGGTGTGGGAAAAGATGGAAAAGACTATGCATTCGATGTTCGTTGATAACCTACCAGATGAAATAAGTATGAGTGCTCTATATAGAGATTTTGGGTGAGTAGGAGGCATCGTGGATATGTTTATTTGAAAAAAAAAGGAAAGGACACTTACGGCCATTTACTTTTGTAAGGTTGATTCTTTGGGGGAGGTTTCAAAGGTAGTGGCACGAATGAACGATGTGTCCATTAAGGGCAGAAGGAATGAATTTTTGAATGCAAGGTTTATGCAACATAACTAAGACAATTGGGATGGAAATAGCACATGGTTGAATGCATAGAGAGCTAAGAAGAACGATGATCGGAGCGAAAGAAAAATTAACCACCACTAGAACGAGTCAAAAGACTATGTAGAGAAGAAAAGACAAATAGAGGAAAATAACATGTTGGGGACAGTTAGGGACGGGACGAAGAACGCTGATGGCTATAGGGAGGACAGGAAGGTTGTAGAAAGGGTAATTAACCTCCAAAAAGCAAGTTGATATAGTGAGCAGAAGTATTGTACCATCAAAAATTGACCATATCAAGCTCAGTTCATTGATGAATATGTTGAGGAAGGAATGAAGAGGTTCAGAGAGGATTAAGTGTAGAGTGTAACACCCTAATTACCCTAAGCTTTGCCTCTAGCCGTAAAGCAAAGGTTAATCAGAGGTTACGACAGTTCTAATGTTTATATATATATATATATATATATATATATATATATATATATATATATATATATATATATATATATAATCTAGAAGCCTGATGAAAGATATAGCTCAAACAGAGGATTTAAAAACGCAAAGCGAACTAACGAAGCGTCCAACTTAAAACACAAGAACAGATGTGATATAAACAAAGATAATAGTATAATAGTGTAGTATCATAAGAAACTAGCCATGGCTCGCGGAGTTTAAGCCGGCTAGCCAAACATATAGACAAGAGAAAACTGAAGTTTAAAATGGTTTATACAAGTTTTGTTCTCTCTCAAATACAGGCCTCTAGGCCCAAACAAAAATACAAAAGCGAGAGACAAATACAAAACAAACCAAAAAGACTCCAAAAGGTATCCGGATCCTCTGCTTTTGTCACCAACCAACAACTCACCGAGGTGGGTTGTGACCTGCATCTGAAAGACAACAACAAAGTGTGGAATGAGAACCAGAGGTTCTCAATATGGTAACAGTGCCAATGATGTAAAATGTAAGGCCCCAGGACGCCGAAAGCAATCCTAGAACTTCACATCGCATACGGGTATTCAAGCTTAGAACAAAATACATAAATACATAAAGGATTTAAACCATAAACCGGGTTATCTAAACTTAGGGGATTCTAACTAATACTAATCACACCGCTATATCCCACAACTTTCGCCATCCTAACCTCCGTGCGATCCCATCGCCACGGCCTACCTAACCTCCTCAACACCAGACAATCACAATTAATAGAAACAAGTAAAACACAGATAATATTCAAGTATATACAAGTAGTTCAAGAAGCAAGTAGGCATATTATACATTTAGGCAAACTCAAGTAGTCAAAGCAAACAAGTACATAAGAAATGCATATGATGAATGCTTGTCCTATTGGCTCGTGATATCGCTTGTCGGTCTATGAATGCCAACTCGACACATCCTTTCGGATGTCGCCTTTCTGCCACTTCCGAGGATATAGCGCAGCTGATCATCACGGGATATGCTGGTCGAAGACTTGTTGAATTTGAGATGAAGGTGTTTATGGCCTCTGTTTTGCGGGTGCTCCTTGGTGTTTACTTGCTTTTAAGGTCTTTAGGGAATTAATATTGTATTGTTTTATTCTAACTTTGGTTGCTTGTTTTCATGGTTGTATTATGCTTGTTGATTGAGGATAGCTCTCACTTCCTTCATTAGGAACTTAGTGAGTTCAAAATTTATCGAGAAAAAAGGTAGCAACACATATGGATATTTTAAAGGAGAATTATCTTTTATGATTGCTAACGAAATCGTAACATAAAATAAGTATTCCTCAGACAATGAACTTTGAAAAAGTAATAAAGTAGACATTCATATGATAAATTCATCAAAATGAACAAGTACAACTCAATTAAAAAATTTGATTCTTTGTTATTAATTATCCTTTATCTTAAAAGATAACAATCAAAATTGGATTCTCACAATTTTAGTTTTCGAATAAAACATCAACCTGCATTTGCTTTGAGTTTTAATTCCAATTTGAATTCAATTGAACAATAACTAATAAGAAGGGTTGACAAGTAATGCACAAGCAGATATTGGAATCACTCCTTTATTATTTTTGTACAAATAGAATAAAACATTTGTACGAAATGGTAAAGGAGCCCTCCTGTGGTCATTGATCATAAAAATAAACATGGAAGAAAAACTTCTAACTTACCTTTACTTACCAACTTGATCTTGTTGCACTAAACAACAAAGATGCGTTAACCATTCCATGAAGTATGTGTTTAGATAACCCAAAATTCTAATAATTTTCTCTTGGTCTTCAATCCAAAAACGACGTTGACAAAAATGTGCAGATTTACTGTTACACAATAATGATTCTAATTTTTCATGAATTTTCCATTGCTGACTTAATGATGAAATTTTTGCTTATTTCTTTTTATAAGGATCAACAATCAAGTAACATTTTTATTCTATTTCTTTTTTCTCTTCTTCCTCCTCTGAAATTAAATTTTTCCTTGTCATAGTAGTTAATTTTCTATTAGTATTAATCAATCATACAAATCGAATCTTAGTTATAGAAATATAAGTCAAAATTGAATATAAAGGTCTATAAACCACTTTTTCTATAGAAGAAAGGGATGTGAATACAAACAGAAAAAATTACATTAACCAAATTTATACCATGTAGAAACAATAAAAAATGTTACATAACTAAATATATAACCTACAAAAAAAAGTAGATTAATCCAACCAATTCCACTTTCACTTGCACTTGCACGATAGAAAGAGTCACAAGATTCTCTCTCTAGCGAATTAGTCAAATGTGGGCATCAATAAGCCCATGCTAAAATTTCAATTAATTACTACAAATATCCTTGCCAGAAAATTTAAAAGAGAAATCCAATAGTTCAATCAAGATGTCCAAATAAGAACTTTTATGTCTAAACTATAGACTTTTCCTAACAAAAAGGATATTCTCCTTTTATTTGAGGAAAAGCACAAAAAAAAAACATAAAAACAAAAATAAAAAAAAGAGAAAGAAAACAAAAGAAAAGATGTACACTATGACCGTGTTTGGTTAGTGGGTGTGTCCAATTTAAAACACTGGCACACGTCTACCATTTAGTTGGAGAGAGACAATTTTTTAAGACACCATGGTACACGATTGTGTGTATTTTGTATCTCTTCATCAAGTTGAGACGGATTTTCGATTTTTTTTATTGATATATGCATGGAAAATTCTTTATTTCTCTTAGTACGCACGGATGAAAATTCCTTTCAAATTGCGCATGGCCAATTCGTAATCCTCACCCACGAAATAGAAATAGGCACCATTTCATATAAGGTGGCCACGAAAGCCATGCCAAGCTCACCAGCCACGAAATGGAGCACTTCAAAATTGACACACACGAAGTGGCCAACTCACTGGCAGCACATACGAATTGGTCCATTCCACAACTGAAATTATATTATATAATTTTATTACATTATATAACTTTATTATTTAAAATCAAATCATCAATGATAATGAAAAAAATACTAAATAGTATAATTTTATATTATATAATTTTATTATTTTGAATCAAATTTTCAATGATAATAAAAAATACTATATAGTACAAATTTATATTATTATATTATACAATTTTATTATAAATAGTTGACTCACGTAGGACTAGAAGTGTAACTAGCGTAGAGAAAGAAAAAAATAAAATTGAGAGAAAAAAGAGTATAAAGAAGATGCTATGATTTAGCTGAAATCATAGAATGAAGTTGATATATAGAGTTTAAATTTTGAAGACAATGATTATAATGATAAAAATATATTAACAACAAAGATTAACATTTATGCTGAGACTTTAATTCAAACAAGAAAAGACTTTTCTTCGAAAAAATAACATTTATCAATTAAGTATCACTGTCTGTTACCTGACACCTATAATTGATACTAAAACTCGTCATTTATTTTGTTGTGGTCTGGTTCCGGTTGTGCCAATCTGAACAAGTAATGTGTGGTACGTGAGGCTTGTCCTACACAATAGTTTATAAAATGAGCCGAGTTTTGGATGATTCAAGGTCCTCATTACCATCACCATCCGATAAGACCCTTGACCAATCAATCAAATATAACATTAAAGGAGTCGTTAATGGTTTATCATCTTGAGTTAATCAATTTTATTGTGAAACTAATTTTAATTAAAAAATTACTGAACATAAATGATATTTTTCTATTTTTGAATGATTGTAGTTGATTAATAAATAGGTTGCATGTTCTTAGATATTCAGAAATCCATGACATATCCACTATTCTATATCACTTTGTGTGTGCCAGCCTTGAAGTGCTCCATTTCGTGACTGGTGAGCTTGGCATGACGTGTATCAGATGCCAGCATCCATTTCGTGGCCACCTTGCTTAAAATGGTGCCTATTTTCATTTCGTGAGTAAGGGTTGTGAGTGAGTAAGGGTTGTGAATTGGTCATGTGCAATTTGAGAGGAGTGTTCATCCGTACGTATTTTGGAAAATAAAGAATTTTCTATACATATATCAATAAAAAAGCCCAAATTTTCTACGTTGGACACAAATCCTTCCCCCAAATCGTTCCTTCCTTCTCCTTTACCCTCACCAATATGTTGTCCTTCTCCTTTATCCTCACGAATATGCTGTCTTTTGCATCTCTCTCATGACAACATCTAATCGTTCCTTCCTTCTCTCTCTCCCTCCCTCCTATTTAAGCCATTTACGGTGTTTTCCATATCATCTTACAAATCTAATCTCCTTCTGAAAAAGAAGACATCAACACCATCATTTCTTGGAGAAGACATAGCAACTTCCATAACTTTCTTCTTTTCCTTTATTTTCATTTTTAATTTTTTTTATAATAATTTATATCTGAATTTTGTTATTTCTATATTTGAATTGTTGAAAATATTTATAATGACTACGCCAATCTTAAAATAAAAATAACTAATTGAGATGGGACCGTAAATATGATGTTATTGTGATATGGTGTTGATGATGGAAAGAGAAGAATAATATTCACATTTTAATATAATTATGATTTGTGTATTGTGTTATCTATTATTTACCAAACAAACCAAAAACAGGTTGTGTATAGTCATGTCTATGTCTATTTGTGTATTGATGTCTGTCTTATTTTCTTCCGGCCATAACCAAACACAGTCTATAGGTACATTGTCAGATTACAATTATTTGTAAACGAAGAGAGTTCTTCACCACTGGCTGACATTTATCTATAATCCTACATCAATTTCTACACCTCAACAAGGCTTTTGATGCAACGACAACTTTTATTGGACTAATGAAAAACCAATCCAACATCTAATATAGCATCAAAACTGGAAATGAAGATTGGAGAAATATCCAATATAAAATAATGGCTTTAAATATGCATACAAGAATGATACTCATTTCTCGGAGAAGGAACTTAAGCTTGTGTCAGCTTCCGCCGCCTTAGTTTCTTCCCCGGCTTCTTACATAGGAGTTGTGTGCCAACAGCTTCTTGCCAGAGGTGAACCGCTCACCCTGTGACAAACAGACGTCAAGCTGGAGAATCTTCCACATCCAACATGTGTGTGTTTCAATTAACTTGTTTTAAACTCAAAACAGCTTATAATCAAGGGTTTCATCAGACAGCTTCAAAAAAATATATTAAGAAAAATAATATCATTTCTCCAAGATGTGTGATTACCAAACATGCTGCAAAGCTTCATTGGTTACTCAGTGGGTTCTTAAGAGTAATTTTGAAGGTCTTTACACATTTGAAGAAATTGCAATTTATGTCATACATAGAAAGGCCCAAGTTCCAAGCCATTTAGATTTCTATTTTCTAAGCAGCAAGTCAACAACAGAGCTTCTCAAGGGCAGGGGGCAGCTGCCCTGCCAAAAGCTTCTCGTCAAAAAGCTTCTTATCATCCTACGTCACTGTTTCTAAGAGACCATTTATGCAAAGTCCAAGTTCAGTTGTTTTTCGTATCTATTTTTTTCACATCTATGTCCCTTGTAGCCATTTTTTTAATTACACATCAGGGAATATACTATATGAAAACAAGAACACTCATAACAGCATTAAACATCTAACTGAAAGGTTCTCTATTTTATCAGGGACAATACTGAGAGAGACAACCAGAACAAACCTTGCACATGGATGCTGCTGACTCAGATTCCAGAGTCTGCACTGGAAGATGTCCAAGTGACTGGAAAGAATCCAGAGCTTCCAAAGTCAGCTGCCAGCCACACAGAGCTATGGTACCAAGACCAGAACTGGAGGTAGGATTATGACAACCAGCAGCAGCAACATCCCCATTCACCCAAGGACAGCAATCATTATGCAGTTTGATGGGGTCAAATTCAACACCCCCATTTATGTTCTCTCTATAAGGAGTCCCTGAAGATTAGAGCCAATTGTTATTGTTAACGCACACTGCCACTAGAATAGGAAGGCAGACAATCACGTGCGAGATGTCTTAGATGAATTAGTCAGCATTATATGAAAAATTTGTAGCAAAAAGAGAGGTTCTACAAATAGGGGCAGAATGTTTGGGTATCCGCAGCACTTGATTTCAGCACAAGATTAGAGACTTTGCTAGTGTGCTTAAACAAATGAATTTAACTTGTTTTAAGAACAATCCACAATTGACTCCGTAATTATTAATGCAACCACCAAGAAATCAACTTAATTCACAATGAAGTTATATTTCATATTTCATAATGTAAGAACATTATAAATAATGAGTCATGAATGTAAAAACAATTATTAATATGTAATATTGTCCGATATCAACAATTATATGGCACTATAAATGGGATGGAAGAGAGGGGGAGGGGGAATCATTCCAGCCATCCAAATTGCACAATGAAGGAGAAGGATATTGATTAACAAAATTTTCAAATGAAATATATCACCAAGAGCAATTTTGAGAATTTTCTGTCAATAGAATTGATTGGATATTATGACAGAACATTAACAGAATATCTGCCACCATATTAGTAGAATATTCGCTCATTCGAATCTGCAAATTCTACGGGATTTGCATCTATAATTATGCATTCAAATTCTGTGGGATTCTGCAGTTGTAAATTATCTATTTATCAGGTTAAACCAGCTGTAGGTTAATGAAGCTTTGCAGGAGTACAAACTCTGTGTTCTCTTAGGTAGCGTTTGGTAGAGAGACAAAGACAGAAAGATTGAGACTAAGAGACTGAGACTAAGAGACAGGGATTGAAACAAATCTCAGTATTCTGTTTGGTGCAAAATGGGAGACAGGAATTGAAACAAGAATGAAACTCTAATTTAATTTGCATAAAGGGTAAAATTGGAATTAATTAATTGAAATGAAAGTATTTTAGGTATAAAATGTTATTAAAATTTCAGTCTCCATCTCTAAAAATTTCAGTCTCCTGTGTCCCTACTTTTTAGAGGTACTGAAATACTGAAATTTTAATACCAGTCTCTGAACTAACAAACACGATACTAAGTCTCAGTCTCTCAGTCTCTGTCTCAGTACCTAAAAACAAACGCTACCTTAGGTAGTATTTGGTGGAGAGACAGAGACGGAAAGACTGAGACTGAGAGACAGAGACTAAGAAACAAAAATTAAAATAAATCTCAGTATTTTGTTTGGTGCAAAATGGGAGACAGAAATTGAAACAAGAATGAAACTCTAATTTAATTTGCACAAAGAGTAAAATTGAAATTAAGTAATTGAAATAAGGGTATTTTAAGTATAAAATGTTATTAAAGTTTCAGTCTCCATCTCTAAAAATTTTAGTCCCCTGTGTCCCTACTTTTTAGAGGTACTGAAATACTGAAATTTTGGAAATAGAAACAGGAATTTTAGTACCAGTCTCTAAACCAACAAACATAATACTGAATCTCAGTCTCTGTCTCAGTACCTCAAAACAAATGCTACCTTATGTATGACATCAATTGCAAATTTAGCATTCTAATCTGCAACATTACCCTTGTTCCTCATTTTGGATAAGTTATTTCCACTTCACTCAAAACCATTTACACAAAATAGCAGAATAGCTAAACCAAAGCAAAATAACAGTTAATGCAGTTTTAATAAATGTTATAACATTTAAAAAGTATACAAATATTGGGGGGGAAATGAACAGAGTCCATAAGAAACTGGTATCAAATAGGTATAAACTTGTATAGTAACAAACATGGGATTAGGAAGAACACCAGATGCCCAGATTACTTTCCCTCTCCTGGTATGTTTATTTTCTGTATAAATCATATGAAAAAAGTGCACACCAAGTATTTGGCACCCTCCAAGTTTTGTTCTATTCCAAAATTCTAAGATAATCTCCTCACTATCTCTCCCCTTTCACTTGTATGCCTCTCACCTCTCCCATAACAGAATACTTTTCTCACTCCACTACTTTGCCAGCTTGACAAATTAGTTACAAACATATGTCATTCTGAAATTATGTTACTTTTGAAATTGACCTTAGAATTTTCTAATAGCCTAATAACTTTGTATAATTGAATGGGAACTTTGGGACAACAGTTAAGTTGTCTCCGTGTGACATCACGGATTCAAGCCATGGAATCAGTCACTGATGCTTGCACCAGGTTACAATGCCTAAATTATTATACCATTTGGATGCAATCCTTCCCTTGAAATTACATAATGCAGGATGCTTTGCATTGGGCTGGCCTTTTTTCCTTTAAATAACTTCGTACAAATGAGCATCACATAATTTCTTCACTAGAGAAACTAGTTATCATATTACAGTAAGATTCAAAAACTCAGAGTGAATAACAAGCAAAAGAGAGATCATCATCTTCAGTATTGAGTGAAAGAGAAAAAATAATCAAAATATTATAATTAGACATACCCACAACATCTGCAAGTAAAGAGCTTGATTCATGGCATGCACCATCATCCTTCCCATTCTGAGTGACTTCTTCTTTGGATACTTCATAGGCAGAACACATGATAGCATTGCAAGAAAGTGATGGGTGGGCACCATTTTCATGGCCAAGCATCTGCAGACTGCTATTTGTCTTCTCACCACTTTCAATGGATTCTACCTTTGTTAAAACTAATATTTTTGAGCCACTATCAGTCCTTGGGGTAGATTGAGACACCACAGCTTGACTATCTCTTTGAGGATCTCCTTTACTAGCTTCCTCAGGCACAAAATCGACAATAAGGCCATTTGAACGTGCAAATTCAGCATCCTGGCCCTGATTTTCAACTACTTCAGCAATTGGTTCAACATCACCTAAACTATCACCTCTATGAACTGAGATATCAGTTCCATGAATTTCAGTTTCATGACATGTACCCATGCCAACACTTCCTCCACTAATACCAAAGCTAGGCCCATCCCTAGCTAATGCAGTAAACATCTCAGTGTTCAAAACTTCTCCACAAGCATTAGAACTGCTAACACCTGTCTCACCTCCTGCTCTTTCTAAAAGTGGTTGTAAACAACCACTCTGCTGTCCTTGATAACTGCTATTTAACTCTGATGTTTCATTCAAATCAACAGAAGGGAAGTTGACGTCATTAACATCTACAGGACAATTATCAACACTTTCCATAGATTCCTCATCTGAGCTGTGATAAACTGTATTCATCGCAATAATAGAGGAAGCATGGGTGGAATCTCTAGTAGATGGATTGCCAACAACGTGATCCCTTTCTGGATTTGCTTCGTTAACCATATTAGCATCACCTTCTATTTGAACATCTAATGAATGGTTGGGTAGAGAACGAGAAGGTTTTCGCGGTGGAATTAGGAATGCCTCTGAATGAGTAACATCACGGGCTCGCTTAAAAGGGCCAGCTGAATGCTGTTGACCACCAGTGACTTCATTATTATCACCGTCAATTATAGTTCTTTCAGCACTGCCCACCTGTTGTGGCTTGCTAGATGTGGTTACACCATCGTCCAACTTGCGCTTGCGGGCATTTGGGCCTTGTGGTTCATAAGATCCAGAGCGACCACCGACCTCACTTCCAGAAGGACGTCCAGCCATTAAATCTCTTCCTTCGCTGGTATCTTGCACATGTTCCAAGGTTGAAGTCAAATTTATTAGTGAACCAGATGGCCCACTAGCCATTTTAAGATTTAAATCTAAGCTTTTATTGTATAAAAGTTGCCTTTTATCAGATGTTGTAGCCTCATCATGATCTCCAAATGGCTCTTTTTCAACAGCATCCACAGCAGCCCATTCATTGATCCCACTCGCAGCACTTATTCCTCGTGTTGATGCCATTTTCTTGCTTGTTTGAGGGGTATCAATGACACAGGGAGCCAAATGAACAGGCCGAGGGACAAGTAAGAAATCCCACACTCTAACTGTGGCTCCGCACAAGCTACAATCTAACAAAGGTGACCTAGATTCACAATTGAATTCTGAACCTAGTGCATCGTTGTCCCCAGCATCTATCCATGAAGTTGAAAATTCCTTCTTGCTTTGAGCCGAGCCTTTGGCTGGACCAGAGCTGCAACCATTTTTAGCAGATTCGGCAGACTGCTCTTCACAGTCAAGCACATTTGGAAGCCACCTTGGCTCCCATCCACAAAGACTTATGAGTTTCTGGGCCTATTGAAATGGAAGATTAATTTAGGATGGAAATAATAAAACAAGGGGGTAAAAAGGCCAGAATAGAATACACTTGAATAAACAATTAGATGGAAAAAGTTATCACAATAAAATCTTACATAAGAATATGAATGAAGAGCCTGTTCTCCAGCAAATCCCATTCCAGAAGCACTTTCTCTGTAGCCTATTTCCCCAGCTGTCTGACTTTGCGATTGAGCAAGAAACCGGTCAATTTGAGAGTTATGTGTAACTCGCATATGCTCAACAGCAGCCGGCGATACAACCGGGAGGGAGTAAAACTGCAGGAGTCCATCACACCGATCCTTATAACCTCCAATTAGAGCCGAAGGTGAAGTCGGAGGGAACTGCACCAAGCTTTCTGGACAGCTATTACCTCTCCAAGGACAAGTGGCTTTGTGAGCTCTATCAAGCTGTTTAGAAAGTTCTTCATTGGAACCATCAGCTTCAAAAGATATACAAAAAACAAAAATCAAAACCCAGAAAGTACCAATGGAATCAAATGACAGAAAAAACAATATAAGGCAGTAAGAACCTAAAAATTATGGGTAACAAGAAGGATATAGTAAGGTGATGAAATCAAATAGGAAATTAATGCAAGTCCAGTTTCAGCTATATTGTCAAGTGTCATCCCCGAAAATAGATGAGTGTCCAGAAAGATAGAACCAAGCTTGAGCTCCCAACCAAAACATGTCCTGTTTCCAAAAAGCACCCCAGACTCACCAGAAGCTTGCAAATTATATCTCATCTGATATATGTAACACAATACTTAACCGCTGCTAGCAAACTAGCCAAAAGTGTCATTCAGAAGAAATACATACACCAATATAAATTGATACTTATATACTAGAGTTTGAGTTTGGATCAAAACCTAGTGGCACAAGCAATTCACCAAGATATATATATATATATATATATATATATATATATATATATATAGCAAAATTTCAGCCATAGCAATATGCTCACCTTCAAAAGAGTTAGCTGAGGATGAAGCAAAATCTAACTGTGCATGGCATACCTCACACTCAATCTTGGCAACATCAAGATTCACCCAGCCCCTTTTGGCACAAGCCAATGAGCCAGCAATCTGCAAAAATATAATGATGTTATATGGCTGTTACAAGAATGTTATGTAGTGTTATTGTATTAATAGATAAAATTATTTATTTATCTTTAACAAATTGTTTAAGCTTCTACAAAATCATTGTATAACATGGTATAAAAGTCTCTATGGCCAAGTATTGAAGATTTCAATCCTTGTTAACCCTATTCTTCTGAATGATAATGTATATTTTAGAATGAGACAGGTTAAACTGTGCATTGTCCACGAAGCTCTTGTTGAGGGGGCATCTTAAGATACAAAGCTACCCATGTGCCTGTATTCAATAACTTAAAACACTCTTAAAAAGTTTATCCATGACAAGTAGTTAGTGATTTGTTACACATAGCAATAGGATGGTTAAACCTCTGTTGATATGGTTAAACCTCTCTCAAAATTCTCGTCTTGAATCATTTCTCACAGTTCCCTCTTGTCTCTCGAATATCTTTTTTTTCTTCACCACAATACAACAAATAACCAACCTACATAGAATCTTCTGAACACAAGTATAAAAGTCACAGCTCCCAAACTATTGCTCCCAGCATAACACTCAGCTCTAAAACTTCCACGAACGTCAGTAACCATGCATTTTGCTTCAATTAATTTTTCCAAATCACTTCTTTCCATTTGTAAACTTTATTCTCATTATGATTCTGACCACAAACTATCACCAACAATACAAACTAATTGAAACCACAAGCTAAACAATTCAATCACACTATAAGACCCCAAAAACAGAGAAGAATCTAACCGAACCTTGGGCATTTTTCCGGCGTGTTTAAAAGTGGAAAGGCGCCGGAGCAAATCTCCACGCTCCCAAGGCCTACACGAAAGGTTTGAATCCGAAGAGAAGCCGGCGGCAGCTGCCAAATCCGATTCGGCGCTTGATTTGCCATTCTGGCGGCCCTCTCCGTCAGCAACATTCGCCGGAACGGCAGGCCACGAAGCCCCAGCAGAGCTGAAAGACATAAAAAACAAAATAGTAATAAAAATTACAAATTAGCACAAAAGAGGAAAATTGAAGAACCCTAGAGAAGAAATTAGATAGTATGAAATTGAATTGGAAGTTTTTAAGGATAGGGCTAGAGAGAGAGAGGACCTAGCAGCAGGAGTTGGAGATGAAGAGGGAGGTTTGGGAAGAGAGGAATTGGGATTCGCAGAGGTGATACCATCTTCGTTCATCTTCTTCTACTACTTTAATTTTGATGCTTTTTTTCTCGTGGGTGTTCTTGCTTCCCTCCTGGTTTGTGTAGTTACCTCTCATTTTTTCTTTAGTTGTACGGTTATACCCCCTGTTGTTCTTCTCCCCGGCTACTTCTGCTTGGACGCTTTTACCCCTTATGGACAAATTTCCCTTCTAAGTCAATCATAGGAAAATTTTTTAAAATAAAATAATTAATTAATAAGTTAATCCTCATAACAAATTAAATTAATTTCATTTACATAATTTTTTAGTGCAATTTCGGGATTACTCCTACATATCTATTTATTATAATATATTAAAAAATGTCTAAAGTAGTATTATGATAAATAAATGACACAAAATTTTAAATTTCATATAAAATTATCATATCATTTATTGTAATAACATAGAAAAAAATATTTATCTTAAAATTACATTTATATTATTATAATGATGACTAGTATTTGTGTAATGAATCTAGCATTAATCTTATAATTTTGCATATTAAATTATTTAATTCTATAAAAAAATATGACATAAAAAATATAATATAAAAATTATTAATTTATATCAATTGTCTATTATTTTATTTGAAAAAAATATTTTATAAACATTTTTTATTTATCTATCAATTTATTTATAATGTATAAAAAAATTAAATAATAATACATAAAACTCTTAACATATTACATAACCGCTAATATTGGGATATATACATTTTAGTTAAATTGTCATTTTATAGTTTTTCTACCATCATATTATTTTTTATTTTTCTTATGTAGTGTTTAACCTTATCTTTTAATCATTTTTATTCTTTATTTTTATGTAGGTTACTTTATACCTTTAATAGTAATGTTATTTTTCTTTAATATATATAAATTTATTGATAAAACTGAATTTGTTTTCTCTTTTTATTCTCACTTCTACTCATGTTTACTATATAAATTAATATTTATTTTACACATTTTTTTATCTCTTCTCACATAATCTTATGTCGTTACTCTTTCTCTTTTATCTTTGCTAATGTGTTGCATAATTATTCAAAAAATTTGGTTGATGACCATAATTCTTTATTTTATTTTACTAAACAATTTGCACACTATATATTGAATGATGCCTAAAACACTATAATGTATTATATCCTTACAATGTTTTTAAGTTTTTTTTATGAGAAATTATTGGAGCCCAGCACAAACACTAAATTGTCTTTAACAAATAAATTTTACCAATTCATGTGTGTAAATTTTGAAAAATATAGGTACAAATCGTATTGATTCAAATGTGCAAACTCTAGTAAATATAGATGCAAAGGCTAAAGTACTAAATTGGTCCCCTACATTTGGGGTGAATTCTATTTTAGTCTTCAACAAGTGTCCTATTTATGTCCAAAATAGTTTTGATTTGCATCAATCAAGTTTTGTCGTTAAGTGGGAGTGAAATAGTTAACGTCGTGTCTGACGCGGCAAACAAGAGGGAGCAAGGGTTAATAGACGTGTTGTGGTTCCCACGTTTGGACAGAATGCATACTTACTCTAACTCTTCTTCTTCTTCTTCTTCTTGTGAAGTACGAAACGATTAAAGAAACCCACAAACCCTACCGATCGTCACCCAAGGGTTGCAATTCGCAGCTAGAGAGGTGACATTGTCCTTCAGTAATATTAAAGGTCCATAGAAGCAGTTAGTTTGAAACCCTTCTTTTCCTGAAGAAGATCGTGTCAGGTATTTCGTTATCAAATCTCCTCAACCCATTTGATTTTCATCTTAATGCATGTTGATATGTAATGATGCTCTGTGTGTGATTATTTTATTTTATAGTTCCATATTAGTTTCTTGTTTTGTTTGGAAAGTTTTTATTTTGCCCTAATGATTACATTTATGCATTTTTGTTGTTTTTTATCAATAAATTTTATAAAGTCTGTTATATTTGTCTGATAGATTGTTCAGAGAATGAGTTATTTTAGTGTCAAGATACATCGTGGGAGAAGTTTGGGTTTGGTAGTGAACCTTTACATTATGTGGAATGAGACTTCGATAGTGGACTAGTGTGATGAAAATAGGTGGAGTAGGTTCGAGGCAACTGAGATAGTGGTCGAACAAGGATATGTGGCAGAGAACATTGCTACAATGTAGTATAAGTCTCTGAATAATGAAACAGATATAAGACTAAAGATGCTTCACACAGACAAAGATGCAATGGATATGGCCAGAATTGGAATGAGGGACAATATGGTGGAGCTTCTTATAGTTCACAAAGATGGTACTACTGCTAGGAAAGGTTGTACAATTGAGGAAGTTCAAGAGATAGAAGGTGGTGAGGCTGCTGCACCTACTGTAGAGACTATTGGACCTGGTCCAATTATTATGCACAAGACCCAATCATCTGCTCAAGCCAAGGTGGGTGATGAGCGGATAATTTGTATGCTTTTTGGCATTGTTTTTAGTATGTTTTTAGTATCTTTTAGTTAGTTTTTAGTATATTTTTATTAGTTTTTAATCAAAATTCACTTTTCTGGACTTTACTATGAGTTTGTGTGTTTTTCTGTGATTTCAGGTATTTTCTGACTGAAATCGAGGGTCCTGAGCAAAAATCTGATCCAGAGACTGAAAAGGACTGCAGATGCTGTTGGATTCTGACCTCCCTGCACTCGAAGAGGATTTTCTGGAGCTACAGAAGCCCAATTGGCGCGCTCTCAACGGCATTGGAAAGTAGACATCCTGGGCTTTCCAGCAATATATAATAGTCCATACTTTGCCCAAGATTTGATGGCCCAAACCGGCGCTCAAAGTCACCTACAGAAATTCCAGCGTTAAACGCCGGAACTGGCATAAAATTTGGAGTTAAACGCCCAAACTGGCATGAGAGCTGGCGTTTAACTCCAGAAAAGGTCTCTACACGAAATTCCTTCATTGCTCAGCCCAAGCACACACCAAGTGGGCCCGGAAGTGGATTTTTCTGTCATTTACTCATTTCTGTAAACCTTAGGACACTAGTTTACTACTTATAGGATCTTTTGACATTGTATCCGTACCGGATGACCCCATAACATTTTGTACACGTTTCTTTCCACAGTATGAGCCTCTAAACCCCATGGTTGGGGGTGAGGAGCTCTGCTGTGTCTTGATGGATTAATGCAATTACTACTGTTTCTTATTCAATCATGCTTGCTTCGATTCTAAGATAACACTTGTTCTTAATCCGGATGAATGTGATGATCCGTGACAATCATCATCATTCTCAACTATGAACACGTGCCTGACAACCACCTCTGTTCTATCTTAGATTGAGTAGTTATCTCTTGGGTTCTTTAATCGGAATCTTCGTGGTATAGGCAGGACTTGATGGCAGCATTCAAGAGAATCCGGAAGGTCTAAACCTTGTCTGTGGTATTCTGAGTAGGATTCAATGATTGAATGACTGTGAAGTGCTTCAAACCTGTAACCTACTGGGCGTTAGTGACAGACGCAAAAGAGGGATTCTATTCCGGTAGGGGAGGGAACCAAACCGGTGATTGGCAGTACTGTGACAGAGTGCGTGCATTAGCTTTCACTGCGAGGATGGGAGGTAGCCATTGACAACGGTGAAACCCTACATGAGCTTGCCATGGAAGGAGGCTTGCGTGTTTGATGAAGAAGACAGTAGGAAAGCAGAGATTCAGAAGATGGAGCATCTCCAAACCTCAACCTATTCTCCATTACTGCAATACAAGTAACCATTTCATGTTCTTTTACTTTTTACAATCAATCCTGATAATTTCTGATATCCTGACTAAGATTTACAAGATAACCATAGCTTGCTTCAAGCCGACAATCTCCGTGGGATCGACCCTTGCTCACGCAAGGTATTACTTGGACGACCCAGTGCACTTGCTGGTTAGTTGTGCGGGATTGCAAAAGTGTTATTGCAATTTCGTGCACCAAGTTTTTGGCGCCGTTGCCGGGGATTGTTCGAGTTTGGACAACTGACGGCTTATCTTGTTGCTTAGATTAGGACTGTTTTATTTTTTTTGTTGGTTTAGAGTCTTTTAGTTGAGTCTAGTTTCATATTCTAAGTTTGGTGTCAATTGCATGCTTTTATTTTTCTTTTAAAATTTTCGTTTTTGCATAGTCTTAGTCCCTTTTTGATTCATAAAAATTCTAAGTTTGGTGTCCTCTTTGTGTTTTTCTCTTAAAATTTTCGAAAAAATTAGTGTTTGATTTCTAAAAATTTTAAATTTGGTGTCTTTTTGCTGTTTTTCTCTTTCCTCTTTTTAAAAATCAAATCTTTTTCATAAAAATTTTTCAATCATATCTTCTTAATTGCTGTTTTCAAAATCTTTTTTTTTCACTAATTGATTCAGTTCTCAATTTGCTTTGATCTTATTTTATTTTTAATTTTCGAATTTTATTTTATTTTCCTTTTATTTTATTTTATTGTATTTTATTTTTCGTTTAATTCAAAAAAAAAAAAAAACAAACAAACAAGATTTATCTCTTTGCAATCATTATCATTTCCCTTTTGTCCATTATGGACTCAAGTGGAATTAATCAGTCCAAGAGGACTCTGGGGTCTTATGCTAACCCCATTACAGCTGCATATGGGAGTAGCATCTGTATACCTCCCATCAAAGCAAGCAGCTTTGAGCTAAACCCTCAACTCATTATCATAGTGCAGCAAAATTGCCAGTATTCCGGTCTTCCACAGGAAGAACCTACTGAGTTTCTGGCACAGTTCTTACAAATTGCTGACACAGTACATGATAAAGAGGTAGATCAGGATGTCTACAGACTATTACTGTTTCCATTTACTGTAAAAGATCAAGCTAAAAGGTGGTTAAATAACCAACCTACAGCAAGCATAAAGACATGGAAACAGTTATCAGACAAATTCCTGAATCATTTTTACCCTCCAAAAAGGATGACACAGCTAAGGCTGGACATCCAAGGCTTTAAACAAGAGGATAATGAATCCCTTTATAATGCCTGGGAGAGGTATAGAGGTATGCTTAGAAAATGCCCCTCTGAAATATTTTCAGAGTGGGTACAGTTAGACATCTTCTACTATGGGCTTACAGAAAAAGCTCAGATGTCTTTAGACCACTCAGCTGGTGGATCTATACACATGAGGAAGACAATTGAAGAAGCTCAAGAGCTTATAGACACTGTTGCTAGAAACCAGTATCTGTACTCTAGTAATGAGTTCCCTCCAGAAGAGGAAGTCATGACAGTAGTCACTGACTCTAATCCTCAAGAACAGATAATGGAGCTTAATCAACAACTACTCCTGATGACAGAACAGTTAGCAGAATTTAAAGAGATGCTCAATGAAACTAAAGTTGCTAATAAAAGCATAGAACTACAGTTGAATCAAGCAAAACAGCAAATATCTAAACAGATAACAGAGGAGTGTCAAGCAGTTCAATTGAGGAGTGGAAAGACCTTGAATAACACTGTTCAAAAGAGCAAAAAGCCAAATAAGGAACAAATAACAGAGGACAACCAACCCACTGTTCAAAATCCCTCTGAGGACAGTAAGAGCCCAGAGAGGAATATTGGCGTTCAAACGCCAGAAAGGAAAGGAAAGCTGGCGTTAAACGCCCATTCCTTGCCCAGTTCTGGCGTTCAAACGCCAGAAAAGGGGGAAAAGTTGGCGTTAAACGCCCATTTTCCACCCATTCCTGGCGTCCAAACGCCAAGGGAAAATCAGACACTTGAGAGTGCTGACAGTAATCCCTCTAACAAGGCTTCTTCAACCACTTCTGTAAGGAATAAACCTGCAGCATCTAAGGTTGAAGAATATCAAGCCAAGATGCCTTATCCTCAGAAACTCCGCAAGGCGGAACAGGATAAGCAATTTGCCCGCTTTGCAGATTATTTAAGGACTCTTGAAATAAAGATTCCATTTGCAGAGGCACTTGAGCAAATACCTTCTTATGCTAAGTTCATGAAGGAAATCTTAAGTCATAAGAAGGATTGGAGAGAAACTGAAAAAGTGTTTCTCACTAAAGAATGCAGTGCAGTCATTCTAAAAAGCTTACCAGAAAAGCTTCAAGATCTTGGAAGCTTTCTGATACCATGCACATTAGAAGGCACTTGCACCAAGATAGCTTTATGTGATCTTGGAGCAAGCATCAATCTAATACCTGCATCCACTATCAGAAAGCTTGGGTTGATTGGAGAAGTCAAACCAACCAGGATATGCCTCCAACTTGCTGATGGCTCCATTAAACACCCATCAGGCATAATAGAGGACATGATTGTAAAGGTTGGGCCATTTGCCTTTCCAACTGACTTTGTGGTGCTGGAAATGGAGGAGCACAAGAGTGCAACTCTCATTCTAGGAAGACCTTTCCTAGCAACTGGACGAACTCTCATTGATGTACAAAAAGGGGAAGTAACCTTGAGAGTCAATGAGGATGAGTTCAAGTTGAATGCTGTAAAAGCAATGCAGCATCCAGACACACCAGAGGACTGCATGGGCGCTGACATTATTGACTCTCTGGTAGAAGAGATCAATATGGCTGAAAGCCTAGAATCAGAGCTTGAGGACATCTTCAAAGATGCTCAAACTGATCAGGAAGAGCCAGAGGAGGCAAAGGAATTTTCGAAAATTCCTCAGGAGGAGGATAAGCCTCCTAAGCCTGAACTCAAACCACTACCACCATCCCTGAAATATGCATTTCTGGGAGAGGGTGACACTTTTCCAGTGATTATAAGCTCTGCCTTAAATCCACAGGAAGAGGAAGCACTGATTAAAGTGCTGAGGACACACAAGACAGCTCTTGGGTGGTCCATAAGTGATCTTAAGGGCATTAGCCCAGCTAGATGCATGCACAAGATCCTATTGGAGGATAATGCCAAACCAGTGGTCCAACCACAGAGGAGGCTAAATCCTGCCATGAAGGAGGTGGTGCAGAAAGAGGTCACTAAATTACTAGAGGCTGGGATCATTTATCCTATTTCTGATAGCCCCTGGGTGAGCCCTGTCCAAGTTGTTCCCAAAAAGGGAGGCATGACAGTGGTTCATAATGAAAAAAATGAACTGGTTCCTACAAGGACAGTCACAGGGTGGCGCATGTGTATTGACTACAGAAGGCTCAATACAGCCACCAGAAAGGATCATTTTCCTTTACCATTCATAGACCAAATGCTAGAAAGACTAGCTGGTCATGATTACTACTGCTTTTTGGATGGCTATTCAGGCTACAACCAAATTGCAGTAGATCCTCAGGACCAAGAGAAAACAGCATTCACTTGCCCTTCTGGCGTGTTTGCCTACAGAAGGATGCCTTTTGGTCTGTGCGATGCACCTGCAACCTTTCAGAGGTGCATGCTCTCTATCTTCTCAGATATGGTAGAGAAATTCCTGGAAGTCTTCATGGATGACTTTTCAGTATATGGAGACTCATTCAGCTCCTGTCTTAACCACCTATCACTTGTCTTGAAGAGGTGCCAAGAGACTAACCTGGTTTTAAACTGGGAGAAATGTCACTTTATGGTGACTGAAGGAATTGTCCTTGGGCACAAAATTTCAAGCAGGGGAATAGAGGTGGATAAGGCAAAGGTGGAGGTAATTGAAAAATTACCACCACCTGCCAATGTTAAAGTAATCAGAAGCTTTCTGGGGCATGCAGGATTCTACAGAAGGTTTATCAAGGATTTTTCGAAAATTGCTAAACCTCTGAGTAACCTGTTAGCTGCTGACACACCATTTGTGTTTGACACACAGTGTCTGCAGGCATTTGAGACCCTAAAAGCTAAGCTGGTCACAGCACCAGTCATCTCTGCACCAGATTGAGCATTACCATTTGAATTAATGTGTGATGCCAGTGATCATGCCATTGGTGCAGTGTTGGGACAGAGGCATAACAAGCTTTTGCACGTCATTTATTATGCTAGCCGTGTTCTAAATGACGCACAAAAGAACTACACAACCACAGAGAAAGAGTTACTTGCAGTGGTTTATGCCATTGACAAGTTTAGATCCTACCTAGTGGGATCAAAGGTGATTGTGTACACTGACCATGCTGCTCTTAAATACTTACTCACAAAGCAGGATTCAAAACCCAGACTTATAAGATGGGTGTTGCTTCTGCAAGAGTTTGATATAAAAATAAGAGACAGAAAAGGGACAGAGAACCAAGTAGCTGATCATCTGTCCAGAATAGAACCAGTAGCTGGGGCGTCCCTCCCTTCTACTGAGATCTCTGAGACTTTCCCAGATGAGCAACTCTTTGCCATTCAGGAAGCTCCATGGTTTGCAGATATTGCAAACTATAAAGCTGTGAGGTTCATACCCAAAGAGTACAGTTATGTGCAGAGAAAGAAACTAATTTCAAATGCCAAGTACTACCTTTGGGATGAACCATATCTCTTTAAGAGATGTGCTGACGGAGTGATCCGCAGGTGTGTACCCAGAGAAGAAGCACGAAGGATCCTATGGCACTGCCATAGATCACAGTATGGAGGACATTTTGGAAGTGAGCGAACAGCCACTAAAGTTCTCCAGTGCGGCTTCTACTGGCCTACTCTCTATAAAGATTCCCGAGAGTTTGTGCGTAACTGTGACAGTTGCCAAAGAGCCGGTAACCTGCCTCACGGATATGCCATGCCTCAACAAGGAATATTAGAGATAGAATTGTTTGATGTATGGGGAATTGATTTCATGGGACCATTCCCACCATCATACTCAAACACGTACATTCTGGTGGCAGTGGACTATGTATCTAAGTGGGTAGAAGCAATTGCTACACCCACTAATGATACCAAGACTGTACTGAAATTCCTCCAGAAGAACATTTTCAGCAGATTTGGTGTTCCCAGAGTACTAATCAGTGATGGGGGCTCTCATTTCTGCAACAAACAGCTATACTCTGCTATGGTTAGATATGGAATTAGCCATAAAGTGGCAACTGCATATCATCCACAGACTAATGGGCAAGCTGAAGTCTCTAACAGAGAGCTAAAAAGAATCCTGGAACGGACTGTAATGGCCCGAAGAAAGGATTGGGCAAAGAGCTTGGATGATGCTCTGTGGGCATACAGAACAGCATTCAAGACTCCTATAGGAACCTCTCCATACCAATTGGTGTATGGGAAGGCCTGTCATTTGCCTGTGGAACTGGAACATAAAGCCTACTGGGCAATCAGATTCCTAAACATGGATGCACAGTTAGCTGGGGAGAAAAGACTGCTCCAGCTGAATGAGCTAGAGGAGTTCAGACTCAATGCCTTTGAAAATGCAAAAATTTATAAGGAAAAGGCAAAGAAGTGGCATGACAAGAGATTGTCAACCAGAGTCTTTGAGCCAGGACAAAAAGTTCTGCTCTTCAACTCCAGGCTCAAACTGTTTCCAGGAAAGCTCAAATCCCGGTGGAGGGGTCCGTATGTGATTACAGGAGTATCACCATATGGATATGTTGAGCTTCAGGATATTGATTCTGACAAGAAGTTCATTGTTAATGGACAGAGAATCAAGCACTATCTTGAAGGAAATTTTGAGCAGGAATGCTCAAAACTGAGACTTGAGTGATTCTCAGTGAGAGTCCAGCTAAAGACAGTAAAGAAGCGCTTGCTGGGAGGCAACCCAGTCATTAGGAAGGTGTATGATTAGTTCTTACAGAGGCAAGTATCAAAAATGAAGGAATTCACAGAGTTACAGAAGGATTCAGCTCAAAAAGCAGAGAAAATGAGCTTACTGGCGAAAAAACGCCAGTAAGGAGCATTTTGGGCGTTAAACGCCAGAATGGGCACCATTCTGGGCGTTTAACGCCAGTAATGGTACCATTTTGGGCGTTAAACGCCAGAATGGGCACCATTCTGGGCGTTTAACGCCAGGTGTGCAGCATCCTGGGCGTTTTGGAAAAACGCCCAGTGATAAAGGATTTCTGGCGTTTAACGCCAGCCAGGGCACCTGGCTGGGCGTTAAACGCCCAAAAGGGGTAGCAAATGGGCGTTAAACGCCAGAATGGGTGCCATTCTGGGCGTTTAACGCCAGAAAGGTGGGGGGGACCACATTTTTGTTTTCAACTCAATTTTTTTCAAACTTTCCTCTTTTTAACCATACTCTTCTACATAAATGCACTTCAACCTTTCATTATTCACTTTCAAATCTTCTTCACAAATCAAAAACTCACCCTTTTCTCAGTTTCTTTTCATATCTTCTCAAATCTCCTTTCAAATTTTTGTTTTTTTTTCGAAATCTCTTCTCCCCTCCCTTATAAATTCACGTTTGGAACCCCCTTTTGCCCACACCATTCGAATTTTCTCTTCCTCCCCCTCTCTTCTCTCTTTCCTTTTGCTTGAGGACAAGCAAACCTCTAAGTTTGGTGTGCTTTTCCGTGAATCACTAAGCCAAGATTCATCAATATCATGGCTCCTAAGGGAAAACAAACCAATTTAAGAGGTAAGAAAGAGAATAATCCAAAGAATCTTTGGAATGAAGAGAAGTTCTTAACCAAAGAACATGAAGACCATTATCATAAAATAATGGGTCTGAGGTCAGTGATCCCGGAAGTTAAATTTGATCTGAAAGAAGATGAATATCCGGGAATCCAAGAGCAAATTCGAAACAGAGGATGGGAAGTTCTAACCAACCCTGAAACAAAGGTTGGAAGGAACATGGTTCAGGAATTCTACTCAAATCTGTGGCTGACAGATAAGCAGAGAATGACTGGAACTGCTTACCATACCTACAGAACCATGGTCAGAGGGAAAGTTATATACTTCCATCTGGACAAAATAAGAGAAATCTTCAAGTTGCCTAAACTGCAAGATGATCCTGATTCCTTTAATAGGAGGATGGTGAGAGTAGATAAGGGGTTGGATCAAGTTCTAGAGGACATATGCCTCCCTGGAACTAAGTGGATAACCAATTCTAAGGGTGTCCCAAACCAACTCAAGAGGGGAGACCTCAAACCAATTGCAAGAGGTTGGCTAGACTTCATTGGGCGTTCCATATTGCCCACTAGCAACCGTTCTGAGGTCACCATCAAGAGAGCAGTGATGATTCATTGCATTATGCTTGGAAAAGAAGTGGAGGTGCATCATGTGATTGCTTGTGAGATCTACACAATTGCAAATAGGAATTCCACTGTGACCAAACTGGCCTACCCAAGCTTGACCTCCTTGCTCTGTAAAGAGGCTGGGGTGAACATGGAAGCAGATGAATTCATATCCATTGAACATCCAATCACCAAGAAGTCAATGGAAGGAGCAAGAGGAGCAGGGGCGTGAAATCCAAGAATTGAAATGCCAAAAGCTCTCCTCTCAAGCTGAGGGAGCATCCACTTCTCAAAATCAAGGTTGTTGAGTCCTAACTCTGTGAAAACCTCTATCATTAGAAGCCTATGTTTGCGTTTTTTTTGTTTTATTTTCTATTTATAATTTTTTTTTTAGTTTCATCTTATATCTATATTTAAGTCTTGTTCTTAGTTCATAATTAATAAAATTTATGCCTTAAAGTTATGAATGTCCTATGAATCCATCACCTCTCTTAAAAGAAAAATGCTTTAATCACAAAAGAACAAGAAGTACAGGGTTTCAAAATTTATCTCTGAAACTAGTTGAATTAGTTTGATGTGGTGACAATACTTTTTGTTTTCTGAATGAATGCTTGAACAGTGCATATGTCTTTTGAATTTGTTGCTTTGAGAATGTTAAAATTGTTGGCTCTTGAAAGAATGAGGAAAAAGAGAACTGTTATTGAGGATCTGAAAAATCATCAAATTGATTCTTGAAGCAAGAAAAGCAGTGAAAACAGTGAAAAAAAAAAGTTTTTTTTCGAAAAAAAAAAGAAAAAAAAAACAAAAAAAAGAGAAAAAAGAAAGGAATAAAGTTGTGATCCAAGGCAAAAGAGTGTGCTTAAGAACCCTGGACACCTCTAATTGGGGACTTTAGCAAAGCTGAGTCACAATCTAAAGAGGTTCACCCAATTATGTGTCTGTGGCATGTATGTATCCGGTGGTAATACTGGAAGACAGAGTGCTTTGGGCCACAGCCAAGACTCATACACTGGCCATGTTCAAGAATCAATATACTTAACTAGGAGAATCAATAACACTATCTGAGTTCTGAGTTCTTATAGATGCTAATCATTCTGAACTTCAAAGGATAGAGTGAGATGCCAAAACTGTTCGGAGGCAAAAAGCTACTAGTCCCGCTCATCTAATTGGAGCTATGTTTCTTTGATATTTTGGAGTCTATAGTATATTCTCTTCTTTTTATCCTATTTTGATTTTCAGTTGCTTGGGGACAAGCAACAATTTAAGTTTGGTGTTGTGATGAGCGGATAATTTGTATGCTTTTTGGCATTGTTTTTAGTATGTTTTTAGTATCTTTTAGTTAGTTTTTAGTATATTTTTATTAGTTTTTAATCAAAATTCACTTTTCTGGACTTTACTATGAGTTTGTGTGTTTTTCTGTGATTTCAGGTATTTTCTGACTGAAATCGAGGGTCCTGAGCAAAAATCTGATCCAGAGACTGAAAAGGACTGCAGATGCTGTTGGATTCTGACCTCCCTGCACTCGAAGAGGATTTTCTGGAGCTACAGAAGCCCAATTGGCGCGCTCTCAACGGCATTGGAAAGTAGACATCCTGGGCTTTCCAGCAATATATAATAGTCCATACTTTGCCCAAGATTTGATGGCCCAAACCGGCGCTCAAAGTCACCTACAGAAATTCCAGCGTTAAACGCCGGAACTGGCATAAAATTTGGAGTTAAACGCCCAAACTGGCATGAGAGCTGACGTTTAACTCCAGAAAAGGTCTCTACACGAAATTCCTTCATTGCTCAGCCCAAGCACACACCAAGTGGGCCCGGAAGTGGATTTTTCTGTCATTTACTCATTTCTGTAAACCTTAGGACACTAGTTTACTACTTATAGGATCTTTTGACATTGTATCCGTACCGGATGACCCCATAACATTTTGTACACGTTTCTTTCCACAGTATGAGCCTCTAAACCCCATGGTTGGGGGTGAGGAGCTCTGCTGTGTCTTGATGGATTAATGCAATTACTACTGTTTCTTATTCAATCATGCTTGCTTCGATTCTAAGATAACACTTGTTCTTAATCCGGATGAATGTGATGATCCGTGACAATCATCATCATTCTCAACTATGAACACGTGCCTGACAACCACCTCTGTTCTATCTTAGATTGAGTAGTTATCTCTTGGGTTCTTTAATCGGAATCTTCGTGGTATAGGCAGGACCTGATGGCAGCATTCAAGAGAATCCGGAAGGTCTAAACCTTGTCTGTGGTATTCTGAGTAGGATTCAATGATTGAATGACTGTGAAGTGCTTCAAACCTGTAACCTACTGGGCGTTAGTGACAGACGCAAAAGAGGGATTCTATTCCGGTAGGGGAGGGAACCAAACCGGTGATTGGCAGTACTGTGACAGAGTGCGTGCATTAGCTTTCACTGCGAGGATGGGAGGTAGCCATTGACAACGGTGAAACCCTACATGAGCTTGCCATGGAAGGAGGCTTGCGTGTTTGATGAAGAAGACAGTAGGAAAGCAGAGATTCAGAAGATGGAGCATCTCCAAACCTCAACCTATTCTCCATTACTGCAATACAAGTAACCATTTCATGTTCTTTTACTTTTTACAATCAATCCTGATAATTTCTGATATCCTGACTAAGATTTACAAGATAACCATAGCTTGCTTCAAGCCGACAATCTCCGTGGGATCGACCCTTGCTCACGCAAGGTATTACTTGGACGACCCAGTGCACTTGCTGGTTAGTTGTGCGGGATTGCAAAAGTGTTATTGCAATTTCGTGCACCAGTGGGTAAGAAGCCCAAGGTGGTGACAGAAGTCCAAACTAATATGTTAGAGGATGATGATGAAGAGAGGTCAGATTTTTCAGGTGATGATGAATTTGAGGATGATGACTACCAACCAGAGAAAGATGATGCCACTGATGAGGGAGACAGTGATGAACAGTGGAGTGAAAACAGCTCTGGAGATAGTGTAATGGAGGTAGCTTTTGATGACAGCGATGACGATTGGAATGGTGATGGGGTTTATATGATGTTGATATCACAACTATGGAAGACTCCCAAAAGATGAAACAGAGTATTCCAACTGAGAAAGTACATAGAGAATTTAGTACCAGTGTTAACAAGGAAAAGGAGCAAGTGGTGGCTACTAGACTAAGGGATGAAGATGATGGGTATGAAAGTGAGGAGTTATGGGATGTCCCTATAAGTGATGATGAAGGGGATCCCTTGTTGAGGAAGTACCCATTGCACAAGAGTTTGAAGAATATGAAGGAGTATAAATAGGAGGTTGGGACAATGTATGTAGATAGGAATGTTTTTAAGGAATGAGTAAGTAGCTATGTTGTGCATAGTGGCAGAGGAATATGGTTCTCAAAGTGTGATAGTCATAGGTGCAAAACTATTTGCCAAGAAGGTTACAAGTGGTATATATACTGCCATAAGATGAAGAGAGAGGATACATGGCAATTGACCAACTATTATAAAAAAATACACATGCAGTAAGGCAACCAAGATTGGTATCATGAGTTCTTAGTGGCTGAGTAAGCCTTTTATGAAGAAGATTTATGAGAACCCTAAAATCAAATTGATAACCTTGATAAAGAAGACTCTTACCAAATGGAATGTTGACCTCACAAAGACCAAAGCTGCCAGAGTGAAGCAGCAAGCGTTGGATGAGATTAATGGTACTTATGGAGAGCAATATAGGAGGATACATGACTATGCTGCCAAGTTACTCAGGTTGAATCCAGGTAGCACTGTTCGGATACAAGTGCAGAAACCTTCTGAGTTTCAGCTAAAGATACCAATCCCTGGTAAGGACATAAGACTACGATTCAAGAGGATCTATATCTGCTTAGATGCTTGCAAACAGAGTTTCATGGTGTGCAGATCCATGATCGGCCTTGATGGTTTCTTCATCAAGACTCAATATGGGAGTCAGATTTTGCCAATTGCCTATGCTGTTGTTGAAGCAAAGACAAAAGATTCGTAGACATGATTTTTGTTTAATCTGTGTGATTATTTGGGTGTTGAAAAGATCATATGGTGTACATTCATGAGCGACCAACAAAAGGTAACCCTCAACTTAAGCAGTTTTGACCTAAAATTGTTTTATTGATTTTGTGTTTAATTTATGTTGTGCTATTATTGACTTGTGCTATTTTTAAATTCTGTTTCTAAGGAATTAATTCCTACCTTTGATAAGTTGCTGCCTGGCATAGATCACATATTTTGTGTCAGGCACTTATAAAGTAATTTCAGAAAAAGGTTCTCAGGGGTACAACTAAAAATGATGATGTGGAAAGCTGCAAAGGCAATATATGTCCAGGAGTGGGAGAGAAGGATGAAGGAGATTCAGCTGGTTGATCAAGGAGCTTATAATCATCTCATGTAGATCCCTGCTAAGTATTGGAGCAAGTCCAGGTTTAATTATTTTTCTAGAGTTGATACACTTGTAAACAACACGTGTGAGTATTTTAACTCTGTTATTGTAGAGGCTAGAGAAAAACCTATAGTGTCTATATTATAAGATATTAGAGTTTATCTAATGAATAAGTGGGCTGACAACAGACAAAGTATAATTACATATGCTGGAGAAATTTTGCCAAAAATAAACAAGAAAATTGAAAGAAAGTTTGATAAGGGTGGCGAGTGGTTGGCCATCTATGCGGGTAAAGACAAGTATGAGGTATCCAGCAGCCAAGGTAAAAGAGACAAATTTATTGTGAACTTAAAGTTACATGAGTGCTTCCCCTAGAAAGTTTCAACTAACATGTTACCCTTGTGAGCATGCCACGAGTTGCATTAGAAAAATGTGTTTAGATGTTAAGAACTATGTGAACAAGTGCTATAAGAAAGAGACCTACGTGGACTATCAACATGTAATCTACCCTGTGAATGGACCAAATCTGTGGGACTGGACTCAGAATAATGATGTGCTGCCACCAGTGTTTAGAAAACCAATAAGGCACCCAAAATTAAGCAGGAACAAGGTTGGTGATGAGTCACACAACAATGGACCCACTGTCTAAATTATCCAAGGCTGGACAACAACAAAAATGCTCCTACTATTTTGCACTTGGTCACAACAAAAGAACCTGTCCTAGAAAACGTAAGGTGGAGGCCTCGGCAAAAAGGTAAATTTGTTAGTTGATATCAATTTAGACTACCCTTGTATGATTATTTATTATTAATTTGTTGAACCCAATCTATTGATGTTACTGTTTGTTGTTACTAGTTATAGCAGAATGCTGCTCCACAGGCCAAGAAGAGTGTTGGCACAACTAGGACTCCAAACCCTAGCAAGAATGCAGCGAAGACAATAAAAAAAAGCAGCAACAAAACTTCAGCCAAAGAGGAAGAACAATACACAAGTTGTAGGGACCCAATAGTCACAAACCTCCTCCAAGAGAGCTAAATGCAGCAGCAACATCAGTTAACCCCAGCCATCCACAACAAGTTACTAGTCCATCAAGAAGAACCTTGAAGTACATGGCCAAAATACCACCTAGGGCCTGGAAAGCATTGGGATGAATTTATAGTAGATTTTAATGTTTACTTTATGTTTTGTAATGAAAGTAGCAATGACCAAGGGCTGATGTCCCTGTAATACTTTAGACAACCTACTTTAAGACTTCTAGTTTCATGTTGATATATTTTGTGTTATCTTTTGTTGGCTATCTTTAAGATTTGTTTGGATATTGTAATGGTTAAGAGAAGCTACTTTAAGACTTCTCCCTACTCAATGGTTAAAATGAGTTTTCAGGAGTTCAGTTATATGAATTGGCAACTTGAGCCTTCTATTTATTGGTTGATCAAACTAATTTAAACTGTTATAATGCCCAATAATGTATGTCAAAATACAGGAACACACAATTTTCCATTTCACTTAATAATTAATAATGTTTACAGCACATACATTTACACATAACTGTTCCAATTTGTTATCCCTTAACACATTGCTGTTAGGACTCTAACTGTATGTCAATTTTTTCTTCCACTCAACATTTAACATTCCTGTCAAACTAGGGACAACAACAGCAAAACAAATAAAGATAATTGTTAACCCCCTGATGAATCCATATTTGACGATATATTTTGGTTTGATTTGAGTGGATTTCATCACATAAACCCACATGTATTCATGTAAATAGCATGCTTTTGTGTTTTCTCTCTTTATTGTGCCTAAATGTGAAAACATGCTATTTTGAGCTTAAATTAGTGATTTTAATCCCACTTTTATGTCATTCGATGCCATGACATGTTTGTTGAGTGATTTCAGGTCCTAGAGGCAAGAATGGTTTGGTAGAAGTGGAAGAAAGCATGCAAAAAGGGAGAAAACATGAAAAAAACAAATGAGAAGCACACATTGGAGTGTGCGTACGCACAACCACCTGTGCATACGCACAAGAGCCACAAAACCATGTGTGCGTATGCACGACCTCTTGTGCATACGCACAAGAAGAAAATCAGCAAGTGTGCGTACGCACAGGTCCCAATGCATGACTCATTTAATGGAAATCGCTGGGGGCGATTTCTGGGCCTCGAGAGCCTAATTTTTGGACCTTCTGAAGCTGATTCCTCCTATATTAGACAAGGCCTCACTCCATGTGAAAGGGGGGGGGGGGAGAAATTAGGGTTAGTTTAGTATTATGTAGATTGTTTTCTAGAGAGAGAAGCTCCCCCTTCTCTCTAGAACCTAGGGTTTTTAGTTTAATTACTTTGTAATTTTTTGTTTTAATTCTTGTTTTAATCTAGTTTCTTCTATCTTTCTTTGTTCTATTGTCTTAATTTTATTACTTTGTCTTGTCATTTTCTCCATTTTTACCACTTTTATGTATTTGCACTCTTGTTACTTTAATTTACATTTAATGAAATTTTATATTTCATGCCTCTTTTATTGCTTTATTGAGTTGCTATCTTTATTTTTCTTGCTTGGTAGTTGTAGCATTTACTATTTCTTGTCATTTACTATGCTTTCTTTTCATACCCACCAAGTGTTTAATAAAATGCTTGGTTGGGTTTTTACATAGTTTTTCTCACTCTTGGTGGTTTGGGTGAACTTGAGTGGTGGATGTCCATTCCACATTGTGTGAGGGTTGTTAATTAACTTGGTTTCCACTAAAGCTAATCTTTTACTAAGTTAATTAGTGAGTTGGCTAGGACTTGTGGATTGAGGTTAACTATGACCTTTTGAATTACTCTCGATGTAGGGTTGACTAATTGGGATTAATCCCCACACAATCACCATGTTTGTGATCCACAACTAGGATAGCAAGCCTTAATTACCCAATCCTCACCAAGAGCTCTTTTTAATATTTAATTTCTATTTGCATTGCTTTTACTTGCATGTTCATTTTAATTACTTGCATATCAAGTTACTTTCTTGCATATTTACATTTCTTGCTATTTACATTTCCTTGCCATCATCCAATCCCCCTTGTTCCCTCATAGCCAATAATTAAACACTTAATTGCAACTCCTAGGGAAGACGACCTGGGACTTAAAACTCCTGGTTATTTTGTATTGAATTTAATATTTGATTATGAGGATTCATTGTTGGTTTGGACTATGTTACCGACGAATTGATTCTTGTTTTGATCGATTCGAATCATACAAGAATTCTCTTTGTCAAATTTGGCGCCGTTGCCAGGGAGTTGTAATGGTGTATGTTTTTGACTATTGTAAATATGTTAATATATAAATAGCTTATTTTTGGTTGATTGTACATATGTTGCTTGCTTGTTTTTAACTATTGTGAATATGTTAGTATGTGAGTATCTTGTTTTTTGTTTGATATTGTGAATATGTTGATATTGTGAATATATTTTTCTTGTTTGCTTTTTGTTCTTCTTGTTGGAAGCTCATGGCTTGTGGGACACTCCATCAAAGCTTGGGACAATCAATGGAGAGTTTAGAAACCCAAGCATTGTTAGAGCTTCTCAATAAAGTCCAACTTAAGGACTCTAAATAGAAGTGCTAGGTGGGAGACACCCCACCATGGTAACACCTTTCTAACCCTCTCTTTGTACATAGTTTCAATTTATTGCATTTTGTCTCTTGTAAATAGCTTAGGTTTAGTTTAATTTCAATCTTAATTGATTAGATTTTAGTTTAGATTATATGTTTTTGATGAATAATATGTTTTGGGGTTGAAAAACTATTTTGGACATCAAGTTTGGTGCCTTTGAGCACTAAAATTTTTTGAGAAAAACAGAGCATGTGTGTGCGCACACACTTGTGCGTACGCACACAACCCCAATTTTTGCGTTATATGCGCGCGCACCCATCTCTGCATGCGCACACCAGCTTACACCCCTTCTGGTGGGAGCATTCGCACGACTTGTGCGTCCGCATCCGCTTCTTTCTGCTCTTGTGCATGCGCACAGACCTGTGTGCGTACGCACAGACGGCGAGATAGCTGGCAATTGTGACGCTTCAGTAAAAAAAATCTTCTGTGCGTGCGAACGCCATTGTGCGCACGCACACTTCTTACTCCCTCTTCTGCCAGGAGCGATTGCATAGAGTGTGTGAGCGCACACCTTCCTTTTTCCTCATAGTGTGCGTACGCACACGTGTCTGTGCGTACGCACAGCCCTGTTTTCTCACTATTATGCTTCTTTTCCCTTCTTCTTCCTCTCTACTTCTTTCCTTCTTTTCTTTTCCTCTCTCTTCTCCCCCTTTCACCCTATTTTACGCTTGTTCATGTCTGTTTTGTTTGTATTTCATTTTTATTTTAGTAATTATATTAGTTTTAGTTTAGTTGCTTGTTGATTGAATAAGTTACACGTGTTTGTTTGATATTGATTAGGTTTCTTGTTGCTTGAAGTTTCCACCAATGCACTTATACTTTGCCTTAATTTACTAGCACCTAGTGGGTTTGAATACTTATGTTTTGATTGTACCACTAGGACAAATTATATAAGTGCATTGAATTAAGTGATTTTAGTTGAAACTTACTTGTTCATTATGATTTTCATATCAAATTCATTACATGTCTGGTACTTGTTCCTTGTTAATGCTTTGCATTTGTTTGAGTGACTTAACTTGATTTTTTATCAAACTTATCACTTTTTGTAACAAGTACCTTTTCATGTGACTTTTTCATTATGTTTCATGATGAATAAGGAGTTTTCATTCATTATGGGATTGGTTGTTGTTTATTGTGCTATTTTATATCAATCTTGCACTTTCACGTGCGCAATTTAATAACCAATATCAAATACTCAATTCACTTTTGTGGCTACCTAAGGTTGCTTGTACCTTTAGTTTTACTTATTCTTTACTTGCAACCTAGGCTACTTAATTGAGGACTGTGCTATCTCTTTTGATTATGTGGTTGCCTTTCCAACTGACCAATGTGTTGTGTTCTAAACCGTACACACTTAGAATACACACATTACCTTTTTATCATACCACACACATCTTACTTTTTTTCAATTGTCGTTTATTTGTTTACAAAGCAACTGGAGCCCTCGGAGCCCACCAGCTCATAGTCTTTTCATCCCCAGATCATGTGCATGCACGGAGGACCGTGCAGAATTTAAGTGTGGGGGAGGATCGGTATCTTTGAGGGGGGTAAAATTCCTCTTCTTAGACACTTTGCAATATTCTTTTTGTTCTTTTTTCTTCAATTTTTGCAATTTTTGTCTTATTTGCACTTTGTTTGGTTTGGTTTGTTTGTAAATATTTCTTTAATGCTTATAGTGTTAGGGTAATTTTACTATTTGCATGTTGCATGTTAGATTGAATAATTTTGGTAAAAACAACAAGAAATTTTCATAAAATCCCTTTTAGGGCATGCCATTAATTGAATTGAGAAATTGTTTTTCAAACTTACTTGAAGTATTTTTCATAGAACATAGAAAAGAGTTAGAACAACATACCTTGTGAGATTTGAGCCTTAATTGTATGGTTGCACATCTTCAACCATAAAGTTTGTTCTTGTATGATAAACTCCTTTTATGATTATAATATTTGATTTGCATGATTCTATATGTCCATTATTTTGTGTATGAATGGATGTATATGATTGAGGCCATTGTTTCAAATAGCTCACTTACCCAAATAGCCTACCCTTTATCTTCCATTGTTAGCCAACTTTGAGCCTATGTGATGAGCGGATAATTTATACGCTTTTTGGCATTGTTTTTAGTATGTTTTTAGTATGTTTTAGTTAGTTTTTAGTATATTTTTATTAGTTTTTAGTTAAAATTCACTTTTCTGGACTTTACTATGAGTTTGTGTATTTTTCTGTGATTTCAGGTATTTTCTGGCTGAAATTGAAGGACCTGAGCAAAAATCTGATTCAGAGACTGAAAAGGACTGCAGATGCTGTTGGATTCTGACCTCCCTGCACTCGAAGTGGATTTTCTGGAGCTACAGAAGCCCAATCAGCACGCTCTCAACGGCGTTAGAACGTAGACATTCTGGGCTTTTCAGCAATGTGTAATAGTCCATACTTTACCCGAGATTTGATGGCCCAAACCGGTGTTCCAAATCAGCTCAAGAATGCCCGGCGTTAAACGCCGGAACTGGCACAAGAATGGGAGTTAAACGCCCAAATTGGCACAAAAGCTGGCGTTTAACTCCAAGAGAAGTTTCTACACGAAAATGCTTCAATGCTCAGCCCAAGCACACACCAAGTGGGCCCAGAAGTGGATTTTTATGTCATTTACTCATTTCTGTAAATCCTAGGCTACTAGTTATCTACAAATAGAATCTTTTGCTATTGTATTTTCATCTTTGGATCATTTTTTGATCTTAGGATCATCTTTGGACGTCTAGTTCTTAGATCATTGGGAGGCTGGCCTTACGGCCATGCCTAGACCTTGTTCTTATATATTTTCAACGGTGGAGTTTCTACACACCATAGATTAAGGTGTGGAGCTCTACTGTACCTCGAGTATTAATGCAATTACTATTGTTCTTCTATTCAATTCAGCTTGTTCTTGTTCTAAGATATCACTTGTTCCTCAACTTGATGAATGTGATGATCCGTGACACTCATCATCATTCTCACCTATGAACGTATGCCTGACAACCACCTCCGTTCTACCTTAGATTGAGTGGATATCTCTTGGATCCCTTAATCGGAATCTTTGTGGAATAAGCTAGAATTGATGGCGGCATTCAAGAGAATCCGGAAGGTCTAAACCTTGTCTGTGGTATTCTGAGTAGGATTCAAGGATTGAATGACTGTGACGAGCTTCAAACTCCTGAAGGCTGGGCGTTAGTGACAGACGCAAAAGAATCAATGGATTCTATTCCAACCTGATTGAGAACCGACAGATGATTAGCCGTGCCGTGACAGGGTGCGTTGAACATTTTCACTGAGAGGACGGGACTGTAGCCACTGACAATGGTGATGCCCAACATACAACTTGCCATGGAAAGGAGTAAGAAGGATTGGATGAAGACAGTAGAAAAGCAGAGAGACGGAAGGGACAAAGCATCTCCATATGCTTATCTGAAATTCTCACCAATGAATTACATAAGTATCTCTATCTTTATGCTTTATTCATATATCATTCATGACCATTTGAATCTGCCTGACTGAGATTTACAAGGTGACCATAGCTTGCTTCATACCAACAATCTCCGTGGGATCGACCCTTACTCGCGTAAGGTTTATTACTTGGACGACCCAGTGCACTTGCTAGTTAGTTGTGCGAAGTTGTGAAATTATATTTAGACCATGGTATTGAGCACCAAGTTTTTGGAGCCATTACCGGGGACTGTTTGAGTTGTGAAAAGAATGAATCACAATTTCGTGCACCACTATGCTAAACCCATTTATTCTTAATTTTAGCACATCATAAGCCTTAAGCGAAAAATAATAAATGTCCCTTGTTTGGATCTTTGATTAGCTTAGGCTAGTGAGTGTGTTTATCATTTAAGTTTGGGAAGTTTTGGAACATTGGTTGGGATAAAAGGGTGTTTTTATATTTTTTGTCAAAATATTAGAAATTAGGTACATACTCATGTATGAATTATGTTAAACTATATGCAGATGTTCTTGTATATATTTTAGTAAAAAAAATTGATAAAAGAAAAAATATATATAGAAAAGAAAAGAAAAAGAAAAGTAATAAAAAGAGGGGCAAAATGCCCCAAAGTAAAGTCAATAAGAGTCAATGCATATGTGTGGTGATAAAAAAGAGAATACATGAGTGTGTGAAAAAGTGAAGAATGAGTAGTTAGGTTTGCTTTGAATTGTATAGGATGTCATAGGTTAGGTGGGAAGCTTAGGTTAATCAAAGATTCAAATTTCAAGTCCACTTGACCACATGCATCCTACCTTGACCCTAGCCCCATTATAACCCATGGATAAATCCTCCTGATATTTGTATGCATGCACTAAATAATTGTTGATTGTTAGATGACTTGCAAATCTTTGAGAAACATAATTAAAGGTGAATTGAATAATTAAGCCCTAAACACTGAGTGAATTGAGTGAATACACATCCGATGAGGGGGGAGGGAGAGGTTTGTCCAGTGAGTTAAAGGGAGGCAATGTTGCAGCAATCCCAAAACCACAATTTAGCGAAAGAAGTCAGAAATGCTAACTTCTGATTGGTGGATTAAGGTTAACAATGGATTGCCAGCCACGTTCTTTCCTGGTAAATAGGGGTTTGGTTTTGGCGCCGTAATTCGATTTTCAAATTCATGGTTGTATTGCCTGTGTTTCAGTTGTGTTGAACCCTTCCAAAAGAATCTCTATTTCCTTCAGTTCTCACATTTTAGCAATCCCAAATTTGAGAGGAAATTTTTCTGCCAAATTTGACTCTAGAAATCAAATATTAGTACTCATTTATCTCTCCCCCCTTTGTGAGTCTCTCTTCCTCTTCTTTTTACTCTCATGACCACCTTCTTCTATCTAAACCATTCCCCTATTCTATTCTCATGATCACCCTCTGAAAGCCATGACAGCAAGAGCTGCGTCCAGCATAAGAAAAGAGATGGCAAGAAGATTTAGTGGAAGAGAAAAGGTAAAGGAGCACGGATCAGCTTCGAAGTCGACATAAACGAGGTCCAGTATCGCCCAGTATCGAGGTTAGTGACTTAACAGCTACTTAAAAATATTCTGCTGAAATTCTCAATCAGAAACACTACTTCATGCTTTTAATTACTGATTCTTGCTTCGTCTAAAAATCAGTGGTGGTTGTTTTAAAGCATCTTTGTAAGAATCGGTATAAGTATTTTAATAAAATGATAAATTTTAAGTGCCTGGATTAAATTAAAAAATTAGAAGTTTTAATTTGAAAATATAAAGGTGAAATTTGATTTTAATAAATTTTTTAAGTTGGAAAATGTATCTCTTGCGAAAGAATTTTGTAAAAATGTGTATCGGAGTTTAAGCCGGTAGTACCATCTCTAATCTTTCCAGTACCGTGTATTTTGGAAAATAAGATTTTGAAAATTGATTTATTATTTTAAAAGGACAAAAATAATTTAGAATTGAAAATCGGGCACTAATCTTAAAGGTTTTGGCCCAAAGTGGGCCAAATGGGCCAAAAACACTAACGGGTTGGACCTGGGCCCAAGGCCCAATATATATAAGGCTAACTAATGAGCTTTCAGCTCATTTTTCACCTCAAAGAGAGAGAGAGAGAGAGAGAGGCGCAGATTAAGAGAGAAAGGAGAAGAAAGGAGGTGACATTATTCATCACCACATTCTGCGAAGCTTTTGACAAGCTCTTCATTTCTATATATGTTTTGCTGGTAAGATCGAAACTCAAGCTCCAGTTTCCAGCCCTAGATTTCTACGTTTTTAGGTTATAGTTTTTTAGTAGATTTTGTAGTTTTGGTTGTTTAGGTGATCTCTAGAAGCGGGTAATTGTCGAGCTTTGTCCCAATCACTGTTGGATAAGGTAAGGAACCTCTATATCCTTGTGGTTTGGTGTAGTGTAAGCTTTAGTTGTTAATGCATGGTTATGTTGTATGTATGAAGCTTGTTTTTGGAGTTGGTTGTGGCTTTTGGTTTGGCTTTGGTGGTTTGGAGCTTGATGGAAGCTTGTTGGAGCCAAGTTTTTGGTGTTTGCACATTTTGAGAATCGGCCAAGATATGGTTTCGGTTTCCTTTATGTAATATGTAATGTTTCATGAACCTTAGGCTAGTTGACCTTAAGATAGGATTGAATGTTTGGGTGTATGTTTAATTGTATGTGATTTTGATGTTTGAAGATAAATTGTATGATGGTGATGATGATATGGAGTTTTGGGATGAGAAATATATGAATTTGATGATGATTGTTGGCATTTAATGATTATAAAGGTTGATGATGAAAGTTGTGACTTATTATTGTTGATGAGGGTTTGTTGGTATGGTTGATGATTGATGATGAATATTGATGTTGTTGGTAATTGAAGGTAAGTGTTGAGATTGTTGATAAATGATGTGGATTATGAAGTTAGGATAATGATAAATTGATGCTTGGATTGATGAGTGTTGAATGAGTTGATAAATTGAGATATTAAATGTTGGATGTAGTATAGTTGAATAATGATGGAATTTATAAATTTTGATGTGAAGATTAGGTTGAATTTAGCATTAGTTGATGTGAGTATTAAATGGTTTGGATGATTGAATAGATGATATGGTTGAGAAAAGTTTGGTATGGATTCTTGAGTGAATTTGGTATTGTGTTGAGTAGGCTTTTATTTGGTTTTAAGTTGAGAGTGGTGGTAATTTGAATTTTTAAGGTTTTGATAAAAAAAGGATTTTTGGTGAACTTTGACGGATCATATCCTGAGCTCCCGTTTTTGAAATTTGATGCTTTTTGTATCAAAATAAAGATAATTTAAAGAGCTTTAAAACGGTATCAATTTTGTGGAAATCTGAATTTTGTAGTGAAAGATATGATCGTTGAAAGTTGGTGTCCGAAATCTGAATTTTGTGAATGCTGCAGAAATTGTGATTTCTGGTTTGTGTGCGCACGCACAGCCTTGTGCGCGCACAGCCTTGTGCGCACACACACCCTGTGTATTTTTGAAACTGTGCGCACGCACACTCTTGTGCGTATGCACACACGGGGATATGGCTACTGTTGGGAGCGCTAGCACGCTCTGTGCGTGCACACAACCAATGGAGTTTTTCAAGTTGTGCGCACGCACAGTCTTGTGCACACGCACATGTTGGAAGGTGTACTCTGTTGAGGGTGTTCGCATGCATTGTGCGAATGAGCAGAGTTGGAAATTTTTACTCCTGTGCGTAGGCACACCTCTATGCGTATGCACTCATCTTGAAAATTCTCTTGGGCGTGCGCACGCACACCCCTGTGCATATGCACACTGACCTGTTTTCAATAAAAACCTTGCTTTTAACTGTTTCACCTTTCTGGCAAGCTTGTAAACTTCCATAACACTTACTTAAAACCTTTTTACCAGTTTTAGGGTTTAAATCAAGGGAAAATAATAAAGGAATAAATAGGGGTATTGTTAGTTATGAGTTTAGAGACAATGACACAGGTTTGGAATGTTTATGTAATTTCTAGCCTGAATTGGTGAATGTTGAGTTGTGAAGTGTATGGTTGAATAAATTTATAAGGAATGGGAATGCTTATGATGAATTTGAAAAGTTGGAAACCGGTGATGTGATGGTTATGATGAGTTGAGAACTTGGAAAGGAATAATGAAGAAATTGTTAGATTATATGGGAGTGTGCGGAGCCTATATTTCCGGCGTGACAGATTTTTTTGCTGTATGAGTAGTTGTTGTTAAGAGTGTACGGAGTCTATATCTCCGACGTGGCAGATTTCTCTGCTACATGAGTAGTAGTTGTTGAGAGTGTGCAGAGCCTATATCTCCAGCGTGGCAAATTTTTCTGCTACATGAATAGTTGTTGCTGTTTTCTTCTCTGCTGCATGAAGTGTGCGGGGCCTATATTCCTGACGTAGTAGACTCCCTATTGCATGAGTGTGCGGGGCATTAGGCGTAGCAGATTCGTTGCTGCATGTGTGTGCAGCGCACTATATCTCTGCCGTGGCAGAAAAGGCTACATCTAGAATGATGTGTCGGGTTGGCATTTACGGACCGACATGTGTTATCACGAGCCAATAGGACAGGCATTTGTCATATGCATCTTTTATGTGCTTGTTTGCTTTGATTACTTGAGTTTGCCTAATTGTATAATATGCCTACTTGCTTCTTGAATTAATTGTGATATATGAATACTACTTGTGTTTTACTTGCGTGCATTATCTGTGATTGTCTGGTGCTGAGGAGGTTAGGTAGGCGGTGGCGATAGGATCACACAGAGGTTAGGTTGGTGAAGGATGTGGGATACAGCGGTTTGACTAGTTCTAGTTAGAGACCCTCTAAGTTTAGATAACCCTACTTATGGTTTATGATTTAATTTATTTATTTACGTTAAGCTTGAATATCTATTTGGTGTGAAGTTCTAGGATTGCCTTCGGCGTCTCGAAACCTTACATCTTACATTATTGGGTACTTTTACCATATTGAGAACCTTCGGTTCTCATTCCATATTTTGTTGTTATTTTCAGATGTAGGTCGTAATTCACCTCGGTAAAATTGCGGACATGGTGACAGCGCGGCGTATGATTCTTTCCTTGTTTATTTTTGTTTTACTTTTGTCGTAGTATTCTCTCACCTTTTGTATATTTAACTTTGTTACCTTAGAGGCTTTATTTTCTGAGAACTTTGAGAGATAGGTTGTTGCTGTTTTGAACTCCAAAACTCTGTTGTATTAAGTTTGACTAGCCGGCCTAAACTCTGCAGGCTGTGATTAGTTCTCATTTGTATTATACTTATATATATCTTGTTTATTTTAATTATTACCTTGTGTACCCTGGAGCTATCTACAAGGTTTTATATATATTATATCTTGTCTGTTCGTACCTATACGCTTAGTTTTTGTGTGTGAACACTTCACGCTTGGTGAATTCTGCTTTACGCAAATTGAGCTTTTACTCTTTCATCGGGTTTCTAGTGTTACTATTTTCTTCTATATATATATATATATATATATATATATATATATATATATATATATATATATATTATTGGAGCTTTAGAACTGTCGTGAAACTTTGTTATTCTTTTCCTTACGGCTAGAGGTAAGGTTTAGAGTAATGGGGTGTTACAATCTGGGTATTTTTTTTGTTATCTTGCAACTCAACTTAATTATCTGAGCTAGAATTTAGTCACTCCCAAATGGTGGTTAAAAACTGTAATTGCAACACGAAATCTGGATGCCAAGTAAGAACTTCGTTCGGCCGTATTGGTGAACTTTCAAGTTACCAAGTTAAAAAAATTTCACCTCTTAGACCAAAGATTCGCGTCAGGTAACAACGTTATATAATTAATTAACAATCTAAAATATTTCTATATGTATATAGAAATTATACTAATGTACAATGTATGCTATTTATTTAGTGGATTGGTACCTTATTTGGTACACTTTAAGAAACACAATTCTTGTCCAATGGCATAAAATAACTCTGAATGCTTTCGAACTTGGAAAGACCTCACATGAAAATTAACTAAATCTGATGACTTGACCAAATTTTATATTGATAATTAGCTACAATTTTTAGTTGAAAATATTCAAAAAGTGTACTCATTTTGGGTAGAGTAGACAATTTATGTTGTTATTACTTATTCTGGGTTGGTTACAACAATTATGTCTAATAATTGAAGATAAAGTTGTTCTTCTCATTTACACTACACTACATGATCGGAATTGTTTCAAAAGAAATAAAAAATGTATTTCATGTACTCACATTTTAAGTAGAAAAAGCTTTTGAAAATTGTTCTTTACATCATATTTTATAATATTTTATTGTATTTTGTTGTTTTTTTAAATTACTCTTTACATCAAATTTTATAATATTTTATTATATTTGTTGTATTTTTAAAAAGTATCTAATTATTTGATTAAAGATGCATTTTGTTTGCTGTTGCAATAAAAAAATTAAATAATCTTTTTTAAAGTATATTCTCATTCTTGACTCATTAAATCCACCATCACTTATGTCTCATTATCAATTCATTCTTATTTCCTATGTTAGATATTTTAATCACTCTGACCAAATTAAAAGAGTAAGGTTAACAACTTTTATGTTGCTGTTGGCCATATAGCTATTGTTATTCTCATGACAAATTTACATACTCAAACATTGTACTTTTGTTTAGTTTTTATTGTCTTGATGGATGAAGCAAGAGAGGTTAGTCATTTCTTCTCTCTTTGTATCTCTTATAAATTTTAGTATATTATATTTGATAAAAAGGCAATATGTTGCTGAAATTTCTTAGGTTTATTGTTTACTTTCTCCCATCATTTTTTCACTATGACATTGTTTGAACTTCATAACTCTATCTTACTAAAAATAAGTTACTCAAATCATGACTAGATTTTATTATTGTGACTACTAATTTGTGATATGTAGTTTAGTTATGCAATTATCAATTTAGTTCGTACATCTTATCAAAGAGTTTAATATATAATTCATTATGTGGAGTTGAGAATTAAGAAGCTTGAAACTTTAAAAACATTAGAGTTGAGGATTGTGAATTTGTGATATGATGTGTGTGTGGATTGTGGTATTGTGACATCATGCATGAAAATTGTGAAATTTTTATCTTAAAAAAAAGTGTAAAATTCTTACACCATATCAATTGGCTGAGTTTGGGTTAATATATCTATTCCCTTAATAAATTATGTTTAGGAACGAAGTTTCACATTTTGCACATTAAGATATATGAAGTATGTGTTTACTTGAATTTGTTGCAGCTGTGTGTCCTTAGTAATCTTTGCCCAAAAAAACTGTGAAGGAGGCTATTGCTATGGTTCCATCTATAAAGGTAATAACCATTTGTTCCATCTATAGTCTTATCATAAATATATCATCTATTTTTATTTTAGTTTTTCTAATTTTTTGCTTTTTGATTTCTTTAAATTTGTTTTCGGATTCACTTTTTGCTTCTCATAAATTGACAAGAAAAAGTGAGGCTCACAAAGTGATACTACCCGTATTCTTAAAACCCAAGATCCAAGATAATACTTGCTTTAAGGTGGCTTCTTTAGGGATTTAGATGAGGTATTACTTTATTTAGTTTTAATATGTGTGTATGTTTTCATTCCTTAACATGTTTCGTGGAATAAAAGGATATCTATTTAGTATTAAGGACTTCAAATTATTCTATTATAAGCTTTAAACTGCATTTGTGAATTAAGTAGTTTTAGTGATTTTGAAGTTCAATTTTGCAAACTCAAATTAAGGCGTAAGCTTTAGAGTTCTGCATATTAACGTAGGCAAATGCAGAATGGGCAAATTCAGTGGAGTGGTTGAAGGTGGTTAAGTGAGCTGAGATGAAGGAAACACAGTCAGTGTCTCTGAAGGGAGGTAGAGCTGCAAGGGAAGGTTGAGAGAATGAATGCTAAGGCAAATATGGAGAAACTTAGAGCTAATTTGCTCTTTGTTAAGTATGAGATTAGGATTAGTGCCTTAATTTACTTTAAAAATTGATTAGTTATATTACTTTAATATGCACTCATCTTAGACTACTCATTATTTGGTATGCTTGCTTAGCTTATTTCTACTCATATGAGATTGGTTGTTAGATGAAATAATAAAAATGCAACTTATCCTCAATTCGTAAATAAATTTTCTACTCTTCTAAAGATGGTGCTATTTAGAACTCACTCTCAAGGTTGCATCGTTTGAACTATTTATTTTTAAATACTTTGTATGAGAATTGGTGAGTAATCTACTATTTCTTTTTTCAAAATAAGAGGTCATAAAGATTAAGGTAAGCATGGCACTTAACTATGTATATAAATGACTATTATAGTCAATTCCACTACCTTTATTAATTGAAGTTTTGTCTGATCATTTCTTTCAGAGGAGGGCAATATCCAGTCAACCATCAGTATTTTCTGTTGGATAAGATGAAGCAGCAAGGATAAAACGAGAATCTGATCTGTTGAGTATGATGTTTGGGAGACAGATCTCAAGCATTTGAAAATTGAAACTCAAATTGCGTTTGGGTCATATGGGGAAATTATGGATTTATTGGGATTGTAGTTCAGGTATAGACATTCTCACTATGTGTTACTATGGTTTCAATTTTCATCTAATCAGCTCTTCGATTAAGCCAAATTTGAAGGCACTATGAGTGAAAACTTTAGAAAATTTCAAAGTGGCTTGGACTCCACAAAAATAAGTGTTTGCTTTTAAAATAAAAAGCTAAAAATATTGGTTTTGGATTATTTCCTGCTCCTTTTTAACAATTCCGTGAATTTGAATTCTCAATTCTCATGTGTGCTTTTTAATTTATTATTTTTTATATCTTTGTATCCATATATTTTAGAATAATTGAGTTTTCAAACTTATACAGGCAAGGGTTGTGTGGGAACTGTGTAATGATCTGAAAAAGGCTTCATCTTTGTTTGAGCAAGTAATTCAGACTACTTGTAGAAACTGGTACAAATTTTGATTAGAGGAATGCTAGGGAGCCAACAGATTTTGTGATTTATAGCCATCAATTAGCCATCAATAGTATTTTTAGTGGTGTGAGATTTCATCTAATAGTAAAAAATTACTCATTTTTTTTGCTGGCTAAGTGCTGGCCAGATTTTGATAAAAGTGCTGGCCCCAAGAATTTCTCTTTTGATTAATGGTAAATTAGGATATAAAATAACTCAACTGGGTCTCATGTCATCATGTTTGAATGTATAATAGAAATGGACACGAAGTTTGCTGGCAAGGGGTAGGTGAGTAGTGATTAGATAATTTAGAGGTTGCAACTCTATGATTGCTTGTGGTTAGGGTCTTAATGTCATGGTAGGTGGTTATTTGTTGTATGAATAGTTTGTTTAGGTATTGGTGGACGAAATTGTGATCCTCTTTGTATTTGCATGAGATTTAAAAATTGGCTCTATTGGAATTTATGATCACAACTCCATTCAACTTAACCAGCAAGTGTACTGGGTCATCCAAGTAATACCTTACGTGAGTAAGGGTCGATCCCACAGAGATTGTTGGTATGAAGCAAGCTATGGTCACCTTGTAAATCTCAGTTAGGTAGATTAAATGGTTTTGGGTTTCGAAAATTAATAATAAAAGGAAAATAAAAGGGATAGAAATACTTATGTAAATTAATAGTGGGAGTTTCAGATAGGTGTATGGAGATGCTGTGCTCCTCTTGAATCTCTACTTTCTCATTGCTTTCATCCAGTCCTTCTTACTCCTTTCCATGGCAAGATGTATGTAGGGCATCACTGTTGTCAATGGCTACATCACATCCTCTCAGTGAAAACGTTCCTATACTCTGTCACAGCACGGCTAATCATCTGTCGGTTCTCAATCAGGTTGGAATAGAATCCCTTGATTCTTTTGCATTTGTCATTACGCCCAGCCTTCAGGAGTTTGAAGCTCGTCACAGTCATTCAATCCCAGAATCCTACTCGGAATACCATAGACAAGGTTTAGACTTTCCGGATCCTCATGAATGCCGCCATCTATCTAACTTATACCACGAAGATTCTGTTGGAGAATCTAAGAGATATGCGCCCGGCCTATGGTAGAACAGAAGTGGTTGTCAATCACGCACGTTCATAGGTGAGAATGATGATGATTGTCACGGATCATCACATTCATCAAAGTATTGTGCAACGTATATCTTGGAATAAGAATAAAAGAGAATTGAATAGAAAGTGATAATAATTGTATTGAAACTTGAGGTACAGCAGAGCTCCACACCCTTAATCTATGGTGTGCAGAAACTCCACCGTTGAAAATACATAAGTGAAAGGTTCAGGCATGGCCGAATGGCCAGCCCCCTAAAACGTGCTCAATGGCCTCCTAAGATGAAGAATAAAACAAAACTGAGACCAAAGATGAAACGTGGTCAAAAGACGTCTAATACAATAGTTAAATGTCCTATATATACTAGACTAGCTACTAGGGTTTACATGATTAAGTAATTGATGCATAAATCCACTTCCGGAGCCCACTTGGTGTATGCTTGGGCTGAGCTTGATCTATCCACGACCTGAGGCTTCTCTTGGAGTTGAACGCCGAGTTATAACGTGTTTTGGGCGTTCAACTCCGGATCATGACGTGTTTCTGGCGTTTAACTCCAAACAGCAGCATGTACTTGGCAATCAACGCACAGTTACGTCGTCAATTTCCAAATAAAGTATGGACTATTATATATTGCTGGAAAGCTCTGGATGTCTACTTTCCAACGCCGTTGAGAGCGCGCCATTTGGAGTTTTGAAGCTCCAGAAAATCCATTTCGAGTACAGGGAGGTCAGATTCCAACAGCATCAGCAGTCCTTTTGTCAGTCTTTTTCAGAGTTTTGCTCAAGTCCCTCAATTTCAGCCAGAAATTACCTGAAATTACAAAAAACACACAAACTCATAGTAAAGTCCAGAAATGTGAATTTAACATAAAAACTAATGAAAACATCCCTAAAAGTAGCTTGAACTTACTAAAAACTACCTAAAAACAATGCCAAAAAGCGTATAAATTATCCGCTCATCAGGTATCCTAATGTAACAATTCTTTCTTGGTTATTTTAGCTTATGTTATTTTTCTATATCAGTTTCCCTTTGGATGTACTTTGTGAAATTGATCTTTGGTGGACGAAATTGTGATTCCTTTGTTATTGTATTTTGTAAAATTCATTGCTTTTTCAACTATGTGTTGACACAACTCCGTTTAACTTAACCAGCAAGTGTACTGGGTCATCCAAGTAATACCTTACGTGAGTAAGGGTCGATCCCACAGAGATTGTTGGTATGAAGCAAGCTATGGTCACCTTGTAAATCTCACTTAGGCAGATTAAATGGTTATGGGTTTCGAAAATTAATAATAAATAGAAAATAAAAAGGGATAGAAATACTTATGTAAATCAAACGTGGGAATTTCAGATAGGCGTGTGGAGATGCTAGAATCCTTTCGAATCTCTATTTTCTTATTGCTTTCATCCAATCCTTCTTACTCCTTTCCATGGCAAGCTGTATGTAGGGCATCACCATCATCAATGGCTACTTTTAATCCTCTCGGGAAAATGGTCCTATGCGCTGTCACTGCACGGCTAATCGTCTGGAGGCATCACCCTTGTTGATGGCTACATCCCATCCTCTCAGTGAAAATGATCCAAATGCTCTGTCACAGCACGGCTAATCATCTGTCGGTTCTCAATCAGGTTGGAGTAGAATCCGTTGATTCTTTTGCGTCTGTCACTAACGCCAGCCTTCAGGAGTTTGAAGCCCGTCACAGTCATTCAATACCAGAATCCTACTCGGAATACCACAGACAAGGTTAGACTTTCCGGATTTCCGGGATCCTACTCGGAATACCACAGACAAGGTTAGACTTTCCGGATTCCCATGAATGCCGCCATCTATCTAGCTTATACCACGAAGATTCTATTGGGGAATCTAAGAGATATGCGCCCGGCCTAAGGTAGAACGGAAGTGGTTGTCAGTCACGCGCGTTCATAGGTGAGAATGATGATGAGTGTCACAGATCATCACATTCATCAAAGTGTTGTGCAACGTATATCTTGGAATAAGAATAAAAGAGAATTGAATAGAAAGTAATAGTGATTGTATTGAAACTTGAGGTACAGCAGAGCTCCACACCCTTAATCTATGGTGTGCAGAAACTCCACCGTTGAAAATACATAAGTGAAAGGTTCAGGCATGGCCGAATGGCCAGCCCCCTGAATGATCAACAGACCGAATGATCAAAGACTAAACAGTCAAAAGATTAAACTGTCAAAAGATGTCTAATACAATAGTAAATTATCCTATTTATACTAGACTAGCTACTAGGGTTTACATGAGTAAGTAATTGATGCATAAATCCACTTCTGGGGCCCACTTGGTGTATGCTTGGGCTGAGCTTGATCTATCCACGAGCTGAGGCTTCTCTTGGAGTTGAACTCCAAGTTATAACGTGTTTTGGGCGTTCAACTCCGGATCATGACGTGTTTCTGGCGTTTAACTCCAGACAGCAGCATGTACTTGGCGTTCAACGCCAATTTACGTCGTCAATTTCCGAATAAAGTATGAACTATTATATATTGCTGGAAAGCTCTGGATGTCTACTTTCCAACGCCATTGAGAGCGTGCCATTTGGAGTTCTGTAGCTTCAGAAAATTCATTTTGAGTGCAGGGAGGTCAGATTCCAACAGCATCAGCAGTCCTTTTGTCAGCCTTTTTCAGAGTTTTGCTCAAGTCCCTCAATTTCAGCCAGAAATTACCTGAAATTACGGAAAAACACACAAACTCATAGTAAAGTCCAGAAATGTAAATTTAACATAAAAACTAATGAAAACATCCCTAAAAGTAGCTTGAACTTACTAAAAACTACCTAAAAACAATGCCAAAAAACGTATAAATTATCCGCTCATCAATCTTGCTCATTGTATTTTGGCTCTGTTGAGTTGAACTTATTAGGGGAAAAATATGGAAAATAACTTGATAACATATTTTGTGTTCAAGTTTTTTCATGTTATGAAGCTATTTAATTGTTTGAAATAAGTGGCACTGCCTTGTTTGATGGCATTGTAAATTCTTGATACTTTCAATCATTAAGATCAAATTAAATCCAATTAAAATTTGATATGTTTGGTCTTCTTTTTCTTTTGGGCCTTCCACTATAATAAATAAATAAATAAATCTAGTTAAAATTTTCATATGCAGTGTATTATTTTTTTATCTTGTGTTGACAAATGAATAATATATTTGAGTGGCATTGCTATTATAGTTACAATTGGATATCATAGAGGTCCCTTTTTATGTTAGAATATATCTCATCTTAGGTGAAGAGATTTCCCAAAAGCAGGCTATTCAAGAATCGACAATTAAAAAATTAAGGGCTCAGGTATGTAGCCTACTTGCTGCATTTGTTTTTTTAAAAATTTATATTTTGTTGTTCTTATATCTACTAATCAATGTTTCATTTATTTTTTTATTTTAAAAAATAGATTAGATAACTTAAGGAGGAGAAGAAAGATTTGGCTGCTAAACTTCAGGTAAGGGTGGCAAAACGGGCCGGCACGCCCCAACCCGTCCCGCTCCGCTTAGGCACGCTCCATAAACTGGGCAGACCAGCCCGTCTCGTCAACTAAAATGGGTTCAAAATGCTAGTCCGCCCCGCTTTATGGCGGATTGGCAGGTTGGCGGGTTAGCCCGCTTGACTCTTTTTTTTTTAAATAAAATTCATTAAAATTAACTAAAAAATAATAATTAAAAAATCAAATACAAATAAAAAATAGTCAAATTATAATATAAATTTTTTTACTATTTTTTTATTTTTAACTTCAATAAAATTGTTCAAAATAATATTTGTCAATAGAATCATCTTTATTTTAAAAAATAAGTCACATAATTTGAGTATATATACGAAATTGTAAAATAAAATAAATAAAGTTAATAACTAAAAGAAGAATAAAAACAAAAAATGAAAAAAAAAGTGTTTAAAGATTCCATAATTATTAATTTTATAATAGTAATCACTCTTTTATTTAATTAAATAAATAAAAAATAAAAATCTTCGACCCGGCGGACCGGCCAGCCCTGCCCCGCCAAAACCCGCCAATTTGGCGGTGCGAATTTAGCGAGTTTTTTTAATTTGGCGGGCTCCAAATTCTAACCCGACCCGCCTTTTTTAGTGGGTTTAGCGGATCGACCCGACGGGTTCGACCCATTTTGCCACCCCTAACTTCAGGTAATTGAACGATGAAATATTTTATTAAAATTTTTATTACCTTTGTAATGATTCAATAAGCAAGCAATTCTAGAGATACAAATTTCATGCATTATATCTATAGTATAGAACTGATTCCTTAAGCTTTACTATTTGAGCTTAGTTCTTCTAGTTGTTCGTCCCTTTGCCAAATGTTTCCTCTATGATATAATTAATCTAAATGAAGTCCTATCTTATTCCATGTAGTTTTTTAACAACCATAACTTTTAAGATATTTATGATTTATGGGGTGCTACCAGTTTAACTTTTTTTAGCAAAAATTGTGACAATGCTAATGTCTACCAGTTCTTTAATTGTTGTTAATCTAGGCAGAAGAGAATAAAGTAGAAAGTATCAAAAGGACAAGATGGCTAATGAATAGTCGTTACAAGAAACAATGAGAAACATCAAGTAGAGCTATTTTTATGGATTATCTCTATGTAAAACTTGTAAAATTTAATTTTTGAAATACATTGTTACTATTTTTGTACAACTTATGGAATTGAGTTTAGATTTGTTGAAATATAATGCCATCTATTATTTTGTTGGTAGACACATATAAATTATTATTTATAATAGAAATAATTTTTGTAATAATTAATAAAAGAAAGCTTTAATGTTAAAGAGATTATGACATTTTAAAATAGTCACTAAATATAGAAAAAACTGTTACAAGAATTAGTAATTTAGTGACGGTTTTAAATTAAAAAACCGTCATTAAAATATTATAACGGTTTAAATAGTAACTAAATATACTTAAAAGCTTTCTTTAGTAGTAATATAGTAACGGTTTTAAGTCGTCACTAAAAATTTCATGATGCTTTAAAAAATCCTGAAATATAAGAAAAAAACTCTCACAGGAGTTAGTAATTTAACAATAGTTTCAAAGCGTCGTAAAATCCAATATAAGAACCGGATTTTTCACGAATAAAATCATTTAAATGCCAAAATTAAACTCCAGAAATTTATGATGAGAATTTGGGGATTTAAATATAATTTTTAGACTCAGTGGGTCTTTTCAAGTCAGAAAATGTGTTTCTGCGAAAAACCCAAAAAACCACGAACCAGCAATTGAACTGGTTGAACCGGTTCAAGTCTATCCGGTGCTGTGCGAGAAAAAGTGAAAACAGTTCAAGACCTTAGAAAAATATTAGAAATAGAAAACCGGGCATTAGTGTTAAAGGTTTGGCTCGAAGTTGGGCCAAACGGGCTAAAAATGCTAACGGGTTGAACTGGACTCAAGTTGGGCCCAAGTCCAACATATATAAAGGTTCATTTAATAAACCCTAACCTCATAACACACTCAAACACACACACACACCCAGCTGAGAAGGAGAAGAAGAGAACCTTCATTCCACTATTCATCATCATCTTCACAAGCTAATATCTTGAGCTATAGAGTTCCGATTTGCGTGCCGTCAGTGGTTACGCGTTTCTTGTGAAGAGCTCTACAAAACTCATATAAGAAATTGGTAAGTAAATTTCGAAGTCCTCCCAGTTCCTCTCCTCTAAATTTCGGGTATTTAGGGTTTTTGAGTAAGTGAGTTTTTGTGATTCTTGATGTTTAGGTTCACTCTAATCCTTGCTTAGCTTTGGGTTTTGCCATCCAAATCGGTTGGAAAAGGTAAGAGGATTTGATCTCTTATGAACTTTTGATTTATGTTGAGCCCTAGGTTGATTTGTGGTGATTTACATGTATATAGCATGATTATTGTGAGTTTGGAGCTTATTGGTGCTTGACGATAGGATTTTTGCTAGTAAAGAATTTTGTTAAAATATGGTCGCGTTGTGAGTATAGATTCTAAACCAACAGAAAATCTCTTCGTACAAACGTTTTGGTTGTCACAAGTAACAAACCCCTTTAAAATTGATAACCGAGTATTTAAACCTCGGGTCGTCTTCTCAAGGAATTGCAGGGAAGTATGATTTATTATTGGTAATGAAAAAACAGTGTTTGAGTTTGAAAAAGGTTTTAAGCAAGAGAAATAGATTGCAAGAATTAATAAATGAATAACTAATAAAACTCTTGACAATGTATGAAAACTGGAAGTCCTATCCCAGGTATCCTTATCAATTGTGGTGGATTTTTCTACCACTAAGTTAACCTCTAACTATGAAGGTAAGTCAAGTGGATGGAATAAGTTTGGTTTCTCAAGTCCTAGTCTTTCCTTGGGAAAGGCTAGAGTTAGTGGAACTCGAATTAATTCTTGAAGAATTCCAATTTTCAGTCAACAATAAGTTTGACAACTCAAGAGTTACCAATTAATCAATTAAAGCCAAGAATATAAAAAGCTAAATGAAAAATCATAAATCTGAAATACCTCAATTGCATTAATAAAATAAAATCAATCCAAACATGAAGAGTCATAAGCCAAATAGGCAACATCAATAATCAACAATTAAGAGAAGTCGAAATAAAAAGATATTGAACCTGATAGAAAGATGAGATAAAAATATTCCTAAGTTCTAAAAATCCTAATCCTAATCCTAAGAGAGAGGAGGGAACCTCTCTCACTAAAAACTACATCTAAATCCTAAAAAGTGTGTATTCTCTATCCGCCTTATGAATGGGTGGATTCCTCCATTTACAATCCTTCAATTTGTGTTCTTTGGGCTTGGATCTGGGCCAAAAAGGGCCCAAAAATCGCTGAGGATGACTTCTGCAAATTCTGCAGATCGCGCACGTCACGCGTCCGCGTGGGTCACGCGGTCGCGTCATCTGGAGTGTTGCTCTTCTACGCGGTCGCGTCAGTCATGCGCCCGCGTCAGTTATATTTCGCAAGTCACGCGTTCGCCTCATCCATGCGCTCGCGTCGGTTCTCTTTCGTGCGAATCATGCGTTCGCGTCGTCCATGCGGACGCGTCACTGTCGGTTGCTCCAAAATTCTAATTTGTGCTTTCCTTCTATTTTTGTATGTTTCCTTTCCATCCTTTAAATCATTCCTGCCCTATAAAACCTGAAAGTACTCAACACACAAATCACGGCATCGAATGGTAATAAAGGATAATTAAAATAATTACTTTTAAAGCATAGAAAACATGTGTTTCATATATATCACATAATAGGGAAGGGAAAGCAAAACTTATGCAATTTCTATGAATAAGTATGTGAAGGGTTGAATAAATCACTTAGATTGAGCACAATATACATCATAAAATATGGGTTTATCAACCTCTCCACACTTAAATAATAGCATGTCCTCATGCTAAATCCAAGATAAAGAGTAAGGTAAAGTGGTGGAATCTCATGCAATGCAATCTATCCTAAATGCAACTACCTAAATGAGTCATGCAAATCTAGTTATTATTCACCTATATATAAAGCTTTACATGTAGTTAAATTAATTCACATTCTCAAGGAATCATACATGCATAGCCAACCTTAGATAATGTTAAAGCACTTTTACAATTGAGAAAATAAAATATTTTTCAAACTTGCAAGACAATCAACAATTGAGGCAGAGATATATGGTGATGAGCTATTGAACCCTCACTAGATTTTGTGTTTACTCTCTAGTCACTCAGTGTTTATTGGGTTAACCACTTTAATCTTCTTTTTATCCTTGCTTTCTATAACTTTGTTCTTCATCTAACCAATCAACAATTATAGAATATAGACATACAAAAATCATGAGGTCTTTTCAAGGTTGTAATAGGGCCAAGGTAGAGGTAAGGGTATATGTATAAGGCTAAGTGAGCTAATAAGTGAATCTTTGATTAGTCTAAGATCTCACCTAACATATACATACTTTATAGAAATAAAAAAGTTTCTTAACCTATTTGCCCAAAATTTCACTTTGTATTGCAAACTCATGCATTGAATTTAACTTTGTCCCATGTGCATTGATTCTTTTTATTTTGTGTTTGGGGAAATTAATTTTTTTTTGTATCCCCTTATTGAAATAAATTTTTTCTAATGCACATGGTAATTTAATTATTTTAATTTCACATGAGCATGCTTCCCAAATTTTTACATAACTTGTTCAGTTTAATTTGCTACTTTTTCTATCATCCCATGTTCCCATAAAATTCCCCACACTTAAATTATACAAAATTTCTATCTTAAACTAACCAAGGATTCAACTTGGGATTTTTATTTTGTTTTTCTGCTTAAGACTAGTAATGAGGTTGTAAAACAGAAGGGGATTAAAAAGCTCAAGGGGGCTAACAAGGATGGTATAAAAGGTAGGCTTTATTTGGAATACGTGAGTTAATAATCAAACATGACCTCAATCCTATCTTGGTATGTATCAATATTCTATATTGGATATTGGTGGACAAAATTGTGATCCTCTTTGTATTTGCATGAGATTTAAAAATTGGCTCTATTGGAATTTATGATCACAACTCCATTCAACTTAACCAGCAAGTGTACTGGGTCATCCAAGTAATACCTTACGTGAGTAAGGGTCGATCCCACAGAGATTGTTGGTATGAAGCAAGCTATGGTCACCTTGTAAATCTCAGTTAGGCAGATTAAATGGTTTTGGGTTTCGAAAATTAATAATAAAAGGAAAATAAAAGGAATAGAAATACTTATGTAAATTAATAGTGGGAGTTTCAGATAGGTGTATGGAGATGCTGTGCTCCTCTTGAATCTCTACTTTCTCATTGCTTTCATCCAGTCCTTCTTACTCCTTTCCATGGCAAGCTGTATGTAGGGCATCACCATCATCAATGGCTACTTTCAATCCTCTCGGGAAAATGGTCCTATGCGCTGTCACTGCACGGCTAATCGTCTGGAGGCATCACCCTTGCTGATGGCTACATCCCATCTTCTCAGTGAAAACGTTCCAAATGCTCTGTCACAGCACGGCTAATCATCTGTCGGTTCTCAATCAGGTTGGAATAGAATCCATTGATTCTTTTGCGTTTGTCATCACGCCCAGCCTTCAGGAGTTTGAAGCTCGTCACAGTCATTCAATTCCGGAATCCTACTCAGAATACCACAGACAAGGTTAGACTTTCCGGATCCCCATGAATGCCGCCATCTATCTAGCTTATACCACGAAGATTCTGTTGGGGAATCTAAGAGATATGCGCCCGGCCTAAGGTAGAACGGAAGTGGTTGTCAGTCACGCGCGTTCATAGGTGAGAATGAGGATGAGTGTCACGGATCATCACATTCTTCAAAGTGTTGTGCAACGTATATCTTGGAATAAGAATAAAAGAGAATTGAATAGAAAGTAATAATAATTGTATTGAAACTTGAGGTACAGCAGAGCTCCACACCCTTAATCTATGGTGTGCAGAAACTCCACCGTTGAAAATACATAAGTGAAAGGTTCAGGCATGGCAGAATGGCCAGCCCCCAAAACGTGATCACAGGATTCAAAATACAATCCAGGATCCAGGATGAGATTATGATAGTAAAAAGTTCTATTTATAATAAACTAGCTCCTAGGGTTTACATGAGTAAGTAATTGATGCATAAATCCACTTCCGGGGCCCACTTGGTGTATGTTTGGGCTGAGCTTGATCTATCCACGAGCTGAGGCTTTTATTGGAGTTGAACTCCAAGTTATGACGTGTTTTGGGCGTTCAACTCCGGATCATGACGTGTTTCTGGCGTTTAACTCCAGACAGCAGCATGTACTTGGCGTTCAACGCCAAGTTAAGTCATCAATTTCCGAATAAAGTATGGAGTATTATATATTGCTGGAAAGCTCTGGATGTCTACTTTCCAACGCCATTGAGAGCGCGCCATTTGGAGTTCTGTATCTCTAGAAAATCCATTTCGAGTGCAGGGAGGTCAGATTCCAACAGCATCAGCAGTCCTTTTGTCAGCCTTTTTCAGAGTTTTGCTCAAGTCCCTAAATTTCAGCCAGAAATTATCTGAAATTACAGAAAAACACACAAACTCATAGTAAAGTCCAGAAATGTGAATTTAACATAAAAACTAATGAAAACATCCCTAAAAGTAGCTTGAACTTACTAAAAACTACCTAAAAACAATGCCAAAAAGTGTATAAATTATCCGCTCATCACAACACCAAACTTAAATTGTTGCTTGTCCCCAAGCAACTGAAAATCAAATAGGATAAAAAGAAGAGAATATACTATAAATTCCAGAATATCAATGAATATTAATTCTAATTAGATGAGCGGGACTTGTAGCTTTTTGCTTCTGAATAGTTTTGGCATCTCACTTTTTCCTTTGAAGTTCTGAATGATTGGCATCTCTAGGAACTTAGAATTTCAGATAGTGTTATTGATTCTCCTAGTTAAGTATGTTGATTCTTGAACACAGCTACTTTTATGAGTCTTGGCCGTGGCCCTAAGCACTTTGTTTTCCAGTATTACCACCAGATACATAAATGCCACAGACACATAACTGGGTGAACCTTTTCAGATTGTGACTCAACTTTGCTAGAGTCCCCAGTTAGTGGTGTCCAGAGCTCTTAAGCACACTCTTTTGCTTTGGATCATGACTTTAACCACTCAGTCTCAAGCTTTTCACTTGGACCTGCATGACACAAGCACATGGTTAGGGACAGCTTGGTTTAGCAGCTTAGGCCTGGATTTTATTTCCTTGGGCCCTCCTATCCATTGATGCTCAAAGCCTTGGATCCTTCTTACCCTTGCCTTTTGGTTTTAAGGGCTATTGGCTTTTTCTGATTGCTTTTTCTTTTTCTTTCTATATTTTTTTTTGCCATTTTTTTTCGCAAGCTTTTGTTTTTCACTGCTTTTTCTTGCTTCAAGAATCAATTTCATGATTTTTCAGATCATCAATAACATTTTTCTTTGTTCATCATTCTTTCAAGAGCCAACAGTTTTAACATTCATAAACAACAAGATCAAAAATATGCACTGTTTAAGCATTCATTCAGAAAACAAAAAGTATTGTCACCACATCCATATAATTAAACTAAATTCAAGGATAAATTCAAAATTCATGTACTTCTTGTTCTTTTGAATTAAAACATTTTTCATTTAAGAGAGGTGAAGGATTAATGGATTTTATTCATAGTTTTAAGACATGGTTACTACATACTAATGATCATGAAGTAGAGACACAAAACATAGATAAACACAAAAAAAAAAACGAAAAACAGAAGAAATAAGAACAAGGAATGAATCCACCTTAGTGGCGTCTTCTTCTTGAAGGACCAATGATGTTCTTAAGCTCTTCTATGTCCCTTCCTTGCCTTTGTTGCTCCTCCCTCATTGCTCTTTGGTCTTCTCTTATTTCATGGAGAATGATGGAGTGCTCATGATGTTCCACCCTTAATTGTTCCACATTGTGGCTCAAATCTTCTAAGAAAGTGTTGAGTTGTTCCCAATAGTTGTTGGGAGGAAAGTGCATCCCTTGAGGCATCTCAGGGACTTCTTGATGATGAGCTTCCTCATGCATCTCTTGAGAACTGTGAAGGGCCTCTCTTGCTTGCTCCATCCTTTTCTTGGTGATGGGCTTATCCACTTCAATGAGGATGTCTCCTTCTATGATAACTCCAGCTGAGTAACATAGATGGCAAATAAGGTGAGGAAAAGCTAGCCGTGCCATGGTGGAGGACTTATCGGCTATTTTGTAGAATTCATTGGAGATGACCTCATGAACTTCTACTTCCTCTCCAATCATGATGCTATGAATCATGATGGCCCGATCCACAGTAACTTCAGATCGGTTGCTAGTGGGAATGATGGAGCGTTGAATGAACTCCAACCATCCTCTAGCTACAGGCTTGAGGTCCAGTCTTCTTAGTTGGACTGGCTTGCCTTTGGAGTCTCTCTTCCATTGAGCTCCTTCCGCACATATGTCCATAAGGACTTGGTCCAACCTTTGATTAAAGTTGACCCTTCTAGTGTAGGGGCGTTCATCTCCTTGCATCATGGGCAAGTGGAACGCCAATCTCACATTCTCCGGACTAAAATCTAAGTATTTCCCCCGAACCATTGTGAGATAATCCTTTGGACTCGGGTTCATACTTTGATCATGGTTTCTAGTGATCCATGCATTGGCATAGGACTCTTGAACCATTAAGATTCTGACTTGTTGTATGGGGTTGGTTAGGACTTCCCAACCTCTTGTTCGGATTTCATGTCGGATCTCCAGATACTCATTTTTCTTGAGCTTGAAAGGGACCTCAGGGATCACCTTCTTCTTTGCCACAACATCATAGAAGTGGTCTTGATGGCTCTTGGAGATGAATCTTTCCATCTCTCATGACTCGGAGGTGGAAGCTTTTGTCTTCCCTTTTCCTTTTCTAGAGGATTCTCCGGCCTTAGGTGCCATTGATGGTAATGGAAAAACAAAAAGCTTATGCTTTTAAAACACCAAACTTAAAATATTGCTCGCCCTCGAGCAATAGAAGAAAGAAGAGAAGAAGAAGAAGAAGAGAATATGGAGGAGAAGGGGAAGTGTAGGTTCGGTCAAGGTATGGAAGAGGGGGTTGTGTTGTGTAAAAATGAAATAGAATGGAAGGGTATATATAGGGAGAGGGGAGAGTGAATGTTCGGCCATTTAGGGTGGGATTGGGTGGAAAAATGTTTTTGAATTTTGAAGGTAGGTGGGGTTATGGGGAAGAGTGGATGGATGTGAGTGGTGAAGGGTGTTGGGAAAGAGTGTTTATTGGGAAGAGAGATTCAGAGATTGAAGTTGTTGGGAAGTGTGATATGGGGAATACAAATCACGAAAATAGGATTAGGAGGTAAGGTGGGAATATAGTAGGTGGGGATTCTGTGGGGTCCACAGATCCTGAGGTGTCAAGGAATTCCATCCCTGCACCAAATAGGCATGTAAATTGCCTTTGCACACCATTCTGGCGTTTAAACGCCATGTGGTGCACATTCTGGGCGTTCAACGCCCATGTAAAGCATGTTTCTGGCGTTGAACGCCAGTTTCATGCTTGTTACTGGCGTTCAGCGCCAGCTTTTCTTCTCTAGGCACATTGCTGGCGTTCAGCGCCAGAATGTTGCTTGTTTCTGGCGTTCAACGCCAGAATGATGCTCTGTTCTGGCGTTGAACGCCGGCCAGATGCATCTTACTGGCGTTGAACGCCAGTCTGTGCTTCCTCCAGGGTGTGATTTTTTTCTTCTGCTGTTTTTGATTCTGTTTTTAATTTTTATGATTTTTTCATGACTCCTCATGATCATGTACCTAATAAAACACAAAATAACAATAAAATAGAATAAAATAAAAATTAGATAAATAAAATTGGGTTGCCTCCCAACAAGCGCTTCTTTAATGTCAATAGCTTGACAGTGGCTCTCATGGAGCCACAAGGTAATCAAGTCAATGTTGTATAGTCCCAACACCAAACTTAGAGTTTGGATATGGGGTCTTAACACCAAACTTAGAGTTTGGTTGTGGCCTCCCAACACCAAACTTAGAGTTTGACTGTGGGGGCTCTTCTTGACTCTGAACTGAGAGAAGCTCTTCATGCTTACTCTCTTTTGTCACAGAGGGATGGCCATGTGCCTTAAACACAAGGTAGTCCCCATTCAATTGAAGAACTAATTCACTTCTGTTGACATCAATCACAGCTCCTGCTGTGGCTAGGAAAGGTCTTCCAAGGATGATGCATTCATCCTTTTCCTTCCTAGTGTCCAAGATTATGAAATCAGCAGGGATGTAAAGGCCTTCAACCTTTACTAACACGTCCTCTACTATTCCATAAGCTTGTCTCAATGACTTATCTACCAATTTTAATGAGAACAAGGCAGGTTGGACCTCAATGATCCCCAGCTTCTCCATTACAGAGAGTGGCATAAGATTTATCCCTGATCCCAGATCACACAGAGCTTTTGCAAAGGTCATGGTGCCTACGGTACAAGGTATCAAGAATTTGCCAGGATCTTGTTTCTTTTGAGGTAAAGTTTGCTGAATCCAGGTATCTAGTTCACTAATGAGCAAGGGAGGTTCATTTTCTCAAGTCTCATTACCAAATAACTTGGCATTCAGAGGAAGAATAGTCTTCAGAGCTCATGAATGGCAGAAGGAGATTTAATGGAATCTCTATGGTTTCTATATGAGCCTCAGATTCCTTTGGATCCTTAATAGGAAACTCCTTCTTGCTTGAGGGACGTCCCAGGAGGTCTTCCTCACTAGGATTTTCGTCCTCCTCCTTCCTTGTGCATTCGGCCATATTGATTATATCAATGGCCTTGCACTCTCCCTTTAGATTCTCTTCTGTATTGCTTGGGAGAATACTGGGAGGAGTTTCAATGACTTTCTTACTCAGCTTGCCTACTTGTGTCTCCAGATTTCTGATGGAGGATCTTGTTTCACTCATGAAACTGAAAGTGGCCTTTGACAGATCAGAGACTAGATTGGCTAAATTAGAGGTGTTTTGTTCAGAATTCTCTGTCTGTTGCTGAGAAGATGATGGAAAAGGCTTGCCATTGCTCAGCCTATTGTGTCCACCATTGTTAAAGCCTTGTTGAGGCTTTTGTTGATCCTTCCATCAGAATTTTGGGTGATATCTCTATGATGAGTTATAGGTGTTTCCATAAGGTTCACCCATGTAATTAACCTCTGCCATGGCAGGGTTCTCAGGATCATAAGCTTCTTCAGAAGCTGCCTCTTTAGTACTGTTGGATGCATGTTGCCATCCATTCAGATTTTGAGAGATCATGTTGACCTGTTGAGTCAACACTTTGTTCTGAGCCAATATGGCATTCAGAGCATCAATTTCAAGAACTCCTTTCTTCTGAGGTATCCCATTATTCACGGAATTCCTCTCAGAAGTGTACATGAATTGGTTATTTGCAACCATGTCAATGAGTTCTTGAGCCTCTTCAGGCGTTTTCTTTAGGTGAATAGATCCACCTGCAGAATGGTCCAATGACATTTTCGAAAATTCAGAGAGACCATAATAGAATATATCTAATATGGTCCATTCTGAAAACATGTCAGATGGACATCTTTTGGCCAGCTGCTTGTATCTTTCCCAAGCTTCATAGAGGGATTCACCATCTTTTTGTTTGAAGGTTTGAACATCCACTCTCAGCTTGCTCAGCTTTTGAGGAGGAAAGAATTTATCCAAGAAGGCTGTGACCAGCTTATCCCAGGAGTCCAGGCTATCCTTAGGTTGTGAATCCAACCATATTCTAGCTCTGTCTCTTACAGCAAAAGGGAAAAGCATGAGTCTGTAGACTTCAGGATCAACTCCATTCGTCTTTACAGTCTCACAGATCTGCAAGAACTCAGTTAAAAACTGATAAGGATCTTCAGATGGAAGTCCATAAAACTTGCAGTTTTGTTGCATTAAGGCAACTAGCTGAGGTTTCAGCTCAAAGTTGTTGGCTCCAATGGCAGGAATGGAGATGCTTCTTCCATCAAATTTGGACGTTGGCTTTGTAAAGTCTCCAAGCATTCTCTTTACATTATTATTATTTTCGGCTGCCATCTCCTTCTCTTGTTCTAATGTTTCTGAAAGGTTACCTTTAGATTGTTGTAACTTAGCTTCTCTTAATTTTCTCTTTAGAGTCCTTTCAGGTTCTAGATCAATTTCAACAAAAGTGCCTTTTCCTTGTTCCTGCTCATATGAAAGAGAAGAAAACAAGAAAAGAAAGAGGAATCCTCTATGTCACAGTATAGAGATTCCTTTATGTTAGTAGAAAAAGAAGGGGCAGAAGAATGTAGAAGAGGGGATTCGGATATTTTGATGGAGAGAGGTGAAGAGAAGTGTTAGTAATTAAATAATTAAATAGAATAAGAAAAAAGAGGGAGAATTTCGAAAATAATTTTGAAAAAGGGGTTAGTATTTTCGAAAATTAAAAGATATTAAAATTAAAACATGAAACACTTAGTTAATTAAAAAGAATTTTTGAAAAAGGGGTGAGATATTTTCGAAAATTAGAGAGGAAAGAGTAGTTAGGTGGTTTTAAAAAAGATAAGAAACAAACAAAAAGTTAATTAGTTAGTTGAAAAAGATTTTAAAATCAAATTTGAAAAGATAAGAAGATAAGATAAGATAAGATATTTTTGAAATCAAATTTTGAAAAAGATAAGATAAAAAAGATAAGATTTTTAAGAAAAAGATATTTTGAAAAAGATTTAATTTTTAAAATTAAAATTAATTACTTAACAAACAAGTAATTACAAGATATGATTCTAGAATTTAAAGATTGAACCTTTCTTAACAAGAAAGTAACAAACTTCAAATTTTTGAATCAATCACATCAATTGTTAGCTAATTTTTGAAAATTTGATATAGAGATAAGAAAACGATTTTGAAAACAATTTGAAAAATATTTTTGAAATTTTCGAAAATGGTAAAAAAAATGAAAAAGATATGATTTTTGAAAAAGATTTTAAAAAGATAAGATTTTTAAATTTTTGAAGATTTGACTTGACTTGTAAGAAACAACTAATTTTAAAAATTTTTTTGACCAAGTCAACCCAAAATTTCGAAAATTTGGAGGGAAATATGGAAAAGATATTTTTTTTATTTTTTGATTTTTGAATTTTTAATTATGAGAGAGAAAAACAACAAAAATATTCAATGCATGAAATTTTTAGATCAAAACAATGAATGCATGCAAGAATGCTATGAATGTCAAGATGAACACCAAGAACACTTTGAAGATCATGATGAACATCAAGAACATAATTTTGAAAATTTTTTTGATGCAAATAAAACATGCAAGACAACAAACTTAGAAATCTTTAATGCATGGATACTAACAAACAAAAAATGCATAAGAAAAACAACAAACAACACAAAGCAAGAAAACATCAAGATCAAACAAGAGAAATTATCAAAAACAACTTGAAGATCATGAAGAACACTATGAATGCATGGAATTTTCGAAAAATGCAAGAAAAATTTTTAAAGCATGCAATTGACACCAAACTTAAAAATTGACTCAAGACTCAAACAAGAAACACAAAATATTTTTGATTTTTATGATTTTCAAATTATTTTGGATTTTTATTAATTTTTTTTTGAAAATATTTTTGGAAAGACGAAAAAGAAAAGAAAAATTTTGAAAAATATTTTTGAAAAGAAAATTACCTAATCTGAGCAACAAGATGAACCGTCAGTTGTCCAAACTCGAACAATCCCCGGCAACGGCGCCAAAAACTTGGTGGACAATATTGTGATCCTCTTTGTATTTGCATGAGATTTAAAAATTGGCTCTATTGGAATTTATGATCACAACTCCATTCAACTTAACCAGCAAGTGTACTGGGTCATCCAAGTAATACCTTACGTGAGTAAGGGTCGATCCCACAGAGATTGTTGGTATGAAGCAAGCTATGGTCACTGGTGGACGAAATTGTGATCCTCTTTATATTTGCATGAGATTTATTTAATGGCTATTGGCTATGTGTGGACACAACTCCGTTCAACTTAACCAGCAAGTGTACTGGGTCATCCAAGTAATACCATACGTGAGTAAGGGTCGATCCCACAGAGATTGTTGGTATGAAGCAAGCTATGGTCACCTTGTAAATCTCAGTTAGGCAGATTAAATGGTTTTGGGTTTCGAAAATTAATAATAAAAGGAAAATAAAAGGGATAGAAATACTTATGTAAATTAATAGTGGGAATTTCAGATAGGCGTATGGAGATGCTGTGCTCCTCTTGAATCTCTACTTTCTCATTGCTTTCATCCAGTCCTTCTTACTCCTTTCCATGGCAAGCTGTATGTAGGGCATCACCGTTGTCAATGGCTACATCCCATCCTCTTAGTGAAAATGGTCCTATGCTCTGTCACAGCACGGCTAATCATCTGTCGGTTCTCAATCAGGTTGGAATAGAATCCCTTGATTCTTTTGCGTTTGTCACCACGCCCAGCCTTCAGGAGTTTGAAGCTCGTCACAGTCATTCAATCCCAGAATCCTACTCGGAATATCATAGACAAGGTTTAGACTTTTCGGATCCTCATGAATGCCGCCATCTATCTAACTTATACCACGAAGATTCTGTTGGGGAATCTAAGAGATATGCGCCCGGCCTAAAGTAGAACGGAAGTGGTTGTCAATCACGCGCGTTCATAGGTGAGAATGATGATGAGTGTCACGGATCATCACATTCATCAAAGTGTTGTACAACATATATCTTGGAATAAGAATAAAAGAGAATTGAATAGAAAGTAATAATAATTGTATTGAAACTTTGAGGTACAGCAGAGCTCCACACCCTTAATCTATGGTGTGCAGAAACTCCACCGTTGAAAATACATAAGTGAAAGGTTCAGGCATGGCCGAATGACCAGCCCCCTGAGTGATCAAGAGACCGAATAATCAAAGGCTAAACAGTCAAAAGATTAAACTGTCAAAAGATGTCTAATACAATAGTAAATCATCTTATTTGTACTAGACTAGCTACTAGGGTTTACATGAGTAAGTAATTGATGCATAAATCCAATTCCGGGGCCCACTTGGTGTATGCTTGGGCTGAGCTTGATCTATCCACGAGCTGAGGCTTTTCGTGGAGTTGAACTCCAAGTTATAACGTGTTTTGGGCGTTCAACTCCGGATCATGACGTGTTTCTGGCGTTTAACTCCAGACAGCAGCATGTACTTGGCGTTCAATGCCAAGTTACGTCGTCAATTTCCGAATAAAGTATGGACTATTATATATTGCTGGAAATCTCTGGATGTCTACTTTCCAACGCCGTTGAGAGCGCACCAATTGGAGTTCTGTAGCTCCAGAAAATCTATTTAGAGTGCAGGGAGGTCAGATTCCAACAGCATCAGCAGTCCTTTTGTCAGCCTTTTTCAGAGTTTTGCTCAAGTCCCTCAATTTCAGCCAGAAATTACTTGAAATCACAGAAAAACACACAAACTCATAGTAAAGTCCAGATATGTGAATTTAACATAAAAACTAATGAAAACATCCCTAAAAGTAGCTTGAACTTACTAAAAACTACCTAAAAACAATGCCAAAAAGCGTATAAATTATCCGCTCATCACAACACCAAACTTAAATTGTTGCTTGTCCCCAAGCAACTGAAAATCAAATAGGATAAAAAGAAGAGAATATACTATAAATTCCAGAATATCAATGAATATTAATTATAATTAGATGAGCAGGACTTGTAGCTTTTTACTTCTGAACAGTTTTGGCATCTCACTTTTTTCTTTGAAGTTCTGAATGATTGGCTTCTCTAGGAACTTAGAATTTTGGATAGTGTTATTGACTTTCCTAGTAAAGCATGTTGATTCTTGAACACAGCTACTTATGAGTCTTGGCTGTGGCCCTAAGCACTTTGTTTTCCAGTATTACCACCGGATACATAAATGTCACAGACACATGACTGGGTGAACCTTTTCAGATTGTGACTCAGCTTTGCTAGAGTCCCCAGTTAGTGGTGTCCAGAGCTCTTAAGCACACTCTTTTTGCTTTGGATCACGACTTTAACCACTCAGTCTCAAGCTTTTCACTTGGACCTTCATGACACAAGCACATGGTTAGGGACAGCTTGATTTAGCCGCTTAGGCCTGGATTTTATTTCCTTGGGCCCTCCTATCCATTGATGCTCAAAGCCTTGGATCCTTTTTACCCTTGTCTTTTGGTTTTAAGGGCTATTGGCTTTTTCTGATTGCTTTTTCTTTTTCTTACTATATATTTTTTTTCGCCATTTTTTTTCCCGCAAGCTTTTGCTATTCACTGCTTGTTCTTGTTTCAAGAATTAATTTCATGATTTTTAGATCATCAATAACATTTCTCTTTGTTCATCATTCTTTCAAGAGCCAACAGTTTTAACATTCATAAACAACAAGATTCAGAAATATGCACTGTTCAATCATTCATTCAGAAAACAAAAAGTATTGTCACCACATCAATATAATTAGATTAAATTCAAGGATAAATTCGAAATTCATGTACTTCTTGTTCTTTTGAATTAAAACATATTTCATTTAAGAGAGGTGAAGGATTAAATGGATTTTTATTCATAGCTTTAAGGCATGGTTACTACATACTAATGATCATGAAGTAGAGACACAAAACATAGATAAACATACAACATAAAAACCGAAAAACAGAAGAAATAAGAACAAGGAATGAATCCACCTTAGTGGCGTCTTCTTCTTGAAGGACCAACAATGTTCTTAAGCTCTTCTATGTCCCTTCCTTGTCTTTGTTGCTCCTCCCTCATTGCTCTTTGATCTTCTCTTATTTCATGGAGAATGATGGAGTGCTCATGATGTTCCACCCTTAATTGTTCCACATTGTGGCTCAAATCTTCTAAGGAAGTGTTGAGTTGTTCCCAATAGTTGTTGGGAGGAAAGTGCATCCCTTGAGGCATCTCAGGGACTTCTTGATGATGAGCTTCCTCATGCATCTCTTGAGAACCGTGAAGGGCCTCTCTTCCTTGCTCCATCCTTTTCTTGGTGATGGGCTTATCCTCTTCAATGAGGATGTCTCCTTCTATGATAACTCCAGCTGAGTAACATAGATGGCAAATAAGGTGAGGAAAAGCTAGCCGTGCCATGGTGGAGGGCTTATCGGCTATTTTGTAGAATTCATTGGAGATGACCTCATGAACTTCTACTTCCTCTCCAATCATGATGCTATGAATCATGATGGCCCGATCCACAGTAACTTCAGATCGGTTGCTAGTGGGAATGATGGAGCGTTGAATGAACTCCAACCATCCTCTAGCTACAGGCTTGAGGTCCAGTCTTCTTAGTTGGACTGGCTTGCCTTTGGAGTCTCTCTTTCATTGAGCTCCTTCCACATATATGTCCATAAGGACTTGGTCCAACCTTTGATTAAAGTTGACCCTTCTAGTGTAGAGGCGTTCATCTCCTTGCATCATGGGCAAGTGGAACGCCAATCTCACATTCTCCGGACTAAAATCTAAGTATTTCCCCCGAACCATTGTGAGATAATCCTTTGGACTCGGGTTCATACTTTGATCATGGTTTCTAGTGATCCATGCATTGGCATAGAACTCTTGAACCATTAAGATTCCGACTTGTTGCATGGGGTTGGTTAGGACTTCCCAACCTCTTGTTCGGATTTCATGTCGGATCTCCAGATACTCATTTTTCTTGAGCTTGAAAGGGACCTCAGGGATCACCTTCTTCTTTGCCACAACATCATAGAAGTGGTCTTGATGGCTCTTGGAGATGAATCTTTCCATCTCCCATGACTCGGAGGTGGAAGCTTTTGTCTTCCCTTTTCCTTTTCTAGAGGATTCTCCGGCCTTAGGTGCCATTCATGGTAATAGAAAAACAAAAAGCTTATGCTTTTACCACACCAAACTTAAAATATTTCTCGCCCTCGAGCAAGAGAAGAAAGAAGAGAAGAAGAAGAAGAAGAGAATATGGAGGAGAAGGGGAAGTGTAGGTTCGGTCAAGGTATGGAAGAGGGGGTTGTGTTGTGTGAAAATGAAGCAGAATGGAAGGGTATATATAGGGAGAGGGAATATTGAAGTTTCGGCCATATAGGGTGGGATTGGGTGGGAAAATGTTTTTGAATTTTGAAGGTAGGTGGGGTTTATGGTGAATAGTGGATGGATGTGAGTGGTGAATGGGGTAATTGGGAAGAGAGATTGAGGTGATAGGTGAAAGGTTTTTGGGAAGTGTGACATGCGGAAGAGTAAAACTAGGATTAGGAGGTAAGGTGGGAATATAGTAGGTGGGGATCCTTTGGGGTCCACAGATCCTGAGGTGATCCTGTGGGGTCCACAGATCCTGAGGTGTTAAGAAATTCTATCCCTGCACCAAATAGGCATGTAAATTGCCTTTGCACATCATTCTGGCGTTTAAACGCCGTGTGGTGCACATTCTGGGCGTTTAACGCCCATGTAAAGCATGTTTCTGGCGTTGAACGCCAGTTTCATGCTTGTTACTGGCGTTCAGCGCCAGCTTTTCTTCTTAGGCACATTCCTGGCGTTCAGCGCCAGAATGTTGCTTGTTTCTGGCGTTCAGCGCCAGAATGATGCTCTGTTCTGGCATTGAACGCCAGCCAGATGCTCCTTACTGGCGTTGAACGCCAGCCTGTGCTTCCTCCAGGGTGTGATTTTTCTTCTGCTATTTTTTTTATTCTGTTTCTAATTTTTATATTTTTTTCGTGACTCCACATGATCATGTACCTAATAAAACACAAAATAACAATAAAATAAAATAAAATAAAAATTAGATTTATAAAATTGGGTTGCCTCCCAACAAGCGCTTCTTTAATGTCAATAGCTTGACAGTGGCTCTCATGGAGCCACAAAGGTGATCAGGTCAATGTTGTATAGTCCCAACACCAAACTTAGAATTTGGATATGGGGTCTTAACACCAAACTTAGAGTTTGGTTGTGGCCTCCCAACACCAAACTTAGAGTTTGACTGTGGGGGCTCTTCTTGACTCTGAACTGAGAGAAGCTCTTCATGCTTACTCTCTTTTGTCACAGAGAGATGGCCATTTGCCTTAAACACAAGGTAGTCTCCATTCAATTAAAGGATTAATTCACCTCTGTTGACATCAATCACAGCTCCTGCTGTGGCTAGGAAAGGTCTTCCAAGGATGATGCATTCATCATCTTCCTTCCCAGTGTCTAAGATTATGAAATCAACAGGGATGTAAAGGCCTTCAACCTTTACTAACACGTCCTCTACTATTCCATAAGCTTGTCTCAATGACTTGTCTGCCAATTATAATGAGAACAAGACAGGTTGTACCTCAATGATCCCCAGTTTCTCCATTACAGAGAGTGGCATAAGATTTATCCCTGACCCCAGATCACACAGAGCTTTTTCAAAGGTCATGGTGCCTATGGTACAAGGTATTAAGAACTTGCCAGGATCTTGTCTCTTTTGAGGTAAAATTCGCTGAATCCAGGTATCTAGTTCACTAATGAGCAAGGGAGGTTCACTTTCCCAAGTCTCATTACCAAATAACTTGGCATTCAGCTTCATGATAGCTCCTAAATATTGAGCAACTTGCTCTCCAGTCACATCTTCATCCTCTTCAGAGGAAGAATAGTCTTTAGAGCTCATGAATGGCAGAAGGAGATTTAATGGAATCTCTATGGTCTCTATATGAGCCTCAGATTACTTTAGATCCTTAATAGGAAACTCCTTCTTGCTTGAGGGACATCCCAGGAGGTCTTCCTCACTAGGATTTTCGTCCTCCTCCTCCCTTGTGCATTCGGCCATATTGATTATATCAATGGCCTTGCACTCTCCTTTTGGATTCTCTTCTGTATTGCTTGGGAGAATACTGGGAGGAGTTTCAATGACTTTCTTACTCTGCTGGCCCACTTGTGCCTCCAGATTTTTGATGGAGGATCTTGTTTCACTCATGAAACTGAAAGTGGCCTTTGACAAATCAGAGACTAGATTGGCTAAATTAGAGGTGTTTTGTTCAGAATTCTCTGTCTGTTGCTGAGAAGATGATGGAAAAGGCTTGCTATTGCCCTGCCTATTGCGTCCACCATTGTTAAAGCCTTGTTGAGGCTTTTGTTGATCCTTCCATGAGAAATTTGGATGATTTCTCCATGATGAGTTATAGGTGTTTCCATAAGGTTCACCCATATAATTAATCTCTGCCATGGCAGGGTTCTCAGGATCATAAGCTTCTTCAGAAGCTGCCTCCTTAGTACTGTTGGATGCATGTTGCCATCCATTCAGACTTTGAGAGATCATGTTGACTTGCTGAGTCAACACTTTGTTCTAAGCCAATATGGCATTCAGAGCATCAATTTCAAGAACTCCTTTCTTCTGAGGTATCCCATTATTCACGGAATTCCTCTCAGAAGTGTACATGAATTGGTTGTTTGCAACTATGTCAATGAGTTCTTGAGCCTCTTCAGGCGTTTTCTTTAGGTGAATAGATCCACCTGCAGAATGGTCCAATGACATTTTCAAAAATTCAGAGAGACCATAATAGAATATATCTAATATGGTCCATTCTGAAAACATGTCAGATGGACATCTTTTGGTCAGCTGCTTGTATCTTTCCCAAGCTTCATAGAGGGATTCACCATCTTTTTGTTTGAAGGTTTGAACATCCACTCTTAGCTTGCTCAGCTTTTGAGGAGGAAAGAATTTATCCAAGAAGGCTGTGACCAGCTTATCCCAGGAGTCCAGGCTATCCTTAGGTTGTGAATCCAACCATGTTCTAGCTTTGTCTCTTACAGCAAAAGGGAAAAGCATGAGTCTGTAGACTTCAGGATCAACTCCATTCGTCTTTACAGTCTCACAGATCTGCAAGAACTCAGTTAAAAACTGATAAGGATCTTCAGATGGAAGTCCATAAAACTTGCAGTTTTTGTTGCATTAATGCAACTAGCTGAGGTTTCAGCTCAAAGTTATTGGCTCCAATGGCAGGAATGGAGATGCTTCTTCCATTAAACTTGGATGTTGGCTTTGTGAAATCACCAAGCATTCTCCTTGCATTATTATTATTGGGTTCGGCTGCCATCTCCTTCTCTTGTTCGAAATTTTCTGAAAGGTTACTTTTGGATTGTTGTAATTTAGCTTCTCTTAGTTTCCTCTTCAAAGTCCTTTTAGGTTCTGGATCAATTTCAACAAGAGTGCCTTTTTCCTTATTCCTGCTCATATGAAAGAGAAGAAAACAAGAAAAGAAGAGGAATCCTCTATGTCATAATATAGAGATTCCTTTATGTTAGTAGAAAAAGAAGGGGGAGAAGAATGTAGAAGAAGGGATTCGGATATTTAGATGGAGAGAGGTGAAGAGAAGTGTTAGTAATTAAATAATTAAATAGAATAAGAAAAGAGAGGGAGAATTTCGAAAATAATTTTGAAAAAGGGGTTAGTATTTTTGAAAATTAAAAGATATTAAAATTAAAACATGAAACACTTAGTTAATTAAAAAGAATTTTTGAAAAGGGTGAGATATTTTCGAAAATTAGAGAGGGAAAAGTAGTTAGGTGGTTTTGAAAAAGATAAGAAACAAACACAAAGTTAGTTAGTTGATTGAAAAAGATTTGAAATTAAATTTTAAAAAGATAAAATTTTGAGAAGGATAAGATAAAAATTTTAATAAAAAGATATTTTGAAAAAGATTTAATTTTTTTTAAAATGACTTAACTAACAAGAAACTACAAGATAAGATTCTAGAATTTAAAGATTGAACCTTTCTTAACAAGAAAGTAACAAACTTCAAATTTTTGAATCAATCACATTAATTGTTAGCATATTTTCGAAAATTTGATATAGAGATAAGAAAAAGATTTTGAAAACAATTTGAAAAATATTTTTGAAATTTTTGAAAATGGTAAAAAAAATGAAAAAGATATGATTTTTGAAAAAGATTTTCAAAAGATAAGATTTTTAAATTTTTGAAGATTTGACTTGACTTGTAAGAAACAACTAATTTTAAAAATTTTTTGACCAAGTCAACCCAAAAATTTCGAAAATTTGGAGGGAAATATGGAAAAGATATTTTTTTATTTTTGAATTTTTAATTATGAGAGAGAAAAACAACAAAAATACTCAATGCATGAAATTTTTAGATCAAAACACTGAATGCATGCAAGAATGCTATGAATGTCAAGATGAACACCAAGAACACTTTGAAGATCATGATGAACATCAAGAACATAATTTTGAAAATTTTTTGATGCAAATAAAACATGCAAGACACCAAACTTAGAAATCTTTAATGCATGGATACTAACAAACAAAAAATGCATAAGAAAAACAACAAACAACACAAAACAAGAAAACATCAAGATCAAACAAGAGGACTTGTCAAGAACAACTTGAAGATCATGAAGAACACTATGAATGCATGGAATTTTCGAAAAATGCAAGAAAAATTTTTAAAAGCATGCGATTGACACCAAACTTAAAAATTGACTCAAGACTCAAACAAGAAACACAAAATATTTTTTGTTTTTTTATGATTTATTAATTTTTTTGGATTTTTATTAATTTTTTTCGAAAATATAGCTTGGAAAAACGAAAAATAAAAGAAAAATTTTGAAAAAGATTTTTGAAAAGAAAATTACCTAATCTGAGCAACAAGATGAACCGTCAGTTGTCCATACTCGAACAATCTCCGGCAACGGCGCCAAAAACTTGGTGTTGTTGCCGGATTAAAAACTTGGCACCATTGTTGGTTGGAAACAATTGTTTGAATTGTTGTTCGAAATTGATTGTTCCCCGGCAACGGCGCCAAAAACTTGGTGGACGAAATTGTGATCCTCTTTATATTTGCATGAGATTTATTTAATGGCTATTGGCTATGTGTGGACACAACTCCGTTCAACTTAACCATCAAGTGTACTGGGTCATCCAAGTAATATCTTACGTGAGTAAGGGTCGATCCTACAGAGATTATTGGTATGAAGCAAGCTATGGTCACCTTGTAAATCTCAGTTAGGCAGATTAAATGGTTTTGGGTTTCGAAAATTAATAATAAAAGGAAAATAAAAGGGATAGAAATACTTATGTAAATTAATAATGGGAATTTCAGATAGGCGTATGGAGATGCTGTGCTCCTCTTGAATCTCTACTTTCTCATTGCTTTCATCCAGTCCTTCTTACTCCGTTTCATGGCAAGCTGTATGTAGGGCATCACCATTGTCAATGGCTACATCCCATCCTCTTAGTGAAAATGGTCCTATGCTCTGTCACAGCACGGCTAATCATCTGTCGGTTCTCAATCAGGTTGGAATAGAATCCCTTGATTCTTTTGCGTTTGTCATCACGCCCAGCCTTCAGGAGTTTGAAGCTCGTCACAGTCATTCAATCCCAGAATCCTACTCGGAATACCACAGACAAGGTTAGACTTTTTGGATCCCCATGAATGCCACCATCTATCTAGCTTATACCATGAAGATTCTGTTGGGGAATCTAAGAGATATGCGCCCGGCCTAAGGTAGAACGGAAGTGGTTGTCAGTCACGCGCGTTCATAGGTGAGAATGAGGATGAGTGTCACGGATCATCACATTCTTCAAAGTGTTGTGCAACGTATATCTTGGAATAAGAATAAAAGAGAATTGAATAAAAAGTAATAATAATTGTATTGAAACTTGAGGTACAGCAGAGCTCCACACCTTTAATCTATGGTGTGCAGAAACTCCACCTTGAAAATACATAAGTGAAAGGTTCAGGCATGGCTGAATGGCCAGCCCCCAAAACGTGATCACAGGATTCAAAATACAATCCAGGATCCAGGATGAGATTATGATAGTAAAAAGTTCTATTTATAATAAACTAGCTCCTAGGGTTTACATGAGTAAGTAATTGATGCATAAATCTACTTTCGGGGCCCACTTGGTGTATGTTTGGGCTGAGCTTGATCTATCCACGAGCTGAGGCTTTTATTGGAGTTGAACTCCAAGTTATGACGTGTTTTGGGCGTTCAACTCCGGATCATGACGTGTTTCTGGCGTTTAACTCCAGACAGCAGCATGTACTTGGCGTTCAACGCCAAGTTACGTCATCAATTTCTGAATAAAGTATAGACTATTATATATTTCTGGAAAGCTCTGGATGTCTACTTTCCAACGCCATTGAGAGCGCGTCATTTGGAGTTCTGTAGCTCCAGAAAATCCATTTCGAGTGCAGGGAGGTCAGATTCCAACAGCATCAGCAGTCCTTTTGTCAGCCTTTTCAGAGTTTTGCTCAAGTCCCTCAATTTCAGTCAGAAATTACCTGAAATTATAGAAAAACACACAAACTCATAGTAAAGTCCAGAAATGTGAATTTAACATAAAAACTAATGAAAACATCCCTAAAAGTAGCTTGAACTTACTAAAAACTACCTAAAAACAATGCCAAAAAGCGTATAAATTATCCACTCATCAGATATATAGATTAAAGCAAAGTAAAGAACACCAGAATAAAAAAGAAGGGTGAAACACACAGGAATAAAAATTATGGTCTGAATGTAACCATATAATTAAGCTCGAAAGTCACAGGTTGTGTGTTCTCAAGCTCATAAATCATATATCAGTTATGTATGTCATGCAAGTAGAATTTAAAAGTTTCTATTATTCTCAATGTAAAATATATTGGATGGCTTTAAAGTTTTAGTGTTCCTCCTTGATGAAATATTGTTAACTAACTAACATGTTATGCTATATATACAAGGGGTGTGGATTGATTCTGTTAAAGTCTCTTGCTTACTTCCTTTTTATTTTCAATCAAATCAACTATCATATGCTAAAAGGGTAAACTATACTAATTAATCCACTTAATATACAACTAGTAAACTAAGGTGCAAATCGAGCTAAAATATCCAAGATGTATATACAGCCCAAAGTGCATAATCCAAAAAGTACAATAAAAGCAAAAGAGAGAAATGTTCAAAAATACAGAAAATAGACAAAATAAGAAGAGAGTCGGTAGTAGTTCACCAAAATAAATAGATGACAGAGATGGCGACCTCCCCACACTTAAATAATAGCATCGTCCTCGATGCTCACTCAAGCAGGGTGTGACGAAATGCCATCTCTGGAAGGATGGGCTGCTGGTGTCTCGATGGTAGGCTGAGGGTCTGTAGTCGCTGTGAGGATTGGAGGAGTGGTCTGCGGAATCGGGGGTTCTATCCGTAGAGGAACCTCCGGATTTGCAGTCTGTAGCTGGTGGTGCTCCTCATGATGTGGGGCAGTGTGGCAAGGACCTCCCTGTTCAGCCTGGGTAGGTGCCTCCTCCTCGTGATCGCTCACCTCCTCCTCAGATGTGTCGGAGGGCGTGTCGGGCTCGGAGGAAATGTCACCACCAGAGCGGATCATCAGCTTGAGGTGCTCATAGCGTCGCTTGTGGCGATGCTCAGACCTCTCAAAAAGTCGCCTGGTACGACGGTCAGATCTCTCAAACTGCTGCTGGTGATGGCACTCCATTTGATCGAGGCGATCAAAGAGTCGGTGCACCAGATAGTAGACGGGCTCAAGAGCATGTGGAGTGGGTGGTGCTGGGCCAATGGAAGCAGAAGGGGTAGCTGAAGAGGTGGCTGCCTCAGTAGTGTCAGTGAGAAATGGAAGGCGGTAGCCGAAAGCCAGGAACTTCTGACTGTGAGGGATGATCTTTCAGCACTCTACTGCGGGGGGCTTTTCATCAACAGCCTCCCAAGGGATCTCAGCTCGGCGACCCAACTGAGTAATCTGGTAAGGAAAAGAGAGGGTGCCTCTAACATGGACCCTGGCCATGTAATGCCGGATGAAACGAGGTAGATAAAGGTCCTTACCCGTCATCACACACCAGATGAGGGTAATCATAGCAGCTAGCACCTCTGTCTCATGAGTGCTCGGCATCACATAGTTGCTCAGAATCTATTGCCATAGTCGAGCCTCATCATTCAGATATATATAAGCCTGATTCCCTTTGGTACCAATGTGCTAGTTCCCATGACCCAAGGAACAGTAGGATCAAGAGTAATGTCCTTTTTTACTGCATCCCAATCAAACCTCATGAATCTCATATCTTCCTCAGCATTCTGGTAACCATCTGGCTGATCTGATTTAGGTGGAAGATGGAAGATTTCTTCAATTGCTTCCTTAGTAACCAGAATCTGTTTGCCTCTGAGCTGTACTGCATCCAGGGAAGAGAGAAAGTAGTTACTATAGAATTCTCTAACCCAGGATGAGTTGACCTCAGTTAGGTTCCTCTCCAGGAAGAACCAGCATCTCTGTTTGATCTTATCTGAGGTGTACTGCTGGAGTTCTTCTGGAATTTTGAGGGTCCTTTCCAGGTGTAGGTTCCTGGCGGTGGCAAAGGTTGGGTATTTCAGCTCACAGTATTTGTTTGTAAATTTTACCGGGTCAGCTGAAGGTACCAACTGATCAGCTTTTTCCTGCAGGGTAAAGTTCTTCTCCCGCCAAGAATCATCATGTAAGATGCCAAGGATGGAACCAGAGGATTCACCTCTTTTCTGTTTGCCAGTTGTTGCTTTGCCCTTACCCCTGCCTTGAGAGTCAGACATCCTAAAAAAAGAAAACAGAATTTTTCAAGATATAATTGAGGAATAAAAGCAAGAAAATAAGTAGGCAAATAACAAGATAAGCATGAAGTGGCAAAGAAGCAGTAGAAAAATGAAATGAGTTAAGTAAATGTATATTTCGGATTGTGTTGGAGTTGAAAAGCGGAGATGAGAAATCACATTCCAAAATGTGTTAGAAGTGGAAAGCTTGTTAAATAGAAAAACAATAATCATGCCGTGAGTGAAATTAATTTAAAGAAGGAGGGAAAAGATAAAGTGGGAAGTTAGAAAGTTAAAAATGGGTAAAATTGAAAAAGAGGTTAGAAAGCGAAAATCAGTGAGTTAGTAAAAAGGAAGTTAGAGTAAGTGGCATGATGATTGGTTCCTAAGTAACAAGAATTTCACAATTTGAAGCAACAGTCAACTCATATTCAAGTAGGAAAAACAGGGTATTGATGATGATTCAGATAGAGATAGAAGTAGTAAAAAGTAAAATCAAACCATCAATAAATCAATTTATTAACCAGGAGATCAAAAGTAATAAGAATGCTGGCCCGGGCATTCAAGAATAGGTTTGGTATGCGTGGGGCAGTTCAAAAATGAGAATTGCCAAAACCAGTACTGGAATGTAGAAGGAAAAGTAATTTACAGAAAATTGGGCAGCATTCCGGCTAAAATTGGATGTTCCTGAAAAACAAATAATAAGAATAGTTCATATGTAATGAAATAAGGCTGCACAAATAACAAGAATAAGAAAGAGCAGTGTAACATCAGAATGTAATAGTTAAGAACAACATATGGATAGGATCAACATCATAGCCAGAATAACTTGCAGAATAGATAAACAGATAACAGGAACGGTGTAATTATCAGGCCTAAATCCACTAACCAGATCCTAGCTACCTAACCACCTAGAATCTACTACAAACATGCATCTCTATCTAGCCTATGCGGAACAAAAATTGAAAAACGAACTAATAAGTCACAAGGATGAATCGCCGTATGGCGAAACCTGGTGCGTAAAGAGCAATAAGATGGGGCAGAGATGAGGGCAGATGGGTGATGATGCGGCGGCGCTAGGTGAAGCACGGCGGCGCGGCGGTGGGGCAGTGGCTGTCGGAGGTAGGCTGCGGTGAGGGGCGGTAGTGGAGGAGAGTGAAAGAGGGGGAGAAGAAGGAGGAAAGAAGGGAGGGTTGGGTGTCGCGGCGGTAGAGGTCGTGGTGGTGGGGTGGTGACAGAAGAGAGAGAGAGAGGGAAAGGAAAGAAGAGATGGGAGGGGTGGTCGGTGCGGCGGTGGTCGCGTGGTGATCTTTGAGGACTGCGGTGGTCGTTGGTGGTCGGAGGTGGTGGCTGGGGTGGTTGAGAGAGAGAGTTGCAGAGGTTAGAGAGAGGGGGGGTAGGGTTTGGGGACGCGACGGGGAAGGGTTCGCCTGACTTGGGGTTAGTGATCGCGAATCCACGCGGATGTGTGGAGGATGCGATCACGTGAGTAGGGTGAAATAGGGTCTACGCGGGCGCGTGGTCGACGCAATCACGTGGATTGGGTGTAAGGTAGGTGACGCGAATGCGTGAGGCACGCGATCGCATCGCTGGAATTTGTACTAGACGCATGCTTCCAACGTCGTTTCAGCGCAACTCTCTGTTTGGTTTGGGGTTCATAATATCCGCGCGATGCGATCGCGTCGCTCACGCTTTCACGTGGGATGTGTGTTGTGTAAGTGACGCGTTCGCGTCGGGGATGGTCGAAAGCTCATTTGGTCCATATAGAGAATCGGCCAAGGTATGGTTTCGGTTTCTTCTATGTAGTATATAATATTCATGGACACTTAGGCTAGTGACCCATAAGATAGGATTGGATTTGAATGGTTGATGAGTTGTTGGATGTATTTTTATGATGATGCTTGATGAAATGATGAATTTTGAGTTGATAATGATGATTAATAATGATATGATGAGGATGAATGATTTGTGAAGTTGAGTAGTGGATTATGTTGATAAATGTGATATTGGTGATGGCTGATTGGTAATATAGTTAGAAAATTTTTAATGAAGTTTGATATATGAGATATATTAATGTGATGTTGTGGATGAGAAAAGGTGAAGGAAAATGTGGTAAATTTAGGGTAGTATGACATAGAGGGTTGATTTTCATGAAAAGCGGAGTTTGGACTGGTTTGGTTTGGTTTGGTTATATTTGATAAAGGAATTGGGAAAATTGTAATTTTGGGTAAAAGTTGTTTTTTGGTGAACTTTGTCGGATCATAACTTTTGCCTCGATCTTCAAAATTGATTGAAATTTATTTATAATTAAAGATCTTTGAAAAACCTTTAAATCAATATAAAGTTTGTGAAATTTGAAATTTTGTAGAGAAAGTTATGATCATTCAAAGTTGGTGTTGAAAATCTGAAAATTCTGCAAAGTTACAGAATTATGAGTTTTCTAGTATGTACGCACGCACAGCCTTGTGCGCATGCACACTCTGTGTAAATGGCAACCTGTACGCACGCACAGACCTGTGCGTCTGCACACGTAGATGCAGGTAGTTTGCTTGCAGCTCTGGCACAGCCTGTGCGCGTGCACACCAATAGGAAAATTGCAACCTGTGCGCACGCACACGTTGGGGAGGCCAGTTTGTTGGGGGCGCTGGCACAGGTTGTGTGAGTGAACAGATCTTTCTATGTTTTGACACCTGTGCGTACGCACACTTTTAAAAAATTTCCTGGGCATGCACACGCACACCCCTGTGCGGATGCACACGCCCTGTTTCTCAAATTTTGCTTTGTTTTCAACTATTTCACCTTCCCTACGAGGTTATAAGCTTCTATAACACCTTTTTAAGTCTTTTGGGCATATTTTTGGGCGTTCAAACATGGGAAATTGTTTAAGGGTTTTAGATGCTATTATTTGGGAAAAAGTTAGCAAACGGAGTACTAGGTTTCTATTGTACTGGGGAAGGCTTTATGATGTGTGATAAACGGTTGATGAATTAAATGAGAATTAAGAAACTGTTGAGTTCGGAATTGTAATGTGAATAACAGAGGTAGAAAAGAGTCGAGGACTTTGAATGAAGTGATGGATCCACCTTGCACTAAAAATATTTTTGAAAACCACTGTACTACTTTTCATGGAGATTATGAGACGCTATGCGCCCGACAGGGACCGAGGTTGGATCCCGCCTGTCGAGGTAGCGGCGGTAGTGTAAGGGCGGTGGTTCGTCCCGCTTGCGCTTAGATGTGAGGTCGGAGGCAATAGATCCCGCTCGCATCCCTTCGGATCATCAGAGTGTATAAGTGCAAAATCCTGGATAGTGATCCGAGCACTATATCTCGGGGGCTCCAACACCATGATTCCGAAGGGCAACATGTCCATGGAGATGTGTCGGGTTGACAGTTGAACCGACAATGTGATATCACAACCAGTAAGGCAGGCATTCATCATATGCATTTTCTACCTGTTTATATGCTTTGCCAACTTGATATTGTATCTCTATATCTGTTAAACATGTCTAATTGCTACTTGTATTAATTGCTGTTTATGCCTCTATTTGTGTTTTACTTGTATTGTATATACTTATGCTTTGCTGGAGCTGAGGAGGTTCGGAAGGCGGTGCCGATGGGATCGCATGGCAGATCAGTTGGTGAAGGCTGTGAGACAGCGGTGTTTGATTAGAGTAGAAATTTCCTAAGATAGATTACCCTGTTATGGTACTACGGTTTAAGTTGTATTAAGGAATTACATATTATGTTGTTTTGGTTTAGAATGCTTTAAGTTTGAATTCTTGTGATGGATATGGAGTCTAGGATTGCCTTTGGTGTCTCGGAGTCTTATATCCTACATCACTGGGAACTGTTACCATACTGAGAAACTCCAGTTTTCATACCATATTTCTGTTATGTTTTCAGATGCAGGTCACAACCCACCTCAGTGAGTTTGTCTGGTTGGTGACAGGAGCGGAGGATCCGGATATATTTTGCAGTCTTTTGTTTATTTTAAATATGTCTCTCACTTTTGTATTTTATTTCGCCTAGAGGCTTGTATTTGAGGGAACAAAACTTGTATAAGCTGTTTTTACTATCTGGTTTCGTATATGGTCTGTATATAGCTAGCCGGCTTAAACTCCGCAAGTCGTGACTAGTTTCGTATGATATTATCTACTTACCTTTTGTTGGATCATCTATGTTCCTTGTGCCTTATGTTAGTCACTTCGCTAATACGTTTCGCGCTTTTCAAATCCTGTTTTTGAGTTATATCCTTCATCGGGCTTCTAGATATTATAAATTCCTCGTATATAATATAAGTATAAGCTTAGAACTGTCGTAACATTTGAATAATCTTTGCTTTAGGACGCGAGGTAAGGCTTAGGCTAATTAGGGTGTTACATCCAACATATAAGCACCTTGGCAAGTGTTGCAAATTAGTGACGGTTTTATACTTTAAAAACCGTCACGAACAGTTTAGCGATACTCCTTACCAACGGTGATCCAAAACCGTCACTATCTCAGCTGGCGACGCTCAAATCCATGATGCTTTTTTTAATCGTTGCAAAAACACTTAGTGACGGTTAAAATCGTCGCCAAGCATTAAAAAAAACGTCGCAAAAATGATGTTTTGTTGTAGTGTTATTTGTAGGAAAAATGACAGGCAAAGGTGAAGGAGAGGATTGACAAATGTGCCTCAACATCAATGAACTTTGTATATTTTTTATGCTAGAGTAATATATTGTGTTAGAGTTCTATATCTTCTGTTGAATATGCTGAGCTACTAAAGAAGTAAAAAGTTTATGAAGCGAATACTGTGTTAACCAATTATAGTTTAGTCAAATATATATGCTTAAATAAAACAAAAATGTTGATTATATTGTATCAATTACTGTGTTAGGTAACTGCACATTTCAACTACTACTTTTTTTATTGGAATCATTATGCTAATAAAACTATACGAGAAATGTGTGTAATTTTTTGAGAATATATTATTAGTTTATGTGATTAATAGTTAGAATTTGTTGGATGTGTTTAAACAAGTCTTATTGGATATAAGTTTGAGGAAACACTTTTAATTTTTTCTTTTTTTTTTTCAGTTGTATAGCAAAATGACCTTTTAGATATGCTAAACATATTCATAAAATACTCACTAAATAATAACTTATGAGTAAAATAAAAATATGTAACAAATTAAATAAATTATAAGTAAGATGTTAGATTTAATAATTAAATAAAATTTGAAAATCTATAATAAATGATGTTTTATTAAAAAAATTACAATGAAAAAGTAAGCTTAATGTATTATGGTTATATATAAAAAGTTATAATATTATAAAATAGTTAATTTCATCTTTATATAACAACAAATCTATATACTTGTTTATTTTTATAAATTTAATTCAAATTTATGTTTGTTTTGCATTTTTTTTAAATGTATATAAAGAAGGTTACTCATGTATAATTTTTCAACTAAATTCCATATTTTTATAGCTTTTAATATGGTTGATGATTAACTATGTGACATATATCTTGCTGATTAATGATGTGAGATATATCAACGATGTAGATTTAATATAAATTTATTTCGTTTTTATTCATTAATATTTTGTGCATGTCAAGAGCTAATTTATAAAGATAATAAACTACCTCTAGCTTAAGACATGTCTCTCGATAGCTTCTAAAAAATTAATCTTAGTTTTGAACCGTTCTTTTAGTAATGCTTTAATTTGAATGATTTATAAATCCTATTAATATGGCATATTTATGGCTCTTTATCTATTTTTATATAACAAAAAAGAAGTTAAGTTTTAAATTTTTTTTATATGTAGTTATGCATGATTTCAAATATAAACATATCCTGTAAGTTTGTTTTCTTTACTTTCAAACGTTAATTTGAGAGCTAATGATGTAGGTGACTTGTAGATTTTGCAATATGTTAAAAGTATTCAAGTTCCAATAAAATAGAAGCGATTATAGAGCCTTTAGTTTTACTTTTTTTCCTCCTTTTTTAGTGTATCTTCCTATAGTTTATCTATCAATTTATGTAGGTGAGGTTATTAGCAAGAGAGATAGATCTACTCAATACAAGAAAAACAGGGTCACTTAAAGAAAAGAAGGTGCTTAAGGTGCATGTTATCACTACCACAAATATGGACTTTAGCAACGCCAAAATTTGTACGCCTTAAAACCGTTCTCTTAAATAGTTTTAGAGAACAGTTTTTTAAACTGTTGCTGTTGAATTTCAATTTTTTATTACGTTCTAGCAACAAAATAAAACCGTTCTCTTTGACTATTTTAAAGAACGATTTTATAACCGTTACAATAATTTATTTTTTGACAACGGTTTTTTATTGTTGTTTAAATATTTGTACAAAGGATACATTTTTATATTTGTTTTTAGATATATCAAGGAATGCAAACAAGGTCAGAAGATTGTGTTTTTGAAGGTTTAACTTGTGAAGTGGTAGGATGAAATTACAATTTAGAAATGGACCATGATCTTATCCAAGTAATGGAGAGGTACATATACATGCTTGAAATGGATAATAGCAAATTCTCCCAATTCTATATTACTAGATATAACTCCGTGGATGATACAAGAAGGAGACTTAAGTGGATTGTTTATGACGATAAGATGAGACTGAAATCACTTATGAAATTTTGTATCGTGTATGACATAATGTATTCAAAAATAGCAAAATTTTACTTATAAAAAAAAAGTAGAGATTTATTGTTAGTCATTTTTACTGGAATTTTCTATTAATGTCTAGATTTAAGTCATGGTGTTGTGTAATGTCAACTTAGTGTGTCTATTTTTCTTTTAATTTTTGTTTTGCCTTTATTGTGTGTACTACTTTTGGAGTTAACGTCTTTAGTGTAGAAGTACTTAGTACAATCGCACTACAACATGCAATTAGTCTTTTGTTTGTACGTTCTTTTTAAAATTCAGTCCTTATTATCTATATTATGTGTTGTTACGGTATGTTGAAATCAATAAAAAAAACATGATGTATGTAACATAGAATTTCAGTAATCTATTTTCAAATATAAAAATATCACATTACATTTTGATACAAAATCGAATACTTAATATTAAAAAGAGTATTAATTAACTTTCATGACTTAACTACACAATATTTTTCGTTCATATTTATAGACCAATAAATCATACCAATGAATGTCAAATATTCATGAATTACAATTATAATGTACTAAAAAGAAAGTCTAAACATTTAAATATATAAATAGTTAATTCTGATAAGGTGGTATAATAAACCGATATGCCTTATAACAATAGCATATTAATCAATTTAAGAGTATGATGTAAAATTTATCCAATTTATAATTAGAGTCGACAATTCATCAATTTTCCATTAATAGTACACAATTTTTTTATATCATCTCCTTAAATTCATATACATTTCACTTGATTTAATAGAAATATAAACTTTAGCAATATGTTAAATTCTTTCCAAATTTAACGACCTACTTCAACAATTTATATAACTTTTTAAGTATTAATATTTTTTGCAACGTATCTTACATAAATAAATATATAGATAAACAAATAAATAATTATAAAAAATAACATAAGTCCAATACAAAATTATTTAAATGTTTTAAAGAATAGTTACAACAATAAAACACTACTACCCACGTGTATGTGCGGGACTTCTGCTAGTATATCATTAATGGTTGGATATTTATATTAGAGAAAGTTTAGGAGACCAACACTTTTATTAAAATTTGGCTAGCACTTAATCAGTAAAAGAAAAGTAAATAATCTCACACTATTAGATATAATCTCATATTATTAAAAATATTAATAATAACTAATTGATAGCTAAAAATCACAAAATCTATTGACCTCATATAGCACTTCTCTTTATATTAAGGTGAATACTATGGTGCCTAAGTTATGGTGTCTAACTTACTAAAAAAGATAAAGAAATAATATTTAATAAACTTTAACTATTTTATTTTTACTTTATACATTTTATTTTTTACCTATAAAAATAAGTTAGGCAATTTAAATATAATAATAAAAGACATCATAGAATTCACCTTTATATTAATTTTCTGTTTCACTAGATCCATATAATTTTTTCTTTTTTTGGTCAGGAATAATTTTACCTTTCCAAAGCTCGGTTGATTTGAGATATGTACGAGGGAAAAAAGCAATAATAATAAAAGGAGAGGCTAAAAATTTTTATTATGAAAGAAAAATGTGTGCAATTTAATTTTATTGGTGGTGCATGTGTTTTTATTTTCATATGGGAATTAATAATTGATAAGTCCGATTATTTTGTAAATTAATTTTTAAAATTTTTTTAATATCAAATTGAAAAGTTCAATTTGTTTGTTATAATTAAAAAAAAATTCATAAATTAAAAAGTCCGATTTTGTTCCTAATAAATGATATGGTCTAATTTTCACATTTTAAATAAAAAAATTTTACATTTATAAATAACATTTTTATAATCCATGATCTTAAAAAACAATAATTTGCAAAAAAGGACCATGTGCATCAAAATCCACGAAAAAAAAAAGAAAAAAGAAAAAGCCAGAAAAACAAACAGAAAACAAAACCAAAGCCTTATCGCACACAAAATTTGACAGGCACACAACCATCCACACACACCCCTTCCGAAACATAAGTTTATCTCCCCTTCCATACATAAAACAACCTCACTCTTCTCTCTTCTTCTTCTTCTTCCTTTTTCTCTTATCCTTCTTCTTTCAATGTCCCCAATTCTCACGTAAGTTTCACTCACTCTCACTCTTTCAACTCAAAGGTACCATATTCTTCTGTTTCTTCTTTTTGTTTTATTGGGGGCCACGAATATTGATATTGATATCACTATCACTATCACTAATTTTTTTTCTTCACTTTTTTAAGTGAATTTTGTTTCTGGATATGTTGAATTATCAACTGGGGTGTGTAGAGTAATGATAAATTTTTGAACTTTCATCTTATTTGGACCATTTTTTCCCTTTATTTTTATTGGTAGTTTTCGGGTTGTGGGGTGGGGGTAAAATATGCTTATACTAGTTGGGAACGTGCAAGGAACAATGGGTTCTGTGGCTACCCCATTGAGTTTTGGAAGCTTAATGGGTGTGAGTTCCAATGGAGGAAGGTCCCGTTCTGTTGTGAGGAGGGTGTCCCTTTCAAGAGGTAACTCTATTAAGGATAAGAGGAGATGGCATTGTATATCACTGTCTGTGTGTAGATATTCTGTTACCACAACCGATTTTGTCGCTGACCAGGGAAATTCAGTGTCCCTTGATTCTAATAGTAGTAGAGGAAGCCAAGGTGGTGATGATGGTAGTGGTGGTTTTGTGCTTAAGCCTCCTCCTAAGCCTGTTTTGAAGTCCCAGGAGAATAAGGATAGTCCCCTTTTGGGCTCGAATTCAGAGTCCTGGGGGAATTCGCGGAATGGCGAGTCCCTAGATGATGATGTACAGGAGAGGAATAAAGTGATTGAGTCACTTGGTGAGGTGTTGGAGAAAGCTGAAAAGTTGGAAAGCCCCAAGTTGGATGATAAAAGGAATAATGGCTCAATAAATAAACCCACAGCGCCCAATACAAATGGTAATTCTAAGGTCAGTAAACCGGTAAATTCAGCTAAAACACAGAAGGCTAAAACCTTGAAGAGTGTATGGCGTAAAGGGGATTCGGTTGCAAATGTACAGAAGGTTGTTAAGGAGGTACCTAAGCCTAATAACAAGAGTGTGGTAGGGGAAAAATCTGAAATAGGGGCAGAAGAGAAGATAACATCCGAGTCTCGTGCTCCTCAGCCCTCATCAAAATCTCAGCCAATGTTACAAGCAAAACCTTCTGTAGCTCCACCACCAATAAAAAAACCTGTGGTGTTGAAGGATAAGGGGGCAGCTAATGCATCTGTTAAATCTAAAGAAAGGAAGCCTGGGCCGATCTTAATTGACAAGTTTGCTTCCAAGAAACCTGTTGTCGATCCTGTAATTGCTCAAGCAGTCCTAGCCCCTCCAAAACCAGGGAAGGGCCCTCCATCAGGAAAGTTTAAAGATGACTACAGGAAGAGAGGTGCTCCAGCTGGAGGAGCAAGAAGGCGTCTACTAAATGATGATGATGATGTGATTCCCGATGAGGACACATCGGAACTCAATGTTTCTATTCCTGGTGCTGCAAGAAAAGGAAGAAAATGGAGTAAAGCGAGTCGAAAGGCAGCAAGGCTACAGGCTGCCAAGGATGCGGCTCCTGTCAAAGTTGAAATTCTAGAGGTCAGTGACAAAGGTATGCTGGTGGAGGAGTTAGCCTTCAACTTGGCAATCAGTGAAGGAGAAATCCTTGGATCTTTGTATGCCAAGGGGATCAAACCAGACGGCGTGCAAACTCTCGACAAAGATATGGTGAAGATGATATGTAAAGAGTATGATGTGGAAGTTATAGATGCTGATCCAGTCAAAGTTGAATCGTTAGCAAAGAAAAGGGAAATTCTTGATGAAGATGATCTTGACAAACTCAAAGATAGACCTCCTGTCATCACTATTATGGGCCACGTAGATCACGGCAAGGTAAGTGACATCATTCTGTGACTCTATTCTTTCTTTTACGCCTTATTTTTTCGGTCTGACTTCCTCTATTTTCGTATACTTATCGGTATTTTCAATTGGCAGACAACTCTTTTGGATTATATACGGAAGAGCAAGGTATGATAATAATATAATATTGCATCCTTTATTCTTTTTTCAGTTTCATTCATGATCAGGAATCTATAGGCTACATGGATATTTTCTTGTATAATTGCTATTGGTTATTAACATGTTTTAGGAAACTTTTATGCAATATAATTAGGTTTAAAATAGATTAATTATGCTACATATGATGTCTGATGCGAAATATTTTCGTTCTTATGGTTGTCTCACATGTAACAATATTGTCCCTATGCTGTTTCAACCTTTGTAGGTTTCTTGGTTGGACTTTGTCCTACTTGTAATGTGGATATGCAATTCATATGATTTCAGTTTTAGGTATTAATGATTAGGGAAATAGAACATGGAAGATACTATGAGAATAAGAGATAGGTATTTTTCTTGTTACCAATGATTAGTAATAGATGTTTTATGTGTCGCTGTGACGTGCTATGCTGTTCCATGCTAGTCATGTGTGTCTTAGTATCTATAGATGATGGAATTATGTTATTGCCATACCTTAGCATACTAATGCACATTTGCATGCATGCTCAACACAAGCCTGATGCGCCAGTTGTTAACAGGTAGCTGCTTCTGAAGCTGGTGGGATCACCCAGGGGATCGGGGCTTATAAAGTAGAAGTACCTGTTGACAGAAAACCTTTGCCCTGTGTTTTCCTTGATACTCCTGGGCATGAGGTATACTCATTGCTAATTATCATTTCTATCCTTTTCCTTATACATCTGCCAAAAAAAAAAAAAAAAAAGAAATTGTATATTTCCTTCTTTAGGATCATGGTTAGATTCTGCAATTTAAAGGATGGCTCATTGACTTACCCTAGTGGTCTTGTGTGCAGTTTCTGGCTTAATTGTTTCCTATAATTAGCTTTGCTCTCTTCTTTCCTATAGATGATATGTTATGTGTGTTCTTGTAGGCGTTTGGGGCAATGAGAGCTCGTGGGGCAAGTGTGACAGACATTGCTATCATTGTTGTGGCTGCTGATGATGGCATTCGGCCTCAAACAAATGAAGCTATAGCTCATGCCAAAGCAGCGGGAGTACCCATAATCATTGCCATAAACAAGGCATGACAACATGATTTGTTTGAATTGAATGTTTAAATAAAGAAGATAGATCATCATTTAATAATTCTTGTTCATTACTTGGTGATTGCATTAGGATTTTTGACAAATCATTATATATTCTTTTTGAAACAGATAGATAAGGACGGAGCAAATCCTGAGCGAGTCATGCAAGAGCTTTCTTCCATTGGTTTAATGCCAGAAGATTGGGGTGGTGACACCCCAATGGTTCAGGTTTTTACCTTATATTTTATACTTTTTCAACTCTCATATTTTTTCTTATGCTTATGTAAGTTTATGGACAATATGTTTCTTTCTTTTTTCTTTCATGACAGATAAGTGCTCTTAAAGGGCAGAATATAGATGATCTTTTGGAAACTGTTATGCTTGTGGCTGAGGTAATTTGTTTATCTTTGGTGTGTTGACTAATTAAACTCATTTAAGCCTCCAACTATTCTATCTTGTTCTCCAATTAATTTATAGATTCTAATGTTTATATGTTCAGAAAAGATAAGTCCGTATAGAAAACAAAATGAAGATATATGGACTTTGAAACATTCATTTCCATTTCCTTTATATTAGATATACATTTATAGATTACAATTTGATACAAAATTTATATGGAAAAAAATATTACCATTAAGTGTTGCTGACATCTTGATTTAATTTTCTGTGATTTTTTGGGAATATGATGTCTATTGACTAATTGATGGTGTTTGGTGGGGCTTTCTTTTAGCTGTGTTTCACACTGACCCCTAATTATCACTTATTTAGTTGCAAGAGTTGAAAGGAAATCCTGATAGAAGCGCAAAGGGAACAGTCATAGAGGCAGGTCTTGATAAATCAAAAGGACCTTTTGCTACCTTTATTGTGCAAAATGGTACCCTCAGAAGGGGAGATATAGTAGTTTGCGGAGAAGCTTTTGGAAAGGTTGGTGGATATTTAAACTTTTGGTCATGGAAATTTTTCTCTATTTGCATTGCTTTGTTGCCTCTGCAATTTTTAACATCCTTTGATTTGGTTCTTTCAGGTGCGAGCTTTGTTTGATGATGCTGGAAAGCGTGTTGATTTAGCTACACCCTCTATTCCCGTACAGGTTTGTTAATTCTTAGTACAGAAGAAGGCATATGATGTGTTGCTAGATTTTTTCTCATATTCATTTAGAAATGATTTGAATTCATTATGTGATGCAATAATGGTTGGCTTGACATTTCTCTGATCCGCATTTAAAAGTGAATTCATTTACATGTGCGCATTGAATTATTAGATTGCACAAGGTTTGGTATTATTATATATTATCTTTTTGAGTAATTGGGAATATCTGATATTGAGGCAATGACAGATTTTTGTCTTCAATCCAAATCCTTGGGGCCAACTTGAAAGTTAATATAAATGAAATCTTCATTTAAAAGTTAATTGCATCAGAAAAGCTTTTCAGCAGCGGAGAACATCAAACAATTATGGACTTTTGATTTATCATAGTTGACATCTCCGGTCACTTTTTAAATACTATGCACATTTTAGGTTCTAAATGCATGCCAAAAATCAGACCCATTAAAGAATTATCTGAAATCTGTTTTCTGTCTTCTGTTCATCTTTGCAGGTTATTGGATTGAATAATGTTCCGATTGCCGGTGATGAATTTGAGGTTGTTGAATCCCTTGATACTGCACGTGAAAGAGCAGAATCCCGTGCTGAGTTGTTGCGAAATGAGCGTATTTCTGCAAAGGCAGGGGATGGCAAGATTACCCTTTCTTCCTTAGCTTCTGCAGTTTCATCAGGAAAGCTTTCTGGACTCGACTTGCATCAACTAAATATTATCTTGAAGGTTGATCTTCAGGTATAGTCACTTCTACAAGTCTTCTTGGATTCGTAAAGCATAGTATTGATCTTAACTTTATGGATCAACTTACCTGGTTGAATTCATTAAATTTTATATCATAGATATCTTGTAGTGGTTTTATGTTATGTATTGGATCATTAAAATAAGAGCATAATTTGTGTAACTTACCAATGTATTTAGTGCCTAAATGTACTATATGTTACCTACTAGTACATTAAAGAGCATTGAGTATTTGTTGCAGGAAAAACTGTATTTATCAATACAGGAAGTGGACCAATATACATAGCTAATAATAATAAGCAAATATTATCTGGCCCATCATTTTGATGCGAAGCTATTTGTCAAGACATGCATTAAGGTGTTAGATATATATTTGTCTGCGAAAGCATTTTGGTATAAATGTAATTGTTTTCTGAAACCCAAATCTCAGTTAGGCCTCTATGAAATAGCCATCAAGTCCCTAACCAAGAACTAGCCATCCGCCCCCACGGCATTGTCATCAGGGTGGCTGAACTGGCGGCAGCTGTATTATTAACAAAAAGAAATATCCATTACAACCAAAGTTTGTATATCCCTATAACTAGATTTATTAACACATCTGACATATTCTCTAGCACTTCTCGCTTATGCATGTACAACTTATTGCATACACTAGTTATTGCAGAATATTCAAACTCGAGAGAGGATTTAGATAAATGTATTTTGAATCTAGCTTATTCGAGAAAACACTTCTATTATCTTGGTCATTGATACCTATAAAAGTAATATATATTAAATTCTATCTCATATCATATTATATATAATACATTTCCAAATTTGTTATATGCCAAATATTTGCTACGGTTAAAATATACAAAGAAGCAATTAGTTCCTGCATTTACTACTTAAAATGTTTCATTGATAATCACTTTTGTGATTGTTTCACCCGAAATCAAAATATATTTTCCTTGCTCTTGCCCAGGGATCCATTGAAGCTGTCAGACAAGCCCTGCAGGTGCTACCACAAGATAACGTCACATTGAAGTTTTTATTGGAAGCAACAGGCGATGTAACCACAAGTGACATTGATCTTGCAGTTGCAAGCAAAGCAATTATTTTTGGATTTAATGTCAAAGCACCAGGTTCGGTGAAAAGCTATGCAGATAATAAAGCTGTTGAGATTAGATTATACAGAGTCATTTACGACTTAATCGATGATGTCAGAAATGCAATGGAAGGGCTCTTAGAGCCTGTTGAGGTACATCAACATATCTTTTATTGTATACCCTTTTAGTGTAGATTATGCATATGAATTTACACACTGATTATTGATGACATTTAAGTATGTTATTGTTTGTAAAGAAAACATCTAATGTATTTTAAAGCACACTACACTTCCTAAGGGGAGTTTTGGAACAATGGTTGAGTTGTCTCCACATGACTGAGGTCACGGGTTCAAGCCGTGGAAACAGCCACTGATATAATTATTAGGTTAGGCTGCATACATTACACCCTTTGGGTTGGTCCTTCCCCGAACCTTGCGATGCTTATGCACCGGACTGCCCTGAGACTACACTGATCTTCCTGTTCTATTGGGCAGTAATGGTCATAAATTGGGTCCTTTTCCGACAGTTATGGGGTTAGGGATCCTTTTCTTTGTGTGTTCGAGTAATGGTAATTGGCAAGTGTCTTAGGATCTTCCTTTTCTTTGTCCCAATTGTCCACAAATTTTCGGTGGTGAAAAGGTGGTCAAATTTTGCCCATAGACAGAGACATTTTGTCTGTTTTTGTATCTATTTCCTTCTCCAAATAGGTTTGTATCTCTTAGCATCTCTGTATTTTTTACTCGAGACAGTTACCAAATTAGAACTTTGAACTTTGGTTGATGAGCACTAGGGCATGCTTTATTTGCCTTTATCTTCACTCTGACCTAAATTACTGAACATTCTGCTGTAAACTAACTGCTATCTTTTTGCAGGAGCAAATAAAAATTGGCTTAGCAGAAGTGCGAGCCACATTCAGCAGTGGTAGTGGTCGTGTTGCGGGATGCATGGTTAATGAGGGAAAGGTGGAGAAAGGATGCGGTATTCGAGTCATTCGGAAGGGAAAAGAAGTTCACGTTGGTACTGTTGATTCTTTGAGACGGGTAAAGGAGATAGTTAAAGAGGTATGTCTTTACTTCAAAGTCCTACTTCCCATGATGCTAAAATTACCGTGTCTGATATTTCTTGTGTCTAGTCATGTTAGAAATTATAGTCTCACTGAAGATTTTTTTTTTAAATTATTAACTCATACCTCATGCATTTTGGATAGGACTGTCAAACGGGTTTGCCCAGCCTGCCTAAGTCCACGGGTTATGCGGGATAGACCGTTTAACTTTTGTTTGTTCACAGGTTTCAATTTTCAATCCCGAATTGGTTTTGCTGGCCCGACGGGTTATATGGGCTGGTTTATTTATATTTTATTTTTGAAAAAAAAATTGAATAAAAAATCCAGTTTTAAGCGTAAAAGAAAATTTGGACAAAAAAATCACTTTTTGGGAAAAAATCTTAAACAAACAGCTTTTTAGTGGGTGGGTTGGGGGAAATATTGGAGAAGTGCCGATCTTTAAAAAAAATGCAAAAAAATTTAAACAGGCTGCCCATTTAGCTTGCGGGATGGTATGTTTAGTCCGAAATTTAAACGGGTCTGATTTAGAGGTAAATGTCTGCCTGTTTAAGCAGGTAAATGGGCTGGTTTGACAGATTTAGCCCATTTTGACGGCCCTAATTTTGGGTGAATGCTACAATTCAATAGAAACTAATAGCCAATAGCCAAATTTATCTAGTGGAACAAGTTGCGGTGGTCTTTTTGGCTGGTTTAGTGGTTTTTTGTTGTGTATTAGTTCTCCGTTTTAGTTGTGTCCTAGTTTTGTAGTGTCGACTATATAGATCAAATTGCACCATATTGCTCCATCATAAATCATATCCATGTGTAAAACATTTATATTCACGGATGCATTTTCTCTTCTGCACAGGTAAATGCTGGTCTTGAGTGTGGAATTGGGTTAGAGGACTTTGATGACTGGGTAGAGGGTGATATCCTTGAAGCCTTCAACTCAGTTCAGAAGAGGCGGACTCTTGAAGAGGCCTCAGAATCCATGGCAGCTGCCGTGGAGGGGGTAGGGGTTTAATTATAAGATCGACCAATGATGCGCCTCCATGAGATCTTGGATCATATCATGCTTTTGCCATAGCTGGTGATCCAGCAGGGGAAAAAAAGGGTTATACTTGTACACTCTTCAGTTGAGGGCAATGATCATTGTGCAAAGAGGTCAAAACATAACATCAAAATCATGGTGAGGGAGGTTAGAAGTGAAAAATGATGTGTTCCATTATATGCTGTAACAGTGTATATAATACTAGTCTCAGCTCCTTGTAAAGAGGGTTAAAAAAAAAAAGAACTTTCAATGCGTTGATTCCTGAATAATCTTAGCAACCGTATAAGCTGAGGAAAAGCAAGTGCATTTTTTTCTTTTGCTAATTTTTTGTATGATGCTCTAAGATGGTTGCATCATCTTACACTACAGCAAAGTCTGGAAAAATTGTATTTTCTACTGTGTTTTGTTCCAACACAAAATATAGTTAGATGATCCAAGGACCAATGTAAATATTTTGGTAAAAAAATCTATTTAATTTGTGAAAATCAAAACGGTTATTGAACGATCAGTTCATTGTTTTAATAGTGATTAAACCGTAAACGAACCGGTTTAATTAAATAATGTAACCATGTATAATTGATGTACCACTACAAATGTTCTAAGTTTGAACTGTAATCACATAAATAGATTTTTCTTTACAACATATATTAGTCCCTAATCCTTTTTTGTTTTTTTGTAAGTTCTTGACTTTGTATAATATTATAATAATCATTCTTAAATAATGATTAGTTCTTGACCTTTCATCTCTCATAAAATAAAAGATAAATTAGTCTTTAATCATTTTTAAACAAGTGACAAATTAACATTATAATTATTTTTGTTAAAACTAATTTATTCAACAAAATTATTCGATTATGACTTTGTAGAGCAGGCTTGCACATAAGGCTTCCCCACTCTCGTCCTGGGGCGTTAAGGGACTGAAGTTTTTTAAACTAGGGCCGTAGGGTCGGCACACTAACTTTATCTTGCAATACTAACCGAATTTTGCGCACTAACTTTATCTTGCAATACTAACCGAATTTTGCGATTAGAAGCATAGACGCAACCAATCCGCAATGCGTATCCTCCGAGAATTGGGGAGTATGTTCTCTTTCTTTAGAGACCTAAAGGTTGCATGTGAGGCAATGAGCTCTATTAAGATTATCAATCCAATTTGCAACACATTGCATATAGGAAATGGCGGAGGTGGTGGTGTGAATGAGGGTGTGTTGACATAAGAGCCTAGCAAATAAAAAAAAAAAATCTCTACTGAGTCTTCGCGCCGACCTATTTTATTTTTTGTAGGCACATGATGTTAATCTTTCTTTTTGTCATGGTATCCACCACTTCCATAGATTTTCGTGTTAGAGTGCCTATATTACATGTCGCAAATCTCAATTTTCTGTCGCTCCGACTTTTACCTTTACCTCTTTCTTTGTGAACTAACTTATTTACCTTCGTCCGTTCTCGAAAACGTGGTAACCCTTACTCATTTAACATTACACCTGGACACCGATGCGACGGCTCTTTCTCATTTGACACTGTACTCAAGGCATACAACGTGTTGCTTCCAGGTAATGACCTAACTTTAGCGCAATAACGTCTTTGATCTATGTCATGAAGATTCAACTAAGTTTTTATGTTGGTTATCGAAGGTCTAACACAAACCATTTCCTTTATCCGGACTTGGGACCGGTTATGTACCGCATGTATAATATAGACGGAGTTAAATTTATAATTTTAAAATAAAAATAAAAATATTAATAATGGGAAAATAACTTGCTCAAATTTAAAATATCAATAGTAAATTATTAAGGGAAGATTTGTAAGCAATATTTTTTTTATATTAAATAACGTTTATGAACAGCCAATTTGGCACAACAATTATATAGTGTTGAATTAATTGTTTCTAATGAAATAACTGTGATTGTATTTATATTTGTAATATGACGAAATTATTGATAAATGAAATATATCTATTGGACAATTTATTTATTTACTTTTCCAAAAAACAAAAGAAATATAGACAAAGGTCATACTATATAATATGATGAAATCATGGAAATAAATGCTTGCTAAATTAGTCTTTACTGTGTAACAAAAAATGATTAGTAATTAACAATGTCAGTTTTCGGATGATTATCTGAAATGTTGATTTGGGACTGAATGTGAGGTCCATATTCTTAGTATGGCAGTATCTGACTTGCTTGGTGTCGAGGTGTCGCCTGTCCGAGTTTCTCGTGAGAAGGTGGGGGGTGGTACCTACAAGATACTCCGATGCTTAAGTTAGCAAGGACTTTAGGCAGGTTTTTAGTAGATTAGAACGTGCCTATAACTGAGGGGTGTCAGTGTATTTATAGTAGAGTAGATGACCACCTTTGTTGGAATAGTTCCATCGTTACTGATGGATAACTATTTTTTTTATCTTGAGAGTCTGTTAAGATCGCTCTTCTAGATGTAACGGAGGGACATCCGGAGATAGTTACTTTCTTGGGCAAGTAGAGCTGAACTCCTCTGTCGGTGTCCGACCTCTTAGAAGAGGTCGAGTACACTGGTGTAGGTCATCTTTTTAGATGGGCCTTTTGTATTTGTTGGGCTTGGCTTTTATTTATTGGAACATGGTATGAACAGTGCCCCTACTTAAGTCTCGAGCATTTGTAGGCTGGGCTTAAACATTTAGAGGCTTCTGTCTTTGTCGTCGATTTCGGCGTCTTTCAGAGGTCGGCTTATCTGACGTGTTTTGAAAATTTTGAATGTTTCCATTTTAATGACAGGTGAACGATGCATGGCAGTTTCTCCTTGGAATCTATGTACATTTAAAAAGGGGTAAAGGAGCCATTTGACCTTTGTCTGTTATAAAAAAATTTTTCGGCTCTTCTTTTCTCCTTCTCCTTATTTATGAAATTGCTCCCTTTTCCTAATTTCTCACAAAGAGTTTTTTCCTTGTTCTTTGATTGCCTTTTCGCTTCCAAGATTTATCTATCTTGGATTTTGCTTAGGGTTTTTGCTTTGCCGGCGTGAAGAGGAATGATTCACGTCTTGTTGCTTAGACGTACCCCTTCTTCTTTTGCGGTTTCCATCGAGGTTGGTTTCTTAACTTTGTTTCATCTTCTTCTCAATAAACTCTCATTTATGCTTCCCTAGGATTGTTCTTGTCGATTTGAGTTTGCTTCCACTGTTGCTTTTGAGAAACCTGGAAATCTATTTTGACTTTCTTTTGAGTCTGGTGTAGAATGCTTTAAAAAAGATTCTCTTTCTTTTAAAAAAGATTTTTCTTATTGCGCAACTTATAGTTGTTATCTTGTTGGTTGTATTTGTGTTGCCCCTGATGGTGCCGTTTGTAATGACCCAATTTCTGGTACGTCGTGATCATACTAGAAATTGAGCGCTAACAACTTGTCTTCCTAATTATTATCTATCATTTATCATATGAGCCTGATTCGTTGTTAAAAGCGTAGTTATTTAGCGAGGTACTTTTCTTTTTTGAAAACGTTTGGATTAATAAATAGAATCATTCATAATCAATTCAAAATGATAACAGATAAAATAGTTATAAACAACCACACATAAATACATCATAAGCAGTTGACAACAATCGGTGACTCAACCTTTGTTAGAGTATAGACTTTTAGTTAGAACACCCCTAGATATAGCTAAATAATATATATATATATATTATTTAATATATATATATATATATATATATATATATATATATATAGTTATTATACAACATCCCAGGCCCTGACCTGTTCAAGAAGTCCCTAAAATTGGGGATGCATGGTCAAGATCTTGATGGCAAACAATTAGAATGACATAGCAAAAGCGCAGTGATTTTGATGGCTTTAGAGCTGCTCTCACCTATTTTCTTTTCAAGATTGAAATTTTAAGGATAATTTTTATTAAATTGGGTAAAATGTAAATCCCAGATAAATGTTAAATAATTAATTTATAGTTAATTATGAACCAAAAGGGGGTTAAAAATTTAAGATTTATAATTCGGGGAATTGCCAGTGATGATTTAACTTAGAAAACAAAGTTGAGCGCAAAAATATGATAAATTGTAGAAAAACGTGTACCGATGTTAAACTTTATTGTATCGGCTTAAGTTTTCCCGTTACTGTGTGTAAGGGAATTAAAACTGTAGAAATGATGGGAAAGAGATTTATAATAAAAACCCAAATACTTATCCTAAAGGTTTTTGTCCAAAGTTGGGCCAACGGGCTAAAACAATTGAACCAGGCCCATGTTAGGCCCAAGCCCAAGTCATATAACCCTCACACTTAGCCAATTCAGCACCAACATCCCCCATTTCATACAGAGAGAAGCTGAAATAGGGAAGAGAGGGGTGAGAGCAAACCCTTGTTTTTACTATTCATCATTATCTTCAATTGCTCATAACTTTCAATTCAGTGCTCCGATTGACAAGTCATTTGTGGCCACGTATTCATCTTGGATTCCTTTTCAATTCTAAGTACTGTGGTAAGAAATTTTAAATTTCTTTCCCAGTTTTTTATTCTCTTCAATTTTGCATTTTTGGAGTTGAGTTGTTGAGAAGTTTCAATTTTTGATGTTTAGAGAAGGTTCAATCTTGAGTTTTAATAGAGTTTCCATCAAGGTCGTGTGAGACAAGGTATGGAATTTTAATCCCCCAATTTCTCCTATTTTATGTGAAAACCTAGGTTGAATTATGTGAAAATTATGTGATTAGATAGAACAAAGCTTGATTGGAATGAATTTGGCGTGAAGCGAAACTTGCTTAGCGTGGTTTCACTGTGGAAGTAATTGCAAAGATCAAAGTGGTGAGGGTTTCGGTTGAGGCTTGTGTTTCGACGGAAAGGATTCAAGAATTTGGGACCGCCGTCTAAGACATACTGGTTTTAATTTTAAGTAGGCATTATATAAAATTATATGAATTTCTAGGTTAGTTGCCCTTAGGATATGATTAGATTGAAATTGGATGTTGTTGTAACTAGTGGAATGGATGTATGTATGTGTATGCATGATTCAATTGGATATGATATTGTGAATTGATGGTATTATTGATTATGATGATGTTTGATGTGAAATTTGGGCCAGAGGTTGGGATAGGGTGAAGAATTCTCTATATGGTAAGTGGATAAGTGTTATATTGTAATTGGATATAGCATGATAATTGGATTTTTTCATATTGATTATTGATGGAAATCTTTGAAAAAGGGATATTGATTAGGAAGTGGAGTAATTAGGTGTTGAATGATTAAGATATGGTGAAAGAGTATTAAGCATGAGTAGTAACAGTTTGGGATGGTTTGAAAACTAAATTTGGTTGAGGAATTGGTAGAAATGCATAATGGTGTAATTTTGGTAAAAAAAAATCAATTTTTAACCAACTTCGACAAGCCATAACTTGGTTCTCAAACCTTTAAATTTTGCGAAACTTGTCTTAAATGAAAATTGGATCTGTTTAGTTTATGACATTCGAAGAACAGACGAAAAATGATTTTTAACAAAAAAGGTATGCACGTTCGAAGTGTGCAGTTAAAAACTAAATTCTGTAGAAGTTGCAAAAAATTGAGGTCTTGCATACGCATGATCCATGCGTATGCCTGACCCATGCGTACGCATGAGGGGTGTTACAGAATTGAAAGGCTTTCGTGCACATAACATGCATATGCATGACCCATGTGTACGCACAACTTAAATTACAGAACTGATTATTTTTCATGCGGGTTTCGTGCGTACGTGGCAAAAGGGGACGCGTGTGTATGCACGAGGTACGTGTACGTATGACTATCCTATTTTTTGAAAATTTTTTATTTTTTATTGTTTTGCTTATTCAATCTTCTTTTTCACCTCTATAACCCCTGTTTAAGGTTCGCTAACTAGTTTTTAGGCTCTGGAACGAATGAGAAGTGTATTGAGTGGATCAAACTGACATGTTTGGAGTGGGATGGAAATTGAAAAACCTAAATTAATGAAAATTGATTAAAGATTTTGGTTACTGAACGTGATGAATTCAAAAGTGATTAAAGACATGAATGATAAAACTAATGGTGGTCTGATTATACTTGTGTTGACAAGGGCGGAGGTTATTCTTGCTTGTATATTTGCGTTGGCAAGGGCCAGGGTTATTCCTGTTTGCATATTTGTGCTGGCAAGAAGTTTTGGCATATATTCTCATTTTCTCAACATTCTCCAACGAGTTCAAGACCAACTCATTTTTCAATAAAACACAATTCAGATTTCCAAATATCAAATCATTTTCGATGTCAAACTATTTCAAAACTAAATCATTCCCATATCTCAAATCATTCCCATATCTCAAATCTATTTCCAATATCAAAATATTTTCGAATCTCAAATCATTTCCAATAAATCATAATTACAACTACACCAACTCGACTCAAGAAAAATCAACAAAGTCCAAAACTCAAGTAACCAATCTAATCAATCACAATTTGAACCAACTTCAACAAAATTAATCAATAACTTAGAATTTCCAGCCTTCTCAAACCGTTTCAAAACCAAATCATTTCTCAATATAAATATATATAAACCAGATTTTCAACGCAACTCATTTCTCAATATAAATATACTAATAAGATTTCCAAATCAAGATTTCATTAACTATCACAATGCCAACTCAATCAATGAAAAATTTAATCAAGTAAACTAATCACATTCTTTCAAAATAACTCAGTCAATTCATAAAATTCACACCAAAAATATTTTTTTATATCAATATCGATTTATAACAATTCTTGACAATAAAATGAGTTTAAGGAAAGCGCTCCTACCTCTAGGGGTGTATATTAAAAAACCAAAACGTGGTTAACTCGTTAAAAAACTATAACCGCATTTTGGTTAACTAATTTAATAAAATAATTTTAAAACCATATCCATATTTTTCAAAATTGGTTAACAAAAAATAAATTCAAAAAGTCGGTTTTTAATTAGTTAACCAAAACCAAAACTAAATTTAAAAAATTTAAATTATAATTGTTTAGAGTAAAAATTTAATTTTTTTAAAAATGGTTTTTTTTAGAAAATCGGTTTTTTTGGTCCAAAAACCAGTTTTTTTGTTTAAAAACTGTTTTTTCCCTCCAAAAACCGACTTTATTTTTCAAAAAATAGTTATTTTTTCAAAATCGATTTTTATTTTTATAACTGATTAAAAATTAGTTTTTAAATTTTATAACCGGTTAATAATCAATTTTATCATATAAAACCAATTTGGTTAATTAACCAAGATTAAATTTTTGGTTAACCAAAAAATAGGTTTGATTTTTGGATTAACCAAACCATGTACAGCCCTACCTACCTCAATTGTGACTCAACTACACGATAAAACTCTGTTTTCTCTTGGCCCGTAACGATCGACAGCCGCAGCCTCAGTTCAAAACTACTTTCGCAGCAACAACAACTCTAATTGCGACATGCAATAACTAGAACTTGATCCTACGTTAACAAAATCTCAGAATCCTTAACGGATTATAACAAAACATTGATTTCAAGGAGTTTCGGAAACAAAACACTTACTAAGAAGATAGGGGTTCCAGTAGCGGTTTTCAGCAGCCACAACCATGGCGGCATAGCTTCCAACAGCAATGACAGCGATGACGAAGCACAAATGGCTGCGACACTCCTCCACTCTGCGACGGCAATGCGCAGTGGTGACAGACCCAATGACGGTGACGGCATCGTCAAGCCATCAGTATGGGGACAGATCGACAGCGACGACCCGGGCTTCAATGGCGGCGAGGGAGCTTGCCTGACAGTGGTGCAAAAGCACGGCTCCTTCTCCCCTCAACAGTCGCTGAACAATGACGACGATCCTCATGGCTCCAATGGTGTCCCTCTCTCAACGTCTCCTCTCTCTCCTCAGACTGACGACGATGACAACTTGGCAACGGCGGGGCTTTTGGCAGCGGGCTGGGCAGCGGCTCCCTCTCTCTCCCCTCCTTCTCCCTCGGTTCTCCCTTCCTTCTTTCTTTCCTTTTCTCTTTTCTTTTCCACTGTGGGGGTGTGTAAAGAAAATAGGTGTGCGGTTGGGAATGGGTGAGGGAGAGTAGATGTGGCTAGAATTCGGGTTTGAAGAGTGTGTAAATTAGGGTTTCTTTTGGTAATTCTGGGGTTAAGGTAGTGTGGTAATTTTTGTAAAAATAAAAGGATAGAGTGATAATTTAAATTCAAATTAAATATAAAATAATCTTTAGAACACCATTTTATTATTAAATTGCAAATTATTTTTAAATAAATACTAATCTAACGAAAATTAGAGATAATTAAATTAATTCTCCTTCATTTATAAAATAAGGTTCAAAAGCTTAATATTCAAATTAAAACACAAAAAATTTTCATTATTTTTTAATTACTAAAATTTAAAATTATAAATAAGTAAATACCCAGTTTAATATACAAATCTCTAAAAATTCATTTTGAATAAATATAATAAATCATAAATGACTTATTATTTAATTTTTAAAAATCTGGGATCTTACACTATGTGTATATCTCTGCTTATCTGTTATTTGCAATATATGTTGTAGTTGCTCTTGCTTGTGTTTGCAACCTATTACTTATGTTTGTCTCTACTAAACATTTACTGAATTTAATACCAAAATTCTATGGTATTAAAGTGAAAAGAGAAAGGCTAATAGGAGCATTGAAGAGAACTTGAGATTTTGGACCATTGAAATAGAAAAATATGTAGTATGTTTATTCGATTTTAGACTAGTAAAATCCTAGACTTGAATCTTGGTTGTTAGAGTTTAGAATTGCCTAGTGAATTCGTGTAGTGTTACATCGTCTCTATTTAGAACTGTTACTCTGCTGGGAACCTTTTGGCACCCGTTTAGGGAATTTTTTTCTATTTTTAGATTTAGGACATGATGCAACTCGTTGAACGTGCTGGATTCTCTCTGGAATGCGAAAACTATTTTGGATTTTAATTTGTTCTTAGCATATATATATATATGTTCTCCACTTTTTTATATTGACTTGTATATCCCTTTTAGAGGTTGACTTTGGAAAAAATAGGATTGTGCTTTTGTTGTGTTTGTATGTATGTATATATATATATATATATATATATATATATATATATATATCCAGTCGACCCTTACTTCGCAGGTCGAGACTAGACTAGAGCTTGTTATATAACTCTCTTGAAATTCTATATCTATATTTATATCTGTCTCTTTGGTTTTTTGTATTGAGCTTTTATTTCTTAACGTTTCGGGTGTGACACAATTCCTATTTTGTTTTTGCTTATCCTTTCTTTCAAGACTCCTGGTTAAACTATCTTTTGAATATATATATACGTATGTACTTTTTTGTTTAGAGGTCGTAATACCTCACCACCTTTGATTTACGACTTAAGCGTAAAGCTCTATGTGGTAAGGTGTTACACATTACAAGCAATTTGCAGTAGGGTGTCCTTGGAGTCTCCGTGTTGTCCTCCGACAGGATCTCGGATATTGGTCAAATTTATTTGTGGTGTATATTCTTATTTATCATGACTATTTTGGTTATAAATGCCTACCGTATATATTTTATTTCGTTAGGGAGGTGCATAAATTTGGAGGTATGCACATGGTGCGCGAAAATAGAACTCGCACAACTGAACCAGCAAGTGCACCGGGTCGTCGAAGTAATACCTCAGGTGGGTGAGGGTCGATTCTACGAGGATTGTTGGATTTAGCAATTAGTGGTTATTCTGCAGACCTTAGTCAAGCGAATAGAAAGATAATTGTTGTTTGTTGTAGGCGCATAAACAAAACAATAACAAAAAGACGTAGAAACAATGATAGGAAATTAGTTAAGGCCTCGGATATGCTTGTTCTTTCGGATTGATACTTCTTACTGATTACTTTAATGATGAGTGATTCATCCAATGGCAAGGCTATAAGTGATTAAGCCAGGGGTAGTGGTCATTAATCTTTTCTGATCCAAACCAAACGCCAGAACTGGTCAGTCAATCTTGATGAGGGTGAAGCTCACGCAATTCAATCTCTAATGATCCTACTCAAAATGTCACAGACAAGGTCGAATCTTCCAGATTGGAGAATGAAGCTTTGTGATTCTAACCTTAGCGCCACAGAGACCTCAATTATCCATGACTAACGAGATTATATGTCACATATCTCAATTAGCCCAAATAACTTGTTGGAACCTGTGATGTATTCTCAAGCAGTAGCTCAGTACTATCCGGTTAAGGCTTCGCGAGAGCTCGTGTAGAATAAGGGGTCATACTCTCGTTCTACCCCGGATTCATAAAGATGAAGAACGATAATACATCATAAAATGGAATCAAACATGTATTAAAGTAGAAAAGTAATAATATTAATCTATGGGAATGAGCAGAGCTCCTACCTTAACTTAGGAGGTTTAGTTGCTCAAGCTTTACAGAGAAGACAGATTAAGAAGGTGTAATGTAATGTGTCTGTGCTTCTCCCCTACTGGGAGGCATTCTCAGGAGGAAGAAAGTCTCTTATTTATAATAAAAGTTCTAAGACTAAACCTAAAAGATATTATTTTTAATTAAAAATTATAAAAAGAAAATAAAATAAGCTAAGAAGTGATAAAATCTACTTTGAGGCCCACTTGGTGAGTGTTTAGGCTGATACCTGGCGTCTAACTCAAGTTCTGGGCGTTCAACTTGGGAGGTTGGTCCTTCTTAGGCATTGAACGCCAGAAAAGGAGTAAGTGGGCGTTCAACGCCCGTTTTGGACAGTCCTTTCCAAAGAAAAGTATAAACTATTATATATTGCGGGAAAGCTCTAGAAGTTAGCTTTCCAATGCCGTTGAGAGCGCATCAATTGGACCTCTGTAACTCCAAATATGCTTGTTGAAATGCACGGAGGTCAGGATCTGACAGCATCTGCTATCCTTTCTTTGCCTCTGAATCAGACTTTGCCAAAATATGCCAATTTTACCCAAAAATCACCTGAACCATAAGAAAAATATAAAAACTCAAAGTAGCATCCACAAATGAATTTTTGCACTAAAACCTATTAAAACTTAATAAAACTTAATAAAATATAACTAAAAACACACTAAAAATACTGTGAAAAAGGGTATAAGAAATCCCGTCATCAGCACACCTGTTTATCCCCACCATATCCCAAGACCATCGACAATTGAACAATAACCTCATTTGTAGTGTCATCTTTCCCCTTATACAATCTAGCCCATCAGTCACTGTCCCTGTTCTAGAAGGTGCAGTTAGGCAAAGCTATCACTTCAAAACCCGCATACAGAAAGGTCTGGATGGCATAGCAAAAAGTAATTGCCCAGAAATATGGTGATTATAAGAAGTCATATAATAAGGTGCTGAGGTTGCTCAAAGCATTGCAGATTTGTTGTCCCAGAATAATATGTGATTTCAGGGCCGTGTTGTACTATGATGGGCACTGGTGGTATGCGGTTATAGCCAATTTGATAAGGTATTCTGGGCTTTTTTTACCTATGTAGAGGCTTTCAAACATTGCAAGCTCTTCGTCTCCGTCGATAGCACACATCTGTATGGCAAATATGGTGGTGTGTTGCTAATTGGAGTTACACAAGACAGTAACAGTAATATCGGAGGACTCCCTGGTCAAATTGGTCCTTACTCTGTTGGGTCATACTATCAATTTATGGACATATGCAATAATAACAATCTCTCAGTTTATGCAACAAACTTTTGAATTACATACATAGAAACTACAATAACCATATATGAAAATAGTTACCTCATGGTCAGCAAAAACGTCAAAATTTGTTTCTCGAGTGGACACTACTGAAAAAATCTATGGTAGATCCATAAGACCAATAATGGAGTGCATCCAGCAATGTCTGTAGTAGATCGATGTGCTACAGAGCATAAGGAGTAGTACGTCCAAGCAAGCACAGCGGATCTCCAGAGAGATTGTGGTGCCTCGCGAAGTCCTCTAATAAGGGCAACCATCTGATATAGACCTAATTGTTTGATTTGTCTATCATTAGGTAACCCCCAATCAGCAACAGGATGTAACACCTAGTGTACTGTGAGAAGGTGGTTGCATTTGTAGTAGCTGATATATGTCGTACTCGGTCCCTCAGCTATGTTAGCTTGATGGAGAATTACTTCTTCCTCTGTGCCCCTCCTGCTGAGCATGAAGAGGCCTGACGCCAAGGAGCTCCTCTACCTACTCCCAGGTCGAGTGCTGGTACCATGTGTGAAAATCACACAAGCACCCACCCACTGGTTCTATGTGTGTATGTAACCTAAAGTAGTACGCAACGTCCTGCAAGATGGTGGTGAACTCACCCCAAGACAGGTGGAAAGTGTGGGTCTCCGAACGTCAACGCTCCACAAATGTAGTTATTAGGGAGTTGTTAAAGACAAAGTCCCTGAGCTGCACCATGTTGCCAAACTCAACCTCCCTCAGGTAAAAGACAATAGTGTCCGATAGTGCAAGAGTGTGGCTCACCTGCCTAGGTTGTTGTAGGCGAGGCCTCTGTTAAAAAAAGAAATCTTTTAATAACAAATCTATTTCAATTATAAAATTTTGGATTTCAAACTAAGTTCTCTAGCATATTTAAAATTAAATTTAAAATATAAAATTTGAGCTAAAAAAATAAGATAACGTAATAAGTAGTTAATTAATAAATTAAATTAAATTAATTAATAAACTAACATTTATTAAAAATACATTCGACACCTAATAAATATTAATAACTTACCAACTAACTTATTTTATATTACCAAAACATAATCTATTCTACTCATGTGTAATAGCACAAAACCTATCAAAGTACCATAATTATAATCACATATACTTACTTAATTAAAAGATGAAAACAACAACACTGACCTAGATTCAAGGTGGTTGATGTCATCGTCTTGTACATCTCTGCGCACTATAACGTCCAAGTATCTCAATAATATCAACAAACGTGCGACAAAGATTGAAATGAAGGTTCAAGGGTGATGAGCAGATAATTTATATGCTTTTTGGCATTGTTTTTATGTAGTTTTTAGTAGGATCTAGCTACTTTTAGGGATGTTTTCATTAGTTTTTATGCAAAAACCACATTTCTGGACTTTACTATGAGTTTATATGTTTTTTTATGATTTCAGGTATTTTCTGGCTGAAATTGAGGGACCTGAGCAAAAGTCTGATAGGAGGCTGACAAAGGACTGCTGATGCTGTTGGATTCTGACCTTCCTGCACTCGAGATGGATTTTCTGGAGCTACAGAACTCCAAATGACGCGCTCTCAACGGCGTTAGAAAGTAGACATCCAGGACTTTCCAGCAATATATAATGGTCTATATTTTGTTCGCGTTTAGATGACGCAAACTGGCATTCAACGCCAGTTCCATGCTGCATTCTGGAGTAAAACGCCAGAAACACGTCACGAACCAGAGTTAAACGCCAAAAACACGTTACAACTTGGCGTTTAACTCCAAGAGAAGCCTCTGCACGTGTAAAGCTCAAGCTCAACCCAAGCACACACTAAGTGGGCCCCAGAAGTAGATTTCTGCATCATTTACTCAATTCTGTAAACCCTAGTAGCTAGTCTAGTATAAATAGGACATTTTACTATTGTATTAGACATCTTGGTATCTATCTTTGGACGTTTAGTTCTTAGACTTTGGGGGCTGGCCATTCGGCCATGCCTGAACCTTGATCACTTATGTATTTTCAACGGTGGAGTTTCTATACACCATAGATTAAGGTGTGGAGCTCTGCTGTACCTCGAGAATTAATGCAATTATTATTGTTCTTCTATTCGATTCAAGCTTATTCTTATTCTAAGATATTTGCTGCACTTCAACCTGATGGATGTGATGATCCGTGACACTCATCATCATCCATCCTTATGAACACGTGCTTGACAACCACTTCCGTTCTACCTCAGAACGAATGAATATCTCTTGGATTCCTTAATCAGAATCTTCGTGGTATAAGCTAGAACCCTTTGGCGGTCATTCTTGAGAATCCGGAAAGTCTAGACCTTGTCTGTGGTATTCCGAGTAGGATTTAGGGATTGAATGACTGTGACGAGCTTCAAACTCGCGATTGTTGGACATGGTGACAGACGCAAACGAATCAATGGATTCTATTCTGACATGATCGAGAACCGACAGATGATTAGCCGTGCTGTGACAAGAGCATTTGGACCATTTTCACTGAGAGGATGAGATGTAGCCATTGACAACGGTGATGCCCTACATACAGCTTGCCATGGAAAGGAGTATGAAGGATTGAAGGAAGGCAGTAGAAAAGCAGAGATTCAACAGGGACAAAGCATCTCCATACACTTATCTGAAATTCCCACCAATGATTTACATAAGTAACTCTATCTTTATTTTATGCTTTATTTATTATTATTTTTGAAAACCATTATAATCATTTGAATCAGCCTAACTGAGATTTACAAGATGACCATAGCTTGCTTCATACCAACAATCTCCGTGGGATCGACCCTTACTCACGTAAGGTTTATTACTTGGACGACCCAGTGCACTTGCTGGTTAGTTGTGCGAAGTTGTGAAAAATGTGAGTGAACCATAGTAGTGTGCACCAAGTTTTTGGAGCCATTGCTAAGAATTGTTCAAGTTATGAAAAGAGTAAATCACAATTTTGCCTATCAAGGTTTTGGTGCCGTTGCCGGGGATTGTTCGAGTTTGAACAACTGACGGTTCATCTTGTTGCTCAGATTAGGTAATTTTCTTTTTAAAAAGTTTCAAAAATCTTTCAAAATTCTTTCTTTGTTTTTCTTTTTCAAAAAAAAAAAACAATTTTCAAAAAAAAAATTGAAAAAAAAAACCAAAAAAATTTAATAAAATCATAAAAAGCAAAAATATTTTGTGTTTCTTGTTTGAGTTTAGTGTCAATTTTTATGTTTGGAGTCAATTGCATGTCTTTACAAATTTGTGCATTTTTCGAAAACTCATGCATGGTGTTCTTCATGATCTTCAAGTTGTTCTTGGTAAGTCTTCTTGTTTGATCTTGATATTTTCTTGTTTTGTGTTTTTTGTTGTTTCTCATATGCATTTTTGAATTCTTAGTGTCTAAATATGAAAAATTTCCAAGTTTGGTGTCTTGCATGTTTTCTTTTCTTGAAAATTTTTCAAAAATTAGTTCTTGATGTTCATCATGATCTTCAATGTGTTCTTGGTGTTCATCTTGACATTCATAGTGTTCTTGCATGCATATTATGTTTTGATTCATAATTTTCATGTTGTGAGTCATTTTTGTATTTTTCTCTCTCCTCATTAAAAATTCAAAAATAAAAAATATCTTCCCCTTATTACTCTCAAAAATTCGAAAATTTGAGTAGACTTAGTCAAAAAATTTTTTAAAACTTAGCTATTTCTTATAAGTCAAGTCAAATTTTCAATTTTAAAAATCCTATCTTTTCAAAATCTTTTTCATTTTTTTATTATTTTCAAAAATTTTTAAAATTTATTTTCAAAATCTTTTTCTTATCTTTATTTCAAAATTTCGAAAACTTTACTAACAATTAATGTGATTGATTCAAAAATTTGAAGTTTGTTACTTTCTTGTTAAGAAAGGTTCAATCTTTAAATTCTAGAGTCATATCTTTTAGTTTTTTGTTAGTCAAGTAATCAATTTTAATTTTAAAAATCAAATCTTTTCCAAAATATCTTTTTCAATCATATCTTTTCAAAATATATTTGTCAAATCATATCTTTTTCAAAATTGATTTCAAAAATCTTTTCTAACTTCTTATCTTTTCAAAATTGATTTTCAAATCTTTTTCAACTAACTAATTGACTTTTTGTTTGTTTCTTGTCTTTTTCAAAACCACCTAACTATTTTCCTCTCTCTAATTTTTGAAAATTACCTCCCTCTTTTTCAAAATTCTTTTTAATTAACTAATTATTTTAAATTTTAATTTTATCTTACCTCTTCTCTTAATTTTCGAATTTTAACTAATAATTAAAATAAAAACAAAAATATTTTTCTTCTCTTTTAGTTAATATTCGAATTTTCTCTTCTCTCTCATCTCTTTTTTATTTATTTATTCATTTACTAACACTTCTCTTCATCTAAAAATTCGAACCCTCTCCTCTATTTGTGTTCGAATTTTTCTCATCCTTCTTCTATTCTTTTGTTCTTCTACTCACATAAAGGAATTTCTATACTGTGACATAGAGGATTCCAGATTTTCTTTGTTTTCTTCTCTTTCATATGAGCAAGAACAAGGAAAAAGACATTCTTGTTGAAGCTGATCCTGAACCTGAAAAGACTCTGAAGAGGAAATTAAGAGAAGCTAAAATACAGCAATTCAGAGACAACCTTATTGAAATTTTCGAACAAGAAAATGATATGGCAGCCAAACCCAACAACAATAATGCAAGGAGGATGCTTGGTGATTATACTACACTTACTTCCAAATTTGATGGAAGAAGCATCTCAATTCCTTTCATTGGAGCAAACAATTTTGAGCTGAAGCCTCAACTAGTTGCTCTAATGCAACAGAACTGCAAGTTTCATGGACTTCCATTAGAAGATCCCTACCAGTTTTTAACTGAGTTCTTGCAGATTTGTGAGATTGTTAAGATTAATGGAGTAGATCCTGAAGTCTACAGGCTCATGCTTTTCCCTTTGCTGTAAGAGACAGAGCTAGAACATGGTTGGGCTCACAACCCAAGGATAGCCTGGACTCTTGGGACAAGTTGGTTACGGCCTTCTTGGCTAAGTTCTTTCCTCCTCAAAAGCTGAGCAAGCTTAGAGTGGATGTTCAGACCTTCAAACAAAAAGATGGTGAATCCCTCTATGAAGCTTGGGAAAGATACAAGCAGATGACCAGAAGGTGTCCTTCTGACATGCTTTCAGAGTGGACCATTTTGGATATATTCTATTATGGTCTATCTGAGTTCTCTAAGATGTCACTGGACCATTCTGCAGGTGGATCCATTTACCTAAAGAAAACACCTGCAGAAGCTCAAGAACTCATTGACATGGTTGCAAATAACCAATTCATGTACACTTCTGAGAGGAATTCTGTGAGTAATGGGACGCCTCAGAGGAAGGAAGTTCTTGAAATTAATGCTCTAAATTCCATATTGGCTCAGAACATTTCTCAAAGTCTGAATGGATGGCAAAATACATCCAACAGTACTAAAGAGGCATCTTCTGAAGAAGAAGCTTATGATCCTGAGAACCCTGCAATGGCAGAGGTGAATTACATGGGTGAACCCTATGGGAACACCTACAATTCTTCATGGAGAAATCATCCAAACTTCTCATGGAAGGATCAACAAAAGCCCCAACAAGGCTTTAATAATGGTGGAAGAAGTAGGCTCAGTAATAGCAAGCCTTTTCCATCATCTTCTCAGCAACAGACAGAGAATTCTGAGCAGAATTCCTCTAGCTTAGCAAACATAGTCTCTGATCTGTCTAAGGCCACTTTAAGTTTCATGAGTGAAACAAGGTCCTCCATCAGAAATTTGGAGGCACAAGTAGGCCAGCTGAGTAAGAAAGTAACTGAAACACCTCCTAGTACTCTCCCAAACAATACAGAAGAGAATCCAAAAAGAGAGTGCAAGGCCATTGATATAATCAAAATGGCCAAATCCAAAAAGGAGGGGGAGGAAGTGAATCTCAATGAGGAAGACCTCATGGGACGTCTCCCAGACAAGAAGGAATTCCCTATTGAGGCTCATATAGAGACTATAGAGATTTCATTAAACCTCCTTCTGCCATTCATGAGCTCTGAAAACTATTCTTCCTCTGAAGAGGATGAAGATGCAACTGAAGAGCAAGTTGCTTAATATCTAGGAGCCATCATGCAGCTGAATGCCAAGTTGTTTGGTAATGAGGCTTGGGAAGATGAACCTCCCTTGCTCATTAGTGAACTAAATACATGGGTTCAGCAAACTTTATATCAAAAGAAACAAGATCCTGGTAAATTTATAATACCCTGTATCATGGGCACCATGACCTTTGAGAAGGCTCTGTGTGACTTGGGGTCAGGTATAAATCTTATGCCACTCTTTGTAATGGAGAAACTGGGAATCTTTGAGGTACAAGCTGCCACTTTCTTATTAGAGATGGCAGACAAGTCAATAAGACAAGCTTATGGATTGGTAGAGGATGTGTTAGTGAAGCTTAAATGCCTTTACATTTCTACTGATTTCATAATCTTAGACACTAGGAAGGAGAAGGATGAATGCATCATCCTTGGAAGATCCTTCCTAGCCACAGCAGGAGCTGTGATTGATGTTGACAGAGGAGAGCTAGTCCTTCAATTGAATGGAGACTACCTTATGTTTAAAGCTCAAGGATCTTCTTCTGCAACCATGGAGAGGAAGCACGATAAGCTTCTCTCAATACAGAGTCAAACAAAGCCCCCACAATCAAACTTTAAGTTTGGTGTTGGGAGGCCCTCATCATGCTCTGAACATCTGTGAGGCTCCATGAGAGCTTACTATCAAGCTATTGACATTAAAGAAGCGCTTATTGGGAGACAACCCAATTTTTATTTATCTATATTTTTATTGTTCTTTTATGTTTTATTAGGTTCATGATCATGTGGAGTTACAAAATAAATACTAAAATTAAACAGCAGACCCTGGAGGAAGAGCTTACTGGCGTTTAAACGCCAGTAAGAAGCATCTGGCTGGCGTTCAACGCCAGAACAGAGCATGAATCTGGCGTTAAATGCCAGAAACAAGGATGTAACTGGTGTTCAATGCCAGAAACATGCTGCAGACTGGCGTTGAATGCCCAAAACAAGCATAAAACTGGCGTTCAACGCCAGAAACAAGCATCAATCTGGCGTTAAATGCCAGGATTGCATGCAGAGGGCATTTTACACGCCTAATTGGTGCAGGGATGATAAATCCTTGACATCTCAGGATCTGTGGACCCCACAGGATCCCCTCCTACCTCAACTTACCCTCTCTCTTCTTTCACACAATCCAATAACACTCTTCCCCAAACACCCTTCACCAATCACCTCAATCTCTCTTCCCCATCACCTCTTCACCACTCACATCCATCCATTCTTCCCTATAAACCCAACCTACCTTCAAATTCAAATTCTCCTTCCCACCCAAACCCACCCTAAATGGCTGAACCCAACCCCAGTCCCTCCACTATATAAACCCCTTCATCCTTCTTCATTCTCACACAACACAACCCTCTCTTCTCCTCCTTGACCGAATACACATCTCTCCCCCTCTCCTCCATATTTTCTTCTTCTTCTTCTATTCTTTCTTCTTTTGCTCGAGGGCGAGCAATATTCTAAGTTTGGTGTGGTAAAAGCATAGTTTTTTTTGTTTTTTCATAACCACTTATGGCACCTAAGGTCGGAGAAACCTCTAGAAAGAGGAAAGGAAAGACAAAAGCTTCCACCTCCGATTCATGGGAGATGGAGAGATTCATCTCAAAGGTCTATCAAGACCACTTCTATGAAGTTGTGGCCAAGAAGAAGGTGATCCCTGACGTTAGGATTTTTGCCAATAAAGAATTATTAAAAACAGTCACGTTGTAGATATAGTCTCTAAACCGACAGAAATCCCTTCGTACAAACGTTTTGGTTGTCACAAGTAACAAACCCCTTTTGAAATTGATAACCGAGTATTCAAACCTCAGGTCGTCTTCTCAAGGAATTGTAGGGAGGTATGTTCTTATTATTGGTTATGAAAAAGGTAAAATTGGGGTTTTGAGAATGAGGAATAAATATGGTAAATAATTTAAATGACAATTAAAATAAATAAATACTGTAAAGCAAACCCTTTGGCAAGGCAGGAGAAATTGGAAGTCCAAACTTATCAATTGTGATGAAAATTGGATTTTAATCCCACTTTGTTAACCTCTAACTATGGAGGTAAGTTAAGTGGATGAATTAATTTCAATTTTCAATCAACAATGAGTTTGATAAATCAAGAGTTACCAATTATTTAACCAAGGCCAAAAGGGGAAAAACTAAATCTACTAGAGTAACAATATCCTCAGATTGGGAATAATAAAAAGAAACAATCATAAACTGAAATACCTCAAATAACATTAATTTAAAGAAAATCATAACATGAAAGAGTTCATAAATTAAATTGGGATAAATAAAAATAAAGAACCTGGGATTGAGAGTCACTCCTAAAACTAAGAGAAGTCCTAAATCCTAAGAGAGAGAGAGGAGAGAACTTCTCTTCAAACTAAATCTAAATCATGAGAAGTGAATTATGAAAGCATGATTATGAATGGAAGCATTCCCCCACTTTATAGCCTCTAATCTGTGTTTTCTAGGCCGAAAACTGGGTCAGAAACAGCCCAGAAGTCACTTCCAGCGCTTTCTGGTCCGTACAGGTCGCGGAAAAGTGACGCGGCTGCATGACTCACGCGGCCGCGCGGGTTGCATTCCTGCCAGGTCACGCGTCCGCGTGACCCACGCGTTCGCATTGCCTGGCTTCGGGGCAACTATAGCAAATTATATATCAAATCGAAGCCCCAGACGTTAACTTTCCAACGCAACTAAAACCGCGTCGTTTGGACCTCTGTAGCTAAAGTTATAGCCGTTTGAGTGCGAAGAGGTCAGGCTGGACAACTTAGCAGTTTCTCCAACTTCTTGTATTCCTTCCACTTTTGCATGCTTCCTTTCCATCCTCTGAGCCATTCCTGCCCTGTAATTCCTGAAATCACTCAACACACATATCAAGGCATCTAATGGTAATAAGAGAGGATTAAATAAAAGGAAATAAAAGCCAAAGAAGCATGTTTTCAATCATAGAACAAATTCTGGGAAGGAATTGTAAAACATGCAAATAGTATGAATAAGTGGGTAAAGAGTTGATAAAATCCACTCAATTAAGCACAAGATAAACCATAAAATAGTGGTTTATCAACCTCCCCACACTTAAACAATAGCATGTCCTCATGCTAAGCTCAAGAGAAACTATAAAGGAATGAAGAGGAATGGTAGAATGCATGAAATGTAACCTATGAATGCAACTACATGTGAAATATTTCTACCTACTTGGTTAAAAGTAAATAAATCTCCAAGAATAAATATGAACTGGATTTCACTAATTCAAATCATAAAAATGAAGTACAAATAGACTTGTAGAAGAAAATAGCTCATGAAAGCCGGGAACAAAGAATCGAGCATCGAACCCTCACTGGAAGTGTATGCACTCTAATCACTCATGTGTTTAAGGTTCGATTCTCTCAATTCTCTACCAACCTTGCTTTCTAAGGCTTGCTCTTCATCTAACAATCAACATAAATTTAATGCACAGATACACATATCAAGAGGTCTTTTAAGGGTTGTAATGGGGCTAAGGTGAAGGTAAGGGTATATATAAGGCTAAGTGAGCTAGTAAAGTGAATCCTTGAGTAGTCTAAGATCTCACCTAACATATACATACTCTATAAAAATTTTAAAATTATACTTAGCTTCCCATAATTTTCCCACTTTTTGTATTACATGCTCATGTTTCAAATTTATTTTTGAATTTTGTCCCATGTGCATTGATTCTTTTTATTTTGCATTTAGGGTAATATTATTTTTCTTCTTCTTCTTTTTTTTTGTATCCCCTTATTTAATTACTTAATATATATATATATATATATATATATATATATATATATATATTTTAAATGCACATGGTAATTTAATTATTTTGATTTCACATGAGCATGCTTCCCAAATTTTCAAATAACTTATTCAATTTAATTCCCTACTTTTTTCATATCATTCCATGTTCCCATAAAATTTTCCATACTTAAATTATACACAATATCTATCTTAAGCTAACCAAGGATTCAACTTGGGATTTTTATTTTGTTTTTCTGCTTAAGGCTAGTAATGTGGTTATAAAATAAGAGGGGATTAAAAGGCTCAAGGGGGCTAACAAGGGTGATGTAAAGGTAGGTTAATTTTGGGATAAGTGAGTTAAAATCAAACGATGGCCTCAATCATGTAAGTGCATGCATACATCAAATAAATGGAAATATAGAATTAAGCAAGACAAAGATCACAATTTTAGAGAGAAAAATGCACACTAAAACAAAATTTTGGTTGATAGAATGCAACCAATTCAAATAGGCTCAAAATCTCACAGGTTTTGTGTGTTCAAACTCTAAACCATGTTCCAAAATAATATTTCTTCAAACAAGTGTAACATTAAATTTTATTCAAATTTGTGAAATGCTCTAAAAGGTTTCTTGAAAAAGAAAATATTACTTTAACCAAGTGGTAAAATATGCACAAAATCAAGAAAATATGCAATCAGATATTCAAATGCATTAAATGAAAAATAAAAATTGGTGTTAAGAAGGGACTAACTAACCCGTGGAGATCGGTATCGACCTCCCCACACTTAAAGATTGCACCGTCCTCGGTGCATGCAAAACTGTACAGGTGGGCGGGGGTTGTGGTTCCTCAGCTGGGGCTCTTTTGGTTCCTATCCTTGCCGGTGGTTTGGAAGTAGCTTTCTCTTGACCCTTCTTGGTGGCTATCCTGAAAAGGGAAAAAGAAAGTAACTTTGAAAGCTAAGGGTTAGAGCAAGGAAGAGAGTGGAAAAGGTGGTAATCAATGCACAATAAAGAGGAATGACATTACCACATGGTCATGACTACATGTGAAAAGTCATCAATGGAAATATAGTAAGTGCATGTGATGACAATTAAATGCAAGATGTTTATTGGCATGCTGGCAGAGGCATGAGTAGCATAGATCAAGCATTCAATGTCCAAGTTGGATTACCAAGTCTTCCAAACTAATAATATGTTTGTAAAAACAATTATAAAAACAATTATATATTTAAATAATAAAATAGAGAAGGGGTTGTGTGAAAAGCAGGCATTTAGAGTAGTAGATTTAAAAGAATTCTAAAAATAGTGCAAAATGCCATATGGGCGTTTTCACAAACACATAGCATGCATGGTAAATAAGCTATTTGAAAGTATTAAATTGAACATGCAAGCAATCCTTTAAAAAGTAATATATAATTGTAAAATAATCCACAAAAATATAGAAAAAACAATGACCCAAATAAAATTCCAACACCAATGAAAATAATGCAATGAATGAAAGTATGCAATTAAGTAAAAGAAAATGAAAGATAAGAATAATGAGAAGGGAAAGAAGGGAAGAAGAAGTAAGTAAGAAAGGAGGGAGGAAAAATTAGGATTGGGGAAGAAAAGATAAAATATTTTGGCATATTAGGTTAAGGTGTGCGGCGCAAGCGACGCATACGCATGGGGCACGCGGTCGCACGACTTGCGCTGTAAGTTGATCGACGCGGTCGCTTCGGTCACGCGGTCGCGTGACTCAATTTATGCTACTGGCGCGAGGACAGCCTCGCGCTCGCACAACTCTCTGTTCAAAATCTTATTTTGCCAAATTTTGGGTGACGCGATTGCATGGGGCATGCGATCGCGTGAGTGGGCTCTAGAAGAATGTGACGCGGTCGTGTGGGTCACGCGGCCTGGTGCACGAAATTGCAATCACACTTTTGCAATTCCGCACAACTAACTAGCAAGTGCACTGGGTCGTCCAAGTAATACCTTACGTGAGTAAGGGTCGATCCCACGGAGATTGTCGGCTTGAAGCAAGCTATGGTTATCTTGTAACTCTTAGTTAGGATATAAATAATTATCAGATTTGATTGTGAAAGGTAAAAGAACATGAAATAAGTACTTGTTTTGCAGTAATGGAGAATAGGCTGAGGTTTTGGAGATGCTCTATCTTCTGAATCTCTGCTTTCCTACTGTCTTCTTCTTCATGCACGCAAGGCTCCTTCCATGGCAAGCTGTATGTAGGGTTTCACTGATGTCAATGGCTACCTCCCATCCTCTCAGTGAAAATGGTCCAAATGCTCTGTCACAGCACGACTAATCATCTGTCAGTTCTCAATCAGGTTGGAATAGAATTCAGTGATTCTTTTGCATCTGTCACTAACGCCCAGCCTTCAGGAGTTTGAAGCTCGTCACAATCATTCAATCCTTGAATCCTACTCAGAATACCACAGACAAGGTTTAGACCTTCCGGATTCTCTTGAATGCCGCCATCAATTCTAGCTTATACCACGAAGATTCTGATTAAAGAATCCAAGAGATATCTACTCAATTTAAGGTAGAACGGAGGTGGTTGTCAGGCACACGTTCATAGGTGAGAATGATGATGAGTGTCACGGATCATCACATTCATCAAGTTTAGGAGCAAGTGATATCTTAGAATAGAAACAAGCGTGATTGAATGAAAAAACAGTAGTAATTGCATTAATCCATCAAGACACAGCAGAGCTCCTCACCCCTAACCATGGGGTTTAGAGACTCATGCCGTAGAAAATACAATGAGAAACGTGTAATGTGTCATGAGGTAGAGATACAATGTCAAAAGGTCCTATTAATAGTGAACTAGTAACCTAGGATATACAGAAATGAGTAAATGACGTAAAAATCCACTTCCGGAGTCCACTTGGTGTGTGCTTGGGCTGAGCATTGAAGCTTTCATGTGTAGAGACTTTTTCTGGAGTTAAACGCCAGCTTTTATGCCAATTTGGGCGTTTAACTCCAATTTTTGTGCCAGTTCCGGCGTTAAACGCCAGGAATTCTGAAGCTGATTTGCAACGCCGATTTGGGCCATCAAATCTCGAGCAAAGTATGGACTATTATACATTGATGGAAAGCCCAGGATGTCTACTTTCCAATGCAATTAAGAGCGTGCCAATTGGGCTTTTGTAGCTCTAGAAAATCTACTTTGAGTGCAGGGAGGTCAGAATCCAACAGCATCTGCAGTCCTTTTTCAGCCTCTGAATCAGATTTTTGCTCAGGTCCCTCAATTTCAGCCAGAAAATACCTGAAATCACAGAAAAACATACAAACTCATAGTAAAGTCCAGAAAAGTAAATTTTAAATAAAAACTAATAAAAATATAATAAAAACTAACTAAAATCTACTAAAAATATACTGAAAACAATGCCAAAAAGCGTATAAATTATCCGCTCATCACGGCCGCGTGGATAGAATTGTGCGTTCAGCACCAATCCAGCACCAATCTAGCACAATAATTGGTTGTGCACCCTTTTAGGTCGAAATCCGGGGCACGTGGCTGCGTGGGTGACGCGATCGCGTGGGAGTCCAAAGTTCCACATGACGCGGTCGCGTGGGGTCAAAGTATGCTAAAGGCGCGCCTCCAGCCACGCTTTTGCGTGACTCTCTGTTCGATTTTTTTTCCCAATGCACTGGTGACGCAGACGCGTCAGCGACGCTGCCGCGTCGTGTGCGTGTTTTCCCTCTTTTTTTTATATGCAAAATGCAGAATGCAGTATGCAGAATACAATGAATGCTATGCATGATTCCAGGTTCAATAAAATAAAATAAAACAAAAAAAAACAAACAAAACTAAATAAAATTAAAATTGCAAAATGGAACAATCATACCATGGTGGGTTGTCTCCCACCTAACACTTTTAGTTAAAGTCCTTAAGTTGGACATTTGGTGAGCTCCCTGTTATGGTGGTTTATGCTTGTATTGATTCAGGAATCTCCACCAATGTTTGTACTTCCAATAGCCTCCAGGGTCCCAAACTAGGCATGTAAAGCCCTTAAGAGGCTTCAAACAGATTCTTAGGCTCCCGGGGTGACAGATGTCAGAGCAGATTCCAGGATCCCAAACTTTGCTTTTACACCCATTTTTGTCGGAATCTGTATTTTTCCAGCTGGGTGATAAGCAATCTGAATTCTCACTAAAGTGGCCAAACAATTTCTTAGACCCATTCAGTTGAGCTTTACACCAACCTTTGCGTTTAAACTTAAAGCTTCCAACCATGATGAACCTTGCAGGACAATTCTTACCACTGGCCATCTTCCTCTTACTCTTAATGTCACAAAGAGCTCTAAGTTGACCATCCGTCTCCAGTAGCCCATATTCAAGTGGAATTCGAAAGCTAAGGGATATGAATTTTACCCACTTGAATGTTGTGAAGGATGATGGCAACTTAGGGGGAGCTGTTTCTAATGAAATTGCAAGCTTCACTCCCTTGTGCTCTTCTTCAAAATCTTCCACCTCTTGGCAATCTTCTTCAATATCAACCTCTTCCTCTTGGTGGATTTCTTCCAATTTAATCTCGTCTTCAGTGTTCACCAAGGGCAAGGGAGGTTGTGCTTCTTCTTCTGTAATCTCCATGTCAAGTCCAATAGGAGAGGATTCAAATGTAGATAAGAAATCATTAATGATTGAATCCATCTCTTGATCGTCTCTTTCAAAGTCTTCAACCATGATATGCTTTGGAGGTTGTACACCCTCCTCAACATCAGCTTCAAACGTCTTTGAAGGATGCTCTATAACTTGACTTTCCCATGGAGGTTCAGCATCTCCTAAGTCTTCAACCAAATCTTCTTCTTTGATAATTACAGCTTCCTCCATTTGTTCCAGTACAAAGTCATGTTCCGTACTGTCCACCGGAGTTTCTAGTGTCTCCTTCATGCTACGTTCATCATTAGATTGCCCACATGAAGCCATGGGGGTTCCTTGAGTGTCTGAATGTCGGGAAGCTAATTGACTCATTATTGCTTGCCCCAATTGATGAATGGTTGCCTGACATCGATCCACTGTTTCCTTGAGACGATCCTTTGTCTCTTGATACACTCGGCTTTCATAAATAGGATCATAGTGCTCTTGGATTGATGGATATGGAGATGGTGAATATTGAAGTGGTGGTTTTTGTGAGTAATTGGGTTGGAATTGGGGTGGTTCTATATATGGTTCATATGGCTCATAAGGTTGTTGGTATGGTGGTTGAGGGTTAGGGTTATATGGAGGTGAATGACGGAAAGGGGCTCGTGAGTGTGGTGGTCCAAAGTTATGTTGAGGAAAGGGTTCATAGGCATATCGTGGTGGTTGTTGATAGTCCATTGGAGGTGGTTGTTGCCATAAGGATTGATCAAATCCTTGTGGCTCCTCCCATCTTTGATTGTTCCAACTTTGATGCCTGTTCTCATTGTAATTTCTTCTTCCTGCAACATTATTGTAACCAGACTCATAGCCAAAGGGGTGAGAGTTTATAGTAGTTATCAGAAATAAGGGGGTAAAAGGAGAAACAAATAAACAAGTAAAAGAAAAATATTTTTTTAAATATTTACAATAACCAATAATAAGGCACACAATTGCAATTCCCCGGCAATGGCGCCATTTTGACGTTAGAATTTTTTCTAGTAAAGAATTATTAAAAACAGTCGCGTTGTAGATATAGTCTCTAAACCGACAGAAATCCCTTCGTACAAACGTTTTGGTTGTCACAAGTAACAAACCCCTTTTGAAATTGATAACCGAGTATTCAAATCTCGGGTCGTCTTCTCAAGGAATTGCAGGGAGGTATGTTCTTATTATTAGTTATGAAAAAGGTAAAATTGGGGTTTTGAGAATGAGGAATAAATATGGTAAATAATTTAAATGACAATTAAAATAAATAAATACTGTAAAGCAAACCCTTTGGCAAGGCAGGAGAAATTGGAAGTCCAAACTTATCAATTGTGATGAAAATTGGATTTTAATCCCACTTTGTTAACCTCTAACTATGGAGGTAAGTTAAGTGGATGAATTAATTCCAATTTTCAATCAACAATGAGTTTGATAAATCAAGAGTTACCAATTATTTAACCAAGGCCAAAAGGGGAAAAACTAAATCTACTAGAGTAACAATATCCTCAGATTGGGAATAATAAAAAGAAACAATCATAAACTGAAATACCTCAAATAACATTAATTTAAAGAAAATCATAACATGAAAGAGTTCATAAATTAAATTGGGATAAATAAAAATAAAGAACCTGGAATTGAGAGTCACTCCTAAAACTAAGAGAAGTCCTAAATCCTAAGAGAGAGAGAGAGAGGAGAGAACCTCTCTCCAAACTAAATCTAAATCATGAGAAGTGAATTATGAAAGAATGATTATGAATGGATGCATTTCCCCACTTTATAGCCTCTAATCTGTGTTCTCTGGGTCGAAAACTAGGTCAGAAATAGCCCAGAAGTCACTTCCAGCGCTTTCTGGTCCCTACAGGTCGCGGAAAAGTGACGCGGCCGCATGACTCACGCGGCCGCGCGGGTTGCATTCCTGCCAGGTCACGCGTTTGCGTCGTCTGGCGTCGGGGCAACTATGTCAAATTATATATCAAATCGAAGCCCCGGACGTTAGCTTTCCAACGCAACTAGAACCGCGTCGTTTGGACCTCTATAGCTAAAGTTATAGTTGTTTGAGTGCGAAGAGGTCAGGCTGGACAGCTTAGCAGTTTCTCCAACTTCTTGTATTCCTTCCACTTTTGCATGCTTCCTTTCCATCCTCTGAGCCATTCCTGTCCTGTAATTCCTGAAATCACTCAACACACATATCAAGGCATCTAATGGTAATAAGAAAGGATTAAATAAAAGGAAATAAAAGTCAAAGAAGCATGATTTCAATCATAGAACAAATTCTGGGAAGGAATTATAAAACATGCAAATAGTATGAATAAGTGGGTAAAGATTTGATAAAATCCACTCAATTAAGCACAAGATAAACCATAAAATAGTGGTTTATCAATCCCTGAGGTCCCTTTCATGCTCAAGAAAAATGAGTATCCGGAGATCCGACATGAGATCCAAAGAAGAGGTTGGGAAGTTCTGACCAACCCCATTCAACAAGTCAGAATCTTAATGGTTCAAGAGTTCTATGCCAATGCATGGATCACTAGGAACCATGATCAAAGTATGAACCCGAATCCAAAGAATTATCTTACAATGGTTCGGGAAAAATACTTAGATTTCAGTCCGGAAAATATAAGGTTGGCATTCAACTTGTCTATAATGCAAGAAGATGCACACCCCTACACTAGAAGGGTCAACTTTGATCAAAGGTTAGACCAAGTCCTTATAGACATATGTGTTGAAGGAGCTCAATAGAAAAGAGACTCTAAAGGCAAGCCGGTTCAATTGAGAAGACTGGACCTTAACCCTGTGGCTAGAGGATGGTTGGAGTTCATCCAATGCTCCATCATCCCCATGAAGAGAGAACTTTTGCGTGGTCTAGAATTCAGAATAAATTTCCGTTGCAAGTATAGCTTCTAAACCAACAAAAGTCCTTTCTTACAAATGTTTTGGTTGTCACAAGTAACAAAACCCAATAAATTTATAAACCGAAGTATTCAAAACTCGGGTCGTCTTCTCAAGGAATTACGGGGAAGTATGATTTATTATTGGTTATGAAAAAAAACAGTGTTTTGGGGTTGAAAGGGTTTTAAGCAAGAGAAATAGATTGCAAGAATTAATAAATTAATATCCAATAGAAACTTTTGGCAATGTATGAAAACTGGAAGTCCTATCCAGTTGTCTTTATCAATTGTGATGAGAATTGGATTTTTCTCCCACTTAGTTAACCTTTACTAAAGCAAAGGAAAGTCAAGTGGACTAATTAGTTTGACCCTCAAGTCCTAGTCAATCCCTGTGGGAAGACTAGTTTTAGAGCGATCTAGATCAATTAGAATCTTGCCAATTTCAACCACTGCTGAGTTTGACAACTCAAGAGTTACCAATTAATCAACCAAAGCCAAAAGGGAATAAAATCTACTTGAATGAAAATAATTTGGATAGAGCCCAAGCATCAATAACATATAAGTCTGAAATACCTCAATTGCATTAATAAAATAAAATCAATCCAAATATGAAGAGTCATAAGCCAAATAAGCAACATCAATAATCAACAATTAAGAGAAGTCGAAATAAAAAGATATTGAACTTGATAGAAAGATGAGATAAAAATATTCCTAAGTTCTAAAAATCCTAATCCTAATCCTAAGAGAGAGGAGGGAACCTCTCTCACTAAAAAGCTACATCTAAATCCTAAAAAGTGTATATTTTCTCCTCCCTTCATGAATGGGTGGATTCTTCCATTTATAATCCTTCAATCTGTGTTCTCTGGGTTTGGATCTGGGCTAAAAAGGCCCGGAAATCGCTGAGGACAACTTCTGTAAATTCTGCAGATCGCGCACGTCACGCGTCCGCGTGGGTCACGTGGTCGTGTCATCTGGAGTGTTGCCCTTCCACGCGGTTGCGTCAGTCATGCACCCGCGTTAGTTGTATTTTGCGAGTCACGCGTTCGCCTCATCCATGCGCTCGCGTCGATCCCTTTTTGTGCGAACCACGCGTCCGCGTCGTCCATGTGGACGCGTCACTGTCAGTTTCTTCAAAAACTCCATTTTATGCTTTCCTTCCATTTTTGTATGTCTCCTTTCCATCCTTTAAATCATTCCTGCCTTAGAAGATCTAAAAAATACTTAACACACAAGTCACGGCATCGAATGGCAATAAAAGGTAATTAAAATTAATATTTTTAAAGCCTAGAAAACATGTTTTTCACATACATCACATAATAAGAAAGGAAAGTGAAACCATGCAATTTCACATGGATAAGTGGGTGAAGGATTGAATAAATCACTTAAATTCAGCGTAAAATATGTCATAAAATATGGGTTTATCAACCTCCCCACACTTAAACTATAGCATGCCCTCATGCTAAATCCAAGAAAAAATAGTGAAGGTGAAATAGTGGGATCTCATGCAATGCAATCTATCCTAGATGCAACTACCTAAATGAGTCATGCAAATCTAGTTATTATTCACTTGTATATAAAACTTGCATGTAGTTAAATTAAGTCACATTCTTAAGGGATCATATATGCATGGCCAACCTTAGATAATGTTAAAGTACTTTTACAATTGAGATGGACAAAAAAATATTTTTCAAACTTGCAAGACAATTTATAATAGAAGTAGAGATATATGGTGATGAGCTATTGAACCCTCACTGGATTTTGTGTTTATTCTCTAGTCACTCAGTGTTTGTTGGGTTAATCACTCTAATTTTCTTTTTATTCTTACTTTCTATAACTTTGTTCTTCATCTAACCAATCAACAATTATAAAATATAGACATACAAAAATCATGAGGTCTTTAATTAAGGTTGTAATGGGGCCAAGGTAAAGGTAAGGGTATGTATAAGGCTAAGTGAGCTAATTAAGTGAATCCTTGATTAGTCTAAGATCTCACCTAACATACATATTTTGTAAAGCAAAGCTTCTTTACCTATTTTCCTATATTTTCCCACTTTATGTTGCAAACTCATGTATTAAAATTCAACATTGCCCCATGTGCATTAACTCTTTTTATTTTGTAACTGGAGAATTTATGTCCCCTTATTGAAAATAAAAACTTTTTTTTAATGCACATGGTAATTTTAATTATTTTGATTTCACATGAGCATGCTTCCCAAATTTTTTCATAATTTATTCAATTTATCTTCCTACTTTTTCTATCATCTCATATTCCCATAAAATTTTTCACACTTAAATTATACACAATATCTATCTTAAGCAAACCAAGGATTCAACCTGGAATTTTTATTTTGTTTTTTTACTTAAGGCTAGTAATGTGGTTATAAAACAAGAGGGAATTTAAAGGCTCAAGGGGGCTAACAAGGGTGATGTAGAAGGTAGGCTAATTTGGGAATGGTGAGCTAGAATCAAACAATGGCCTCAATCACTTTCTTGGTATGTATCTATATTCTATAATCAGACATATAGATTAAAATAAAGTAAAGAACACCAGAATAAATAAGAAGGGCAGAACACATAGAAATAAAATATTATGGTTTAAATGTAACCATGCAATGAAGCTCAAAACTCACAGGCTGTGTATTCTCAAGCTCATAAATCATATATCAGTTATGTATGTCATGCAAGTAGAAATTAAGAGTTTCCATTATTCTCAATGTAAAATATATTGGATGGCTTTAAAGTTTTAGTGTTCCTCCTTGATAAAATATTGTTAACTAACTAACATGTAATGCTATATATACAAGGTGTGTGGATTGTTTTTATTCTGTTAAAGTCTCTTAGCTTACTTCCTTTTTCTTTTCAATCTAAGCTAAACTATCATATGCTAAAAAGGGTAAACTATACTAATTAATCCACTTAAAATATAACTAGTAAATTAAGGTGCAAATCAAGCTAAAATATCCAAGATGTATATACAGCCCAAAGTGCATAATGCAAAAATACAGTCAAAAGCAAAAGAGAGAAAAATGTGCAAAAAAAAATACAAAAAATAGCTAAAATAAGAAGAGAGTCTGTAGTGGTTCACCAAAATAGATGCCAGAGATGGCGACCTACCCACACTTAAATAATAGCATCATCCTCGATGCTTACTCAAGCATGGTGTGACGAAGTGTCATCTCCGGAAGGATGGGCTGCTGGTGTCTCGATGGTAGGCTGAGAATCTGCAGTCGTTGAGAGGATCCGAGGAGTGGTCTGATGCAGAGTGGGCTCTGTCCGTAGAGGAACCTCTGGATCTGCAGTCTGTAGCTGGTAGTGCTCCTCATGATGTGGTGCAGTGTGGCCGGGACCTCTCTGGTCAGCCTAGGTAGGTGCCTCCTCCTCGTGATCGCTCACCTCCTCCTCAGATATGTCGGAGGGAGTGTCGGGCTCGGAGGGAATGTCACCACCAGAGCGGATCATCAGCTTGAGGTGCACATAGCGTCGCTTGTGGCGACGCTCAGACCTCTCAAAAAGTCGCCTGGTGCGACGGTCAGATCGCTCAAATTGCTGCTGGTGATGGCGCTCCATCTGATCTATGCGGTCAAAGAGGCGGTGCACCAAACGGTAGATGGGCTCAGGAGCAGGTGGGGGTGCAGTAGGTGGTGCTGGGCCAGGGGAGGCAGAAGGGGTAGCTGAAGATGTGGCTGCCTCAGTAGTGTCAGTGAGAAATAGAGGGCGGTAGCCGAAAGCCAGGAACTTCTGACCGTGCGGGATGATCTTTCGACACTCTGCTGCGGGGGGCCTTTCATCAACAGCCTCCCAAGGGACCTCAGCTCAGCGACCCAACTGAGTAATCAAGTAAGGAAAAGAGAGGGTGCCTCTAACATGGACCCTGGCCATGTAATGCCGGATGAAGCGAGGTAGATAAAGGTCCTAACCCGTCATCACACACCAGATGAGGGTAATCATGGCAGCTGGCACCTCCGTCTCATGAGTACTCGGTATCACATAGTTGCTCAGAATCTGTTGCCATAGCCGAGCCTCGTCATTCAGATATATAAGCCTGATTCCTTTGGGTACCAATGTGCTAGTTCCCATGACCCAAGGAACAGTAGGATCAAGAGTGATATCCTTCTTTACTGCATCCCAATCAAACCTCATAAATCTCATATCTTCCTCAGCCTTCTGATAACCATCTGGTTGATCTGATTTAGGTGAAAGATGGAGGATTTCTTCAATTGCTTCCTCAGTAACTAGAATCTGTTTGCCTCTAAGCTGTACTGCATCCAGGGAAAAGAGAAAGTAGTTACAGTAGAATTCTCTAACCTAGGATGAGTTGACCTCAGTTAGGTTTCTCTCCAGGAAGAAGGGTGGTGGTCGCGGTTCGGGTGGTTGGCAGCGGCGCGGTGGTGGTTGGTGGTGGAGTGGGGGTTGAGGGGGGGAGTTGCAGAGATTGAGAGAGAGGGGGTTAGGGTTTGGGGGCGCGATGGGGAATGGTTTCACGTCACTGGAGGTTAGTGAAATTGAATCCACGCGATCGCGTAGGAGACGCGACCGCGTGGCTGGGGTGGATGGGGGCTGATGCGATCGCGTGGCTGACGCAATCGCATGGGTTAGAAGAGAAGATAGGTGACGCGGATGCGTGGCGCACGCGACCACGTCGCTGGAATTTGTGCTAGACGCACGATTCCAGCGTCGTTTTAGCGCAACTCTCTGTTTGGTTTGGGGGTCATTATATCCGCGCAACGCGATCGCGTCGCTCACGCTTTCGCGTGGGATGGGGGTTGTGTAAGTGACGCGTTTAGGGTTTAGGGTTGTGTAAGGACGCGCACGCGTGGGTGTTCTGTGCTAATCCCACACTAGTCGCACGATTGCAGCCCAACTTTCTTGGCGTTGGATCTTTACGCCGTTATCCAGATCACGCGTTCGCGTGAATGACGCGGACGCGTGGGAAGTATTTTCCGCAAATGACGCGATCGCGTGGGGCACGCAGTCGCGTGGGGCACGCAGTCGCGTGGGGCACGCAGTCGCGTGAGGCACGCAGTCGCGTGGGGCACGCAGTCGCGTGGAACAATTTTGAACTAAAGGCATACTTCCAGCCTTGCTTCAGCATAACTCTCTGTTCACTTTCTTTTTCTTTTACTGCACTTGTGACGCGGACACGTCAACGACGCGGTTGCGTCGCGTGCTCTCTTCTCTTTTTTTTTTATGCAGTATGCAGAATGCAAAATGCTGTGAATGTCATGCAAAAACTTCAGGTTCAAACCAAATTCAAAAACAGAGCAAAATAGAGAGGGAACGATTATACCATGGTGGGTTGTCTCCCACCTAGCACTTTTAGTTAAAGTCCTTAAGTTGGACATTTGATGAGCTTCCTGCTATGGTGGCTTGTGCTTGAATTTGTCCAAAAATCTCCACCAGTGTTTGGAATTCCAACAGCCTCCGGGGTCCTAGACGAGGCATGTAAAGCCCTTAGGTGAATTCAAACAAGCTTCAAGGCTCCCAGGGTGTTGAATGTCAGAACAGACTCCAGGATCCCAAACTTTTCTTCTATACCCGTCTTTGTCTTGATCTACATTTTTCCAGCCGTGTGATGAGTAGTCGGAATTCTCACTGCAGTGACCAAACAGCTTCCGAGATCTTTTCAATTGAGCTTGACACCAATCCTTGCACCTTAAATTGAAGTGTGAAACCTCAGTGAATCTTGCATACTAGCTCTGAGTGCGAGTCATTTCCCGTTTGCTTTTAAAGCCGCAAAGAGCTCTAAGCTGGCCATCTGTCTCAAGCAAACCATATTCAAGTGGAAAAGTAAATATGAAAGTCAAGGATTTTACCCACTTGAAGTTCGTATTGGGTGGTAATGGCCGTGGGATAGGTGTTTCCGGTGGTTCTGCAAGCTCTACTCCCTTGTGGCCTTCTGTGAATTCCTCCACTTCTTGGCAAATTTCTTCCACTTCAACCATGTCTTTATCAAGGTCACTGATATCTTCTTCATCACTCGAGTCATAATTGGGAGGTTGAGAGAAGTCGACCTCTGCATCGTCCTCGTATTCACTTAGGGAAGATTCTTCTGTCGCAAAGAATTCACTTGCGGATGCAAGAGCATTACTAGGAGAACTTGAGTGGTGACTCTCATCATCAAGAAAACTTGAGTCTTGGGTCATTCCGTCCAGTTCCTCATAAGGTACCTGCCTTGGGGATTGTGCACTATCCTCCTTATCATTAATTGTAACGTCCTTGACGGAATTCTCCACAACTCTGGCTTCCTGTGGAGGTTTAGCATCTCCTAAATCTTCAACCAACTCTTCTTCTTCTACATTGACAGCGTCCTCTACTTGTTCCAGTACGAAGCTATGCTCTATGCTGTCCACTGGAGCTTCTTGTGTCTTCTTCACAATACATTCTTCATTAGATTCTCCACATGATGCCATGGGAGTTTGTTGAGTGTCGGAACGTCTGGAAGATAATTGATTTATCGCTTGCTCCAATTGATGAAGGGTTACATTGAACTGGTTTACTGATTCCTCGAAGCAAACCTGTGATTCTTGGCTTGATGGATATGGACATGGTGCATAAGAGAGTGGTGGTTCTTGGGAGTAATTGGATTGGCGTTGGGGTGGATAAGGATCATGTGGTAGTGAATGGTGAAAAGAAGCTTGTGAGTGTGGTGGTTCGAAGTTATGTCGAGAGGATGGTCTCTGAGCACAGGGTGGGGCTTGTTGGTAGTTATAAGGCAGTCCACCAAATCTATCAGTTGGGCATGCATTGTAAAATGGTCTTTGTCCATGATATCTAGGAGGATGTTGTTGCCTAAAGGGGTGATCAGATCCTCGTGGCTCCATCCATCTTTGATTGCTTAGACCTTGATGCATAGTCCTGTTATAGCTTCCATTTCTTGCAACAAAATTAGAACGAAACTCAAAGCGAGAGGGGTGAGAATTCATAATAGCTATCAGAAATAAGAGGGAAGAGAGAAAACAAATAAATAAGTAAAAGAAAAATATTTTTTTTGAAAAATATTTACAATAACCAATAATAAGGCACACGTTTGCAACTCCCCGGCAACGGCGCCATTTTGAAGAGAGAACTTTTGCGTGGTCTAGAATTCAGAATAAATTTTCGTTGCAAGTATAGCTTCTAAACAAACAAAAGTCCTTTCTTACAAACGTTTTGGTTGTCACAAGTAACAAAACCCAATAAATTTATAAACCGAAGTATTCAAACCTCGGGTTGTCTTCTCAAGGAATTACGGGAAAGTATGATTTATTATTGGTTATGAAAAAAATAGTGTTTTGGGGGTTGAAAGGGTTTTAAGCAAGAGAAATAGATTCCAAGAATTAATAAATTAATATCCAATAGAAACTTTTGGCAATGTATGAAAACTGGAAGTCCTATCCAGTTGTCTTTATCAATTGTGATGAGAATTGGATTTTTCTCCCACTTAGTTAACCTTTACTAAAGCAAAGGAAAGTCAAGTGGACTAATTAGTTTGACCCTCAAGTCCTAGTCAATCCCTGTGGGAAGATTAGTTTTAGAGCGATCTAGATCAATTAGAATCTTGCCAATTTCAACCACTGCTGAGTTTGACAACTCAAGAGTTACCAATTAATCAACCAAAGCCAAAAGGGAATAAAATCTACTTGAATGAAAATAATTTGGATAGAGCCCAAGCATCAATAACATATAAGTCTGAAATACCTCAATTGCATTAATAAAATAAAATCAATCCAAATATGAAGAGTCATAAGCCAAATAAGCAACATCAATAATCAACAATTAAGAGAAGTCAAAATAAAAAGATATTGAACTTGATAGAAAGATGAGATAAAAATATTCCTAAGTTCTAAAAATCCTAATCCTAATCCTAAGAGAGAGGAGGGAACCTCTCTCACTAAAAACTACATCTAAATCCTAAAAAGTGTGTATTTTCTCCTCCCTTCATGAATGGGTGGATTCTTCCATTTATAATCCTTCAATCTGTGTTCTCTGGGTTTAGATCTAGGCCAAAAAGGCCCGAAAATCGCTGAGGACAACTTCTGCAAATTCTGCAGATCGCGCACGTCACGCGTCCGCGTGGGTCATGCAGTCGCGTCATCTGGAGTGTTGCCCTTCTACGCGGTTGCGTCAGTCATGCGCCCGCGTCAGTTGTATTTTGCAAGTCACGCGTTCGCCTCATCCATGCGCTCGCGTCGATCCCTTTTTGTGCGAACCATGCATCCGCGTCGTCCATGCAGACGCGTCACTATCAATTTCTTCAAAAACTCCATTTTATGCTTTCCTTCCATTTTTGTATGTCTCCTTTCCATCCTTTAAATGATTCCTGCCTTAGAAGATCTGAAAATACTTAACACACAAGTCACGGCATCGAATGGCAATAAAAGATAATTAAAATTAATATTTTTAAAGCCTAGGAAACATGTTTTTCACATACATCACATAATAAGAAGGGAAAGTGAAACCATGCAATTTCACATGCATAAGTGGGTGAAGGATTGAATAAATCACTTAAATTCAGCACAAAATATGTCATAAAATATGGGTTTATCACCCCACTAGCAACCGATCCGAAGTTACTGTGGATCGGGCCATCATGATCCATAGCATCATGATTGGAGAGGAAGTAGAAGTTCATGAAGTCATCTCTCTTGAATTCTACAAAGTGGCCGAAAAGCCCTCTACCTTGGCAAGGTTAGCTTTTCCTCATCTCATTTGCCATTTATGCTACTCAGTTGAAGTTATCATAGAAGGAGACATCCTCATTGAAGAGGACAAGCCCATCACTAAGAAGAGGATGGAGCAAACAAGAGAGCCTATTCATGGATTTCAAGAGATGTATGAGGAAGCTCATCATCAAGAAATCCCTGAGATGCCTCAAGGGATGCATTTTCCTCCAAACAACTATTGGGAACAACTCAACACTTCTCTAGAAAATTTGAGTTATAACATGGACCAATTAAGGGTGGAGCACCAAGAGCACTCCATCATTCTCCATGAGATTAGAGAAGATCAAAGAGCTATGAGGGAAGAGCAACAAAGGCAAGGAAAAGACATAGAGGAGCTCAAGGACATCATTGGTCCTTCAAGAAGAAGACGCCACCATCACTAAGGTGGACTCATTCCTTAACTTCCTTGTTCCTATTTCTCTGTTTTTCGGTTTTAAGCTTCATATTTGTTTATGTTTTGAGTCTTTATTACATGATCATTAGTGTTTAGTAACTATGTCTTAAGGCTATGAATAATTCCATGAATCCTTCACCTCTCTTAAATGAAAAAATGTTTTTAATACAAAAGAACAAGAAGTACATGAGTTTCGAATTTATCCTTGAAATTAGTTTAATTATATTGATATGGTGACAATACTTTTTGTTTTCTGAATGAATGCTTGAACAGTGCATATTTTTTATCTTGTTGTTTATGAATGTTAAAATTGTTGGCTCTTGAAAGAATGATGAAAAAGAGAAATGTTATTGATAATCTGAAAAATCATAAAATTGATTCTTGAAGCAAGAAAAAGCAGTGAAGAACAAAGCTTGCGAAAAAAAATGGCGAAAAAAATATGAAAGAAAAAGAAAAAGTAAGCAGAAAAAGCCAATAGCCCTTAAATCCAAAAGGCAAGGGTAAAAAAGGATCCAAGGCTTTGAGCATCAATGGATAGGAGGGTCCAAGGAAATAAAATCCAGGCCTAAGCGGCTAAATCAAGCTGTCCCTAACCATGTGCTTGTGGCATGCAGGTCCAAGTGAAAAGCTTGAGACTGAGTGGTTAAAGTCGTAATCCAAAGCAAACAGAGTGTGCTTAAGAGCTCTGGACACCTCTAACTGGGGACTTTAGCAAAGTTGAGTCACAATCTAAAAAGGTTCACCCAGTCATGTGTCTGTGGCATTTATGTATCCGGTGGTAATACTGGAAAACAAAGTGCTTAGGGCCACGGCCAAGACTCATAAAAGTAGCTGTGTTCAAGAATCAACATACTTAACTAGGAGAATCAATAACACTATCTGAACTCTGAATTCCTATAGATGCCAATCATTCTAAACTTCAAAGGATAAAGTGAGATGCCAAAACTATTCAAAAGTAAAAAGCTACAAGTCCCGCTCATCTAATTAGAACTAATATTCATTAATAGTTTGAGATTTATAGTATATTCTCTTCTTTTTATCCTATTTGATTTTCAGTTGCTTGGGGACGAGCAACAATTTAAGCTTGGTGTTGTGATGAGCGGATAATTTATACGCTTTTTAGCATTGTTTTTAGTAGGATCTAGCTACTTTTAGGGATGTTTTCATTAGTTTTTATGCAAAATCACATTTTTGGACTTTACTATGAGTTTGTATCTTTTTCTGTGATTTCAGATATTTTCTGGCTAAAATTGAGGGACCTGGGCAAAAGTCTGATAGGAGGCTGACAAAGAACTGCTGATGCTGTTAGATCCTGACCTCCCTGCACTCGAGATGGATTTTCTGGAGCTACAGAATACCAAATGGCGCGCTCTCAATGGCGTTGGAAAGTAGACATCCAGGGCTTTTCAGCAATATATAATGGTCCATACTTTGTTCGAGTTTAGATGACGCAAACTGGCGTTCAACTCCAGTTCTATGCTGCATTCTGGAGTAAAACGCCAGAAACACGTCACGAACCAGAGTTAAACGCCAAAAACACGTTACAACTTGGCGTTTAATTCCAAGAGAAGCCTCTGCACGTGTAAAGCTCAAGCTCAGCCCAAGCACACACCAAGTGGGCCCTAGAAGTGGATTTCTGCATCATTTACTCAATTCTGTAAACCCTAGTAGCTAGTCTAGTATAAATAAGACATTTTACTATTGTATTAGACATCTTGGTATCTATCTTTGGACGTTTAGTTCTTAGACTTTGGGGGCTGGCCATTCGGCCATTCCTGAACCTTGATCACTTATATATTTTCAACGGTGGAGTTTCTACACACCATAGATTAAGGTGTGGAGCTCTGCTATACCTCGAGAATTAATGCAATTATTATTGTTCTTCTATTCGACTCAAGCTTATTCTTATTCTAAGATATTCGCTGCACTTCAACCTGATGGATGTGATGATCCGTGACACTCATCATCATCCATCCTTATGAACGCGTGTTTGACAACCACTTCCGTTCTACCTCAGAACGAACGAATATCTCTTGAATTTCTTAATCAGAATCTTCGTGGTATAAGCTAGAACCCTTTGGCGGTCATTCTTGAGAATCCGAAAAGTCTAAACCTTGTCTGTGGTATTCCGAGCAGGATTCAGGGATTGAATGACTGTGACGAGCTTCAAACTCACGATTGTTGGGCATGGTGACAGACGCAAACGAATCAATGGATTCTATTCTGACATGATCGAGAACTGACAGATGATTAGCTGTGCTGTGACAAGAGCATTTGGACCATTTTCACTGAGAGGATGGGATGTAGCCATTGACAACAGTGATGCCCTACATACAGCTTGCCATGGAAAGGAGTATGAAGGATTGAAGGAAGACAGTAGGAAAGCAGAGATTCAACAGGGAGAAAGCATCTCCATACACTTATCTGAAATTCCCACCAATGATTTACATAAGTAACTCTATCTTTATTTTATGCTTTATTTATTATTATTTTCGAAAACCATTATAATCATTTGAATCAGCCTAACTGAGATTTACAAGATGACCATAGCTTGCTTCATACCAACAATCTCCGTGGGATCGACCCTTACTCACGTAAGGTTTATTACTTGGACGACCCAGTGCACTTGCTGGTTAGTTGTGCGAAGTTGTGAAAAATGTGAGTGAACCATAGTAGTGTGTACCAAGTTTTTGGAGCCATTGCTAAAAATTGTTCAAGTTATGAAAAGAGTAAATCACAATTTTGCCTATCAAAGGGTATGGATAGTCATATTATAGATGTTGTGAACGAGTTACTTATATAGGTGCGTCTAAGCCTTATCTCGTTTATAGTGCAAACGAGATAAGTATGTGAGTGTAAACGAGATAATCCATGTCTCATATTCCGTGTACAAATGTGATACGTGTATCCCATAACAAATTTATTACTGTGTAAACGAGATAAAATATGTTACATAAATTGGTAAAAACGATTAAAATAACGTAAATAAAATATTTATTTTATTTAGAAAAAAAAACCAGGGTTAAAGAGCAATGAGAGTGACACTTGAGACACTCTAAAATATAGGCGCGTCTAAGTCTTATCTTGTTTATAGTGTGCAAATATGATACATGAATTTTGTGATGTGTCTTTTCGTTTACACTGTAAACAAGATAAATAATGCTGTACAAATCGATAAAAATGCTCTAAATTATCTATATTCATAGATAAATATTTATTTTATTTATTAAAAAAAATTCTTTGAAGCGTTAGTCTAGACCAAAAAAAGTACAAGTACAAGGTGAGTTGTACGTACATTCCACCTTTTAATCGAAAGTCGCAAGGAGTGTCACACTGGCACGTGTCTCATACTCCAATACCTTTGGGTTTGAGGTTGATCCAAAATGATCGAATCCAAAGTATAACAAATGCAGAATCTTCTCCCCAAAGCCATGTTGTAGTTTTATTTGTGCTGTGAAACTATTTCTTCAGACCCGCTTGCTACATTTCAAATTTCAAAAGCCTCCAACGGTCCAATTTTCTCATTAAGGAAAATTTGCAATTCTAAAACGAAATCAAAGCCAGTTTCAGAAAGAATAACCTTCCACTTTTTAATTTTTAGTCATCATCATCACCATCACCACATTCTAAAGCATAACTTCTTTTCTCTTTTCCTATGCTTTGTTTATTATTGCTGAATTCAAAATACAAAGAGTTTCGTTATCCTCTTTATCTATGGAGAATAATCAATGGCGTCTCTATGAAGATGACCCACTTCTTCTCACCGACGTTTCCTTCCAACAAGAAACTGAAACCTATTCCACTCACTGCTCCAACTGTAATAACTCTCTCTCTCTCTCTCTCTCTCTCTCTCTCTCTGTGTGTGTGTGTGTGTGTGTGTGTGTGTGTGTTCCGCTTTGATGTCATGCCTAGTTCTTAAATGGGTGGTTTATTGAAGGACCATTTTGGTTTGTTATGTGAATTCTTGTGTTTTCTTTTTGGGTTTTGGTGTAGACGTTGATTCACACGCATCGCTGAGCTCTGGTTTTTCAGCTATGGCTGCAGATCCCGAATCTTGTGGTGGAAGCCCAAGCTATGGTTCGGATTACTTTAAAAGTTGAATCTTTTTATGCTTTTGATGAACCCCATTTTGTTATTTTGATTTTTCAGTACTAATAATAGGTTTTTGAGTTCTTGGTGTAGGATTCCAAGGGAACAGTGGACGCTTTGAAAGGAATAGTGTAGAATTTGATGATCCAGTTGTGAGAACTGTTCTTGATGGTAAGAGGGTTTGCCTTCCTTGCACAATTTTGAAATTTTTAAAATTTATTTTGTTTTCTCTAGTTTAATTTTAATTTTTGTTCTTGAGTACCTAATAGAATTATGGGATGAATTTTTTTTTTTCCAGGTAGATCAATGTTGGGGTATTCTCTGACTTCACCAGATTTGGTGATATGTGCTGGATCACCAGAAATTGCTCGAATCAGCTATGGTGATTCCCCAGAGGTATTTTGTAACAAGAACTGCAAGAATTTGGAGTCATCCATGGAGCTTTCCCTAGAGAACGGAATCAATGGCTCTGAAGTTGACAATGGCCACAAGACCCCTACTGTTAAATTCTCTAACTTTTGTCAAACTTTTACACATGATGATGTGATTGTGTCCCCTGATGCTTCCTTTGAGCTTCTTCCACCGCCTTTGACAGCAGACGAGTCACCCCTAAACTACCCTCCAAGTGAGTTCAATTCTTGATAATTTGTAAAGGGATTCTGAATTTTGAAATTTCAACATAGGTGTTGATGGTTATACTCCATAATTTAATTTATCAATAATGTTTTGCTTTTGAATTCAGGAGAAAATGAAATGCTAGAAGATATTTGTGTGTCTCAGGATGCTGAGTTGGAATCCTCAGAAGTAGGTTTCTATACAAACTGACAATAAATTTCGAAACGAAAGCGGAAAGTAGATTGTTATGTGCTCTCAACTTTATTTTGTAGGATACCGAAAATATTGGGGTGGAAGAGAAGTATGAGAAGCTGAAAAAAGTGCTGGCGGAAACAAGGAGGGAGTTGAAAATGATTAGAAGGGAGAATGAGCAGAAGAGCAAGGAATGCCAAGAAGCTTGGAACTCCCTGAAAGAGCTACAGAATGAGCTCATGCGCAAGTCGATGCACGTAGGATCATTGGGTATGCACCTGCCTTTTTGCCGTCTGTTTTGTTTCTGCTTTTGTAGAATTGCTTCTATATATAATTATTTGGAATAATTTCTGGCTTCAATCTTTTTAATTTATGGAAAGTGATTTATGTCTGTTAAGAAAAATTTACATCCCCCATAATTGATTTTGGAAGACTGTATTTGATTCTGACCTGAACTAAAATTTGAATCAAACAGTGGAAGCGAAAATCCAAAATCAATTATGAGGTGACACAATTAATTCTATGAAGCATTAATTTTGTCAAATTTGATGTAGATAGAGATGATTTTGAAATAAAGTGATTTATGTTTTGGTAGCTCCTCTAAAAATGATTGTGAATTTTCATTTCCCCCTTAATAAAATTCTCGAGGCCATAATTATTTTGCTCTCTATAAACCAAAAAAAACTCTCAAAATTGATCTTTGGGGGTGAGAATCATAACCACCTGAAACTCAAAATTGATCTTCGTTTATGGATCAAATGATCTTGTTTTCTCTGCAGCATTTGCCATAGAGGGGCAAGTGAAAGAGAAAAGCAAGTGGTTTTCATCATTAAGAGACTTGATGAGGAAATTAAAGGTACATATCCTACCACATTTGAATGGCAACCAAATTCAAAAAGTAAAACTTTGTTTAACTTGTTAATTAATTTTCTGAGTAGATCATGAAAATGGAGCACATCAAGCTCTTAGAGGAAGCAGAGGCATACAGGAAATGTCAAGCAGAAATCAGCGAAATGGGGTTAATGATAAATGGCAAACGTAAGTAGACATTGATAAAATCTTTCAATCTTATATAGGGTGATAATTTGTCCTGCTGTCTCTTTTTATAGTCAATGAACAACAAGAATCTCATGAAGATCTCAAGTTCAAATATATCGAGGGGGAAAAGGAACGAAAAGAACTTTACAACAAGGTTTTGGAATTGAGAGGTAAGATCTTCATTTGCTCTTGTTTTCTTAGATTTGTATGTGATATGATAACACATACACAATTGTTCAACAACTGTTCTTGTTATTTGTTGCAGGAAACATACGAGTCTTTTGCAGGTGTAGGCCCCTTAACGCTGAAGAGTTAGCAGCAGGAGCCACAATGGCCATAGATTTTGAATCTGCGAAAGATGGTGAGCTAACTGTAATGTCAAATGGTGCTCCTAGAAAGACTTTTAAGTTTGATGCTGTCTTTGGCCCGCAAGCTGAACAAGGTAGTTAGCATCGATGCGTTAATTTCTTAGGATAGTTCTGATATAAAGACACTTGCTCATTTTTTACTGATTTTTATTGGTTTACTTTGTAGCTGATATCTTCGAAGACACGGCACCATTTGCAACCTCAGTTCTAGATGGATACAATGTTTGCATTTTTGCATATGGGCAGACTGGAACCGGAAAGACTTTCACAATGGAGGGCACTGAGGAGGCTCGTGGAGTTAATTTCAGGACTCTTGAGAAAATGTTTGACATAATCAGGGAGAGACAGACACACTACAGTTACGATGTATCAGTAAGTGTTTTAGAAGTGTACAATGAACAAATCAGAGATTTGCTGTTTTCAGGAAATCAGCCAGGAGCAACTGCTAGAAGGTATATTATATTTAACCATTTGATAAATTTCATGCGATGATCAGCCCAGAAACTTATCCCGATTTTATGAACAATGACTTGATTGTTAATAAAAAAGTTTATCAAATCGTAGATTGGAAATAAGGCAAGCCGGTGAAGGAATGCATCATGTTCCTGGGTTAGTTGAGGCTCATGTGAACAATATGAGTGAAGTCTGGGAAGTCCTGCAAACTGGTAGCAATGCAAGGGCTGTAAGCTCAACCAATGCGAATGAACACAGCAGTAGATCCCACTGGTCAGGTTCATTTTTTATTTAGGCTAAATAAGTTTTGTAGTTTTTGGTTTTCTTCCAACCTTGCCATTAACTTGTTCTTTCTCTTTACAGCATTCATTGTGTTATGGTTAAAGGGGAGAACTTGTTGAATGGGGAATGCACAAGAAGCAAGTTATGGCTGGTGGACTTAGCAGGAAGCGAGCGAGTGGCCAAGACAGATGTCCAAGGCGATCGACTGAAGGAGGCACAAAACATTAATAGGTCTTTGTCAGCACTTGGAGATGTCATATCTGCCCTTGCAACAAAAAGTCCGCATATCCCTTTCAGGTTATGAAAATAAAGATATATTATTAGCCCTTGTTCAAACACTGACATCAACTACCTTACTGAAGCTTTTATTGTTGTTTTCATGGTTCAGGAACTCGAAACTTACGCATTTGCTTCAAGACTCATTAGGTACTTATTATACATGTTCCTTTAGACTTGGTTCCTTTGCATTTATGATTGACTTTTATCCCGTGTATGTATGCAAATTTATTCTAAATTTTGACGAACTAGCTTGTTTTTCCAGGAGGGGATTCAAAGGCACTCATGTTCGTGCAAATTAGTCCTAATGAAAATGATTTGGGTGAGACAGTTTGCTCTCTGAACTTTGCTAGTCGAGTAAGGGGAATAGAACTCGGCCCTGCCAAAAAGCAGTTGGACACTGTTGAACTTCTTAGACACAAGCAGATGGTATGCTTGTTTGTAACTTTTGCAATGCTGTTGTAAGATTTCGCCGTTTTACTGTGACATTCTATTAAGTTTACTCTCCTTTGTGTTAAGGCTGAGAAAACCAAACAAGAGGCAAAGCTGAAGGAGTTCCAACTCAAGAAGATGGAGGAAACAATCCATGTATTAGAGTCCAAGATGAAAGAAAGAGATAATAAAAACAAGAGCCTCCAAGACAAAGTATCTTATTAGAACAGATTTTTAAACTTTTTATTTACATTGGTAGAATATAGCCTCTTTCACATTTAAACTTTTTCTTCTGAATTTTCTCTTAGCTTTGTATTTGTTTCTTTCTGGAAGGTCAAGGAACTGGAAGCACAACTTCTTATCGAAAGAAAACTGGCGCGACAGCATGTGGATTCGAAAATAGCTGAGCAGCACCAAATGAAGCAACAAGAAGAACCAAACAGTGCACTTCCGAGGCCATCGCTTGTGAATCGACCACTAAGTATCAACAAGAATTTCAATGATCCGGTGAGTGGTGGATGGTGCAAGGACCAAGTAAATTCTGCTAAACCACTCACGGAAAACAACTTCTTAAAGCCTCTAATACCCTTTTCCACAATAGAGAACTCCATCAAGTGTATTGATCATGCCGAAAAGGAAAACAACCCTGAGATGGCCGAGAAACTCCTACTGCCAAAACGGTCTGGAAGAGCTTCTATCTGCACAATGACACCACGTGTCCCTTCCGCCATTGCTGCAAGGCGTAACTCTCTCATTCCACTCCCAAGCATACCAAGCTTAACTCAGTTCCAATCGCCACTGCTACCTATCACCGCGAACCAAGCCACAGATCATAAAGATGTAAATAGAGAATTAGACACAAAGTTTGTGCTGGCAGAACAGACACAATGTGAGAGTCCTAAGGAAGTAAGAAGTGGAGTTAAGAAGATAGGTAGCATACTAAGAAGAAGCCTTCATAAGAAGATACAAGTGAAGTCTCCACAAATGAGAAGGGTTGGTGTAAATGTAGGGATGGAGAAGGTTAGAGTTTCCATTGGAACTAGAGGGAGATTGGGACAAAGGGTGCAAGTTGGAAGTGCTAGAAGAGGTAAGGAGATCCAACAAAAGAATAGCCAAAAGGAAAAGGAAAGAGGTTGGATATGATAAAACTGAATTGATCTTAGATTTTATTTTTTATTTTTATATATTTTATTGTGTGTGGATAGATAGAAGTGATTTCTTGTTTGATGGTCATCCTTCCTAGGAACATGAAGAATGACATATGTTTCATGAGGAAAATGGTAATTAGTACAAAACTCATTTTGAATTTTTTTTAAATGAAATGGGTTGTGGAGCAAGGAGTGTGAAAATCAATCTTGATGTGTATAATCTCTATTTAAATTTAAGATTCTGGTCATTATAATTCATTAATTCTTGGTAATTGCTGTTAAATGCATGATTCATCATTTTGCTATATTTTAAGGTCCTTTCTGAAAAATTTAGCACAACACTATGCATTGAATATTGTGAAATTGAGGTTGTGATAGAAATATAAGAAATATATTATGTGGGCTCAACTGCTTGTTTCATTTTGATCTTTCAAAAACTCCTTTTTTAACAATTATGTTCAATTTTTGTATATTATTCTGAGAAAAGTTCAAGGCCTAGCAGAATTTATTTTTTTTATTAGTATTTTTAGTCATTAACTCAATTTTTTTTAATTTAGCAATCTAATACATATTTAATCTATATTTTTAAATATTACTTAGTAATTATTGACAAAAAATAATATATAGAAGCGACCGTTTAAAATTTTAACTTTAGACATTATTGACAAGCCAAAATGCTGTGTTTATTTTATAAAATTAGAATTACCGACGAGTTACGCTGCCAGTAAATATAATGTGCATGAGAAATTAAAACTCATTTTTTTATTTTATTGAGACAAACTATCGATAATATCCATACTCATTTAAAAGGTCGCGAGTTCGAGTCTCTCTATTTTTGGTATAAAAAAAACTGTCGATAATATACTTTTACTAATAATAAAAATATTAAAATTTAAATGTCGTTAGCTACTACTTATGTGTTGGTAAAATATTTTTAACTTTAAAAAATTATTTTTAATTAATTAATTTTATCAATGACTAAATTGTCAATAATAAATTCAATAAATATAGAATATAAATTTTTTACAAAACTTTGTTGGTATCGAAAATTTGCTGGTCTTGGTAATGACGTGATGGGACTTTTAGATGACGGGAGTGGTACCTGTAAAGACATTCTAATATAAGTCAGAATGGATTTGAGAGGTATAGGTGAAGGTTAAAAATATGTGACGTACTTGAGGGAGCCTAGCTCCTTTTATATAATTTGGAAAAGCTTTCAAGTATACCAGTACATCGGTGTTTCAATAAATTTTAACTGTTGATTTTAATTATATATTATATTATTATATATATTTTTTATAATTAAGATTAACGGTTAAAAATCATTGAAACACTAGTGTATCATTACACTTAAGATTTTTTTTATAGTTTATATTATTATCTTATCTTGTTTGCTAAGATAAAGAAAGTATTTGAATTTGAATATTAGTTAAAAATTTAAATTTCTTGACCTAATTGGGCCGTGGTGAGGGTCTGATCTCGAAACATCGAGTCGTGATTCAGCCATTTGGAGAACTCTTGGACCGGATTCCGAACAAATTCTATTATCGACGACTAAGTTATCACAAACATATTTTTTAAATTTAAAAAGAATTAATTGAAGTGTAGTGATATTTTTAATGTATTATAATTCGTTTTGTATTATTTGTCGCTAATTAAATTACATAATGTATTTATTGACGACTTGACTATCGGATATATTTGTCGATAATTATTTTTAATATAATATATATTTAAATTAAAGTTTGTAAAAAGAAGTTTGCATACACTTTTAATTAAAAATAAATTAGTATTAATTAATTTATATTTAACCATTTTTATATCAAGATAATAATAGTGCTAATTGTCACTTATCATTATCAGTGGTGGAACTTGAAATAAAATTTTGAGGGGGCTACATAGAAGATAATTGTCAAAATGCTTTTGATATGGACTCCATTTAAGATAAGCTCGTCTAATTTCATTTCTCTGGTTTTGGTGATATTGCCAAATTTAAAGCCGTTTTCAGGGTCTTGTTCCAAAAAATTAAGGTCAAACTTATCAGATGTAACTTTCTGAACTCTTAAAAGTTGTATCTCACTTTTTTCGCGATTCATTAAAGTAGAAAAACTATCTACATGTGTTGATATTATAAAAATTATATGTTCTCCTTCTTAAATATTAGTCTTCCTCTTAAAAAATGCATCAATTCTTGAATTTTTCATTATTATTTTATAATAAAATTTGAATATATATCCTGTAGAATATGTAAAGAAGAAGTTAGAAGAACAAATATTAAAATTTATAATATTTATTGAATTTTTTTATCAATTTATACAAATACAATAATATTAATACTTATTGAATATTCAATTATTTTTTATCATATAAAAAATTAAATTAAATAAATAGTAAAATATAAAATAATATTAAATTAAATAAATAAAAATATCTAATTTTTTATATTTAAACTTAAAGGTAGAAAGAGTGTTGCTTATTAAATTTATTAGGTACTTTAAGTCATAGTAAAGTATTTAAACCAATTGAATTATTTTTTATCTTTTGAAAAAGTACTACTAATTTTTTTATAAAAAACTTGGGGGGCCGTGGCCCCCTTGTCTGAACTAAGCTCCACCACACCACTAATCATTATCATCGTATGTAAATACGTTAAGTTACTTGAGAAATTGAGAATACGTGAGATATATTAAGATATTTTTTCTTGTTAGAAACACGTTAAAATACAACTACCAAAATTGCAAAATATTGTTTCTGTTTTAATAAATATTGTTTCTATATTTATAAAAAATATCTATTATTTTTCACAGCGTCACAATTACTGTTTCCCGTCTACATTAAGTTTTTTCTGATCTGACGCGTACATTAAATTTTAAACACACACTATTATGCTGAGCTGTCCAGAAAAAACTTGCGGCCCACTCAAGTCTCCACACTATATAATTGGCACAAACTCCATCGCTAGATTCTGCAACAAACGAAAGAGCACATATTATAACCCCTTCCGTTTTCCATTATTCTTGAAAAAGCTTCATCAGTTCTCTCGAGCGTACCTGGTCTCTCTCTCCTCCTACATAATATGTACGTTTTCTTGATTTATTTGTGCAATTTTTTCTACCTTTTAGATTGGATGGATGATTCTGGCTAAAATTTTTATATATAGATAATTTTAATATAAACTACGAAATATTTGATTATCTCAGTATTTTTATATTATTATGGTGATGACGTTTTTTAATATTTTTTTAATTGTAAAAAATTGATGTTTTGTAATAAAAAATATTATTTTAATTATTAAAACATAAAAGATAAGTGACGTTTTGTAAATATCTATAGTAATATATAATAAGAAAGTATAGGGAGTTAATGGAGTATCTGTATAATAAAAATTTTGGGATGTTCCATTTAGTAGGATATCAAATGTTTCTTATTTCTGGTACCCGAATGATTATTCTAGATAGTATGAATGTATTGTGTTTGAAAAATTAATAGTATTTTATTTTTAATGTTCATTTTTTAACTCATATTGAACTAAATAAGTAACTCATTATTCACATTGCACAGTCATTCTAGCGAGATTCATATATAATACATAATTTGGTTCATTGTTGGAGATTTCACACCTAATAATCCAATATAAGAAAAGAAAAAGTTCGATTATTGTTAGTAAATTTAGATTTTTTTTTTCAAAAAATGACAATCTAATTTTTAGTAATATTTCTAAATGACACTCTCTTGTCTTTATACATATAATTATAATGATTATGAAAGACTATTTTAGTGCAACAAATTAAAATATATGTTATTTAGTTATGAAAAAAAAGCATACAAATTTTAAGAATACAAGATTAATTTTAGAAAAAGAGAAAAAAAATTATTTAGACATTTTATAAGAAAGTGTCCGTTTTATTTTTAATATATAATTAAAAATATTAAAAAATTATCAAAATTTATTATATTTTTAATTATCAGTTTACTATTAATATTTAAAAATATGAAATAAAATATATTATTAAATTATTAAATTAAAAGAATTGGTCTAATTGACTTAATAACTAAATAATGATAAAAAAAATAATAAACTCTAATGACTCTTTAACATTTTTCTGTATTTAAAATAAAGCGATTTTATAATTTTTACTTCTTTAATTTGTATCTAAAATGGTAAAACTTGTAAGATCGTTTTACTTTGCAGTTTCTTATATATAAGGTCAGTGTTACCAATTATCTCTCGACAACCAAAATACATGATCGGTTTGGAAATCGAGATCCCAACCCACTTCGATCCATTCACTGAGGCCAAAGAATTGGGTGGCGTAGGGGCAAAGGAATATATCCATATCCGCATCCAGCAGAGGAATGGGAAGAAGAAACTGACCACAGTGCAAGGCTTGAAAGAATTTGGCTTAGAGAAGATACTCAAAGATCTCAAGAAAGAGTTATGTTGCAATGGCAATGTGGTTCAAGACAAGGAGCATGGCAAGATAATCCAGCTTCAAGGTGACCATCGCAAGAGCGTTTCCCAATTGTTGGTTCAGGCTGGTCTTGTTATGAAGGATCAGATCAAGATTCATGGCTTTTGAATAACTTCAAATTCAGTTACATTTGAATATTCGAATAAGTTAGTACCTTAACATATTCGGAGAAATAAAAAGGTGGCTTAACAAATACAATAGTATATGTTAAGCAGCCGTTATGTACTACTTTTAGAACTTTGTGCGTTTACAGTGTTTAAGTGTGTGTTTGGATTGTGGTTGGTTAAACTGGAGTTTGAATAAAAGATTGATTTTGGGTAGAAGTCAGTTTGTGTCAATATGATTTATATTTGACAATTCTATACTAAAATTGATTTTGATAAAATAAATATTGTTTGGATAATATTAGTTAAAATCACTTTTAGATAAATAATTACTAAAAATGACATAACATTAAATTATAATGTTATTTTTTATATATATTTAATTTTTTTATTTTTTTATATGTTTTTATATAATATATTTTTAGTATTTTTTAGTACGCTATAATTTTTTACTATTATTATTATTTATAGTTAATTTTTTTGTTTAATTTATTTTATCTAATGGGATCAATAAATTATATTATAAAAAGATAATAATAAATATAATGCACAAAAATTACCATTATAAAAATATATAATGTCAAATAAAAATTAGTAAAAGTTATAAATAATAAATAATAGAAGAAAGAGCTCATGTAAAGAGAAATAATAAGAATTCTATAAATAATACAATAATATGTATAGAGGATAAAGTTGGTAAAAAAAAATAAAGATTAAATGTCAATGACTAAAAGCTAGTTAGTGCAACGCAGAAACTAAAAATTCTTGCTTCTTATAATCGTAGTTTTGTAATCAAAATTGCTTATGCGTTTATAGATAGAAAAATTAGCCAAACTTAAAATGGAAGCGTTCAAAAAGCTGTAACATACTTTTCTTTTTTAACATATTTGGCTGTATATGAATGTGTCCTTGTTGAATCTGAATACATGCATGGTGTTCGTATTTATTTATATTATTTTTTAATAAATATGAAAATAAATATTATTAAACAGTTTTTTATGTCACATCATCATGGATAAGTTGAATAATATTAATAATTAATATACTTATATTTTTTAAAAAGTTTGCAGGGCATGTTTAGAACAAATAAATAAGAAAAAAAAACTCATTATTGAGTATATACAACATAAGTTATTTTATTTAAATAAATACATATTGTTCATACCCTGGCCCAATGATAAGGGCCCAGGACCAACCGAAAGGCCTAATCCAACAGGATAAGCTTTACAAAACACCGACTTTCACATAAGAAGTCGGTGTCAACCACGACTTGGTATGAAGAGGTCGGATGTGAGATCCGCTGGCAGATAAATACTCATTCAAATGAGTAACCGCCCCTAAAATCTCTCTAACCGCCTCATGAAGCCATATCTTAACCTCCCCAAGATAATGGGGACGGTTACCACCCTAAAGATACGGCACTACACCAACGGTGGTTATTGGCTCACCTCTATAAATACACTGACATCCCCTCAGGTATCCCTAAGTCCAATACTCTCTAAGACCTGCTTACACCCTTGCTAACTTAGGCATCGGAGTGTCTTTGCAGGTACCACCCCCCATTCACACGCGAGCACAAGTCGGGCGGAGCCTCCCGAGTTGCGGACCCACCTGGAGTCCTCCTCCATCACTCACTTGGGCCGCCAAACGCCATCCATTGGACTAATCTCCGGTTACCTACCGTAACATTGGCGCCGTTGCCGGGGACCCGCGAGATCATCCCTCGATGGCAGAAAGATCCCATGAAGAAGGCCATGTCGAAACGGATTCTGAGCAAGAGAATCTAGACATGGGCAATGACAATGAAGACACAGCCCAACATCAAGACAATGATCAACACAGAGAGGGTACCTCCGGAGTAAAGAATCCGAAGGTAAATTCCTCAGATGGGCGTGAATCAGAAAAAGGCGGACCAGCTCACGTAGCTGAACTAATGGGATTAGTCCATAGCCGCCTGGAGCAATTGGAACAAGAACGGGAGAGACAAAAGGAAACCGAAAGGCACCTTAAAGAAGAGATGGAGCGGCGAAAAGAGTTAGAAAGAAAACTCTTGCAGCTAGAATCCTCTCTCAAGAACTCCCGCGATGAAGGAGAAGATCAACTCCCGGGCGGAGAAGATCCCTTCAGCGAGGACATAATGAGGGCAAAAGTTCCAAGGAACTTCAAAAGCCCTGATATGGACCTCTATGATGGAACCACGGATCCAAAGCATCATCTTAGCAACTTCAAAAGTTGGATGTATCTAGCTGATGCCTCCGACGCTACGAGATGCAAGGCTTTTCCGACCACTTTATCAAAAGCAGCGATGAAGTGGTTCGATAGCCTTCCCCCAAGATCCATCACCAGTTTTGAAGACCTCTCAAGAAAATTCTTGATGAGGTTCTCAATCCAAAAAGACAAGGTAAAACATGCACCGAGCCTCCTGGGGATAAAGCAGGAGGTCGGAGAGTCCCTACGAGCCTATATGGAAAGGTTCAATAAAGCATGTTTAGAAATCCAAGACCTGCCCACGGAGGCAGTAATAATGGGGTTAGTCAATGGACTTAGAGAAGGTCCCTTCTCACAGTCCATATCTAAAAGACACCCCGTTTCTCTAAGTGATGTACAAGAAAGGGCCGAGAAGTACATCAACATGGAAGAGAATGCCAAATTAAGAGACCTAAGTTCACGACCTGGACCTACTTCCTCCTCTAGGGAAAGAGAAAGGGAAGTCAGGAAGAAGGAAGAACCCGGTCTCGAAAGGCCCAGAAAGTATCACTCTTATACTCCTCTAAAGACTTCTATAGTGGATGTATACAGAGAGATCTGCAACACTGAAAGGCTGCCACCCCCAAGACCTATTAAAAACAAAAAAGGGGGAAGTCGCAGCGAGTATTGTGAGTACCATAAAATATATGGTCACTCCACCAACGACTGTTACGACCTCAAAAATGTGATAGAAAAGCTGGCTAGAGAAGGCCGGCTTGACAGATATCTCATGGAGAGGTCGGACATCCACGGAAAGAGAAAGCGGGATGACATGGACAGGAGAGATCCGCCACCACAAACCCCGGAGAGACATATCCACATGATCTCAGGAGGATTTGCGGGGGGGGGGGGGATCACCAAATCTTCTCGCAAGAGACATCTCAAAAGAGTCTATCAGGTCGGGGATGAGACACCCGACCTCCCCACTATCTCATTCACGAAAGAAGATGGGCAAGGGATAATCCCCGGGCATGATGACCCCGTGGTGATAACCATGATCCTAGCCAACGCCCATCTCCACAGAACCCTAGTAGACCAAGGAAGCTCGGCGGACATCCTTTTCAAGCCCACCTTCGACAAACTAGGGTTAGATGAAAAAGAGTTGAGAGCTTACCCCGACACCCTATACGGGTTGGGGGATACGCCAATAAAACCACTGGAATTTTTGCCCCTTCACACAACTTTCGGAAAAGGGGAAAAATCGAGGACTTTGAACATAGATTTCATAGTCATCGATGAAGGGTCAGCCTACAATGCCCTAATTGGCAGGACTACCCTTAATCGACTCGGAGCAGTGGTATCAACTCCTCATCTCTGCATGAAATTCCCGACTCCAGGAGGAATAGCAACGGTGAGAGGAGATCAAAAATTGGCAAGGAAGTGCTATAACGAAAGCCTAAATCTGAGAGGAAAGGGCAAAGAAGTCCACACCATAGAGCTGGGCGGCACAAGGACAAGAGAAGAGCTACGACCCCAGCCGGGTGGAAAAACCGAGGAAATACAAGTCGGTAAAGAGGAAGGGAAAACGACTTACATAGGAGCCAATCTAGGGGAAACCCTGAAACAAAGGTTGGGTGAACTCCTAAAAGCTAATTCCGACCTCTTCGCCTGGAAGGCTTCCGACATGCCCGGGATTGACCCCGAGCTCATGTCTCACAGGCTCTCGGTGTACCCAGGGTCCCGACCTGTACAGCAAAGAAGACGCAAGCTCGGCTCAGAGAGGGCCTCCATAGTAGAAGAGCAAGTACAGGCGCTCCTGGAAGCCGGCTTTATCAGAGAGGTCAAATACCCAACATGGCTAGCCAATGTAGTGCTAGTCAAAAAGCAAAACGGTAAATGGAGGATGTGCGTCGACTATACCGACCTGAATAAGGCCTGTCCTAAGGACCCTTATCCCTTACCAAGTATTGATACCCTTGTAGACTCCAGCTCAGGGTACCAATACCTATCATTCATGGACGCCTACTCGGGATATAACCAAATCCCGATGCATGAACCCGATCAAGAGAAAACATCGTTCATCACACCAAAAGCCAACTACTGCTACGTGGTCATGCCATTCGGATTGAAGAATGCAGGAGCTACGTACCAAAGGCTGATGAACAAAGTGTTTTCCCCCCACCTAGGGAGCCTAATGGAGGTATACGTCGACGACATGTTAGTAAAAACCAAGCAAGAAGTCGACCTCTTAACCGACCTCTCACAAGTTTTCGACACTATAAGGTTGCATGGGATGAGATTAAATCCCGCAAAATGCGCCTTTGCAGTAGAAGCAGGGAAATTTCTAGGCTTCATGCTAACACAAAGAGGGATTGAGGCCAATCCCGACAAGTGCAGAGCCATCCTAGAAATGAAGAGCCCGACTTGTTTAAGAGAGGTTCAACAGCTCAATGGCCGACTCGCAGCCCTCTCCAGATTTATGGCAGGATCGGCACTAAAATCCCTTCCATTATTCTCCCTGTTAAGGAAGGGATGCCAGTTTGAATGGACTCCGGAATGTGAGGAGGCGTTCCAAGAGTTCAAAAATTTCTTAAGCCAACCTCCTATCTTGACCCGACCAATACCGGGAAAAGACCTCGTCCTATACCTATCCGTCGCAAACAGGGCTGTCTCATCAGCCCTGATCACAGAAGACGAGGTCGGTCAACACCCGGTCTACTTTACCAGTAAGGTTCTACAAGGCCCTGAGCTAAGGTACCACAAACTAGAGAAGTTTGCTTATTCCTTAGTGATAGCCTCACGAAGGCTACGACCTTACTTTCAGGCTCATACAATAAAAGTCCGTACAAACCAACCCATGAAGCAAATCCTCCAAAAGACGGATGTCGCAGGGAGAATGGTTCAATGGGCGATAGAACTCTCCGAGTTCGATTTGAGATACGAAACTCGGACTGCAATTAAAGCCCAATGCCTCGCCGACTTCATCGCGGAATACGCAGGTGAACAAGAGGAAAAACCGACCACATGGGAACTCTATGTAGACGGATCCTCCAACAAGACAGGGAGCGGCGCAGGCATAATATTGGTAGATGAAAAAGGGACCCAGATAGAGGTCTCCTTAAAATTTGAATTTCCGGCTTCAAACAATCAGGCAGAATATGAAGCCTTGATTGCCGGATTAAAGTTAGCAGAAGAAGTTGGCGCTACAAAGGTGATGATCTACAGCGACTCACAAGTGGTGACTTCCCAAATAAGTGGAGAGTATCAGGCAAAAGACCCCAATATGAAGAAATACTTGGAAAAAACCTTGGAACACCTCGGGCACTTTGCGGAAACCGAGGTCAAGCACATAACTCGGGATCTAAATAGCAGAGCTGACGCCCTATCCAAGTTAGCAAGTACCAAACCCGGAGGGAACAATAAAAGCCTGATCCAGGAAACCCTCCAAGAGCCCTCGGTATCAAAAACAGAAGATCAACAAAAGGTACTTGAGGTAGTCGGCCTAAATCTCGGATGGATGAATCCCCTAGTCGAATACCTAAAATTCGACATCCTCCCCAAAGAGGAGAAAGAGGCTAAAAAGATCCGAAGGGAAGCACAACATTATACATTGGTGAGAAATGTCCTTTACAAAAGAGGGATATCAACACCATTGCTGAAGTGTGTACCGACCTCAAGAACCACCGAGGTGTTGGAGGAAGTACATAGTGGAATCTGCGGAAATCACCTCGGAGCAAGGTCACTAGCCAGAAAAGTGATCCGAGCAGGATTCTATTGGCCGACCTTGCAGAAAGATGCAACCGACTTTGTGAAAAAATGCCAACCATGTCAGATGCATGCAAATTTCCACGTGGCTCCCCCAGAAGAACTTATCAGTATAACTTCCCCTTGGCCTTTCGCAAAATGGGGAATGGATTTGTTAGGTCCTTTTCCCCAAGCACCAGGGCAAGTCAAATACTTGATCGTGGGAATAGATTACTTCACAAAGTGGGTAGAAGCAGAACCACTAGCTACTATCACCGCTCAAAGAAGTCGCAGGTTCCTCTACAAAAACATTATCACAAGGTATGGAATACCTTATTCCATCACCACAGATAATGGGACCCAGTTCACCGACGCCTCCTTCAGAGGTTTTGTAGCCAGTATGAAAATCAAACATCAATTCACCTCGGTAGAACACCCACAAGCCAACGGGCAAGCCGAGGCAGCCAACAAAGTCATACTGGCAGGACTAAAGAAGAGATTACAGGAGGCAAAGGGAGCTTGGGCTGACGAGCTCCCCCAAGTGCTATGGGCTTATAGGACGACCCCCCAATCCGCCACAGGAGAAAAACCCTTCCGGCTAGTCTACGGCGTAGAAGCCATGATTCCTATAGAAATCAGTGAGCAAAGCCCAAGGGTAATTCTCCATGATGAGGTCGGAAATGTACAGGGGCACAAAGAGGAGCTCGACTTGCTCCCCGAAGTCCGAGAGAACGCCCAGATAAAAGAAGCGGCATTAAAGCAAAGGATGACTACCAGATACAACAAGAAAGTCATTCGAAGAACATTCGCCGTAGATGACCTGGTCCTAATTAGAAACGACATTGGGGTCAACAAATCAGGAGATGGAAAGCTCGCCGCAAATTGGAAAGGGCCATACAAAATCAAGGAAGTATTAGGGAAAGGTTATTATAAAGTAACCGACCTGGATGGCACTGAGTTACCAAGGTCGTGGCATGCTTGTAATATGAAAAGGTACTACAGTTAGAAGCGAACCCTACTCCCTGATGTACTCTTTTCCCAGCTTCATGATTTTTTCCCAAAAAGGGTTTTTTCTGGAGAGGGGTTTTTAACGAGGCATCATAGTAGAGGCTAAGGAAAAATATACTGTCAAGACCCTTAGTAGCAAAAAGGTACCTTCCCGATTAATAAAGATCTTTTTTCATTCATAATATCTCTTATAATATCCTCCTTTATTTTTCTAAGTCTTTCTACGAAACGCGCCGACTTAAGCTCGATAAAGCGTGAAAATCCCATGAACCGACCTAGATGGTCGTCAGGATAAAACGACGAGGTACAAGTCGGTGTAAAGAGGTTATACAAGTCGGTCGTAAAAGCTCGGGAACCAACCCGACTCATAAGTCGGAAAGAGATCCCGAGTAGGGAAACTTGGAAAACTTTGATCCACAGATCGGAGTATAACACCGAGTAGAAGAAAAACGCATCGCAAAAATAACCTAAGTCATAAAAAACTCACTAAAGCAAAGTCGAGTATAAAGGATAACAAAGGAGATATGACAACCTGAAAAGTTTAAAGCTTGCATACAAGCCTTTCCACGAAAAAGGCTCGAAAAAATAATGCAAGATAGCAGAAGGTTTTTCGAAAAGATCAAACATATTTCAAAATAGAAAAGCATGTGCACGCGCAAAGTAACTTAAACCCTTATCCAAAAAAGGGCACCTACTTCGATTAGAAAACCCTTATCCAAAAAGGGCATTTATTTTGTTTAAAACCCTTATCCAAAAAAGGGCAACAAACAGAATATTTTGTTTACGGCCTTGAAAGGCCAGAAGCAAATTGTTCACAACCACCAGCAAATAAATAGAAGTTTAAAAAAGGGGGGACCCACAGGCCGGGCCCCCATATAGCCACAAAAATAAAAAAATCACTTCTTGGACGGAATAGAGGAATCACCACCACCAGGAGGAACATCACCAGGACCGGGAGGAGGAGCCAAAGAGGAAGTCGGAGCAAAGGTTGAAGAACTCGGTGGATCTGCGGAATGAGGAGGAGACTCTATAATCCTCTGCCCCCGAGTCTTTAGGTCTGACTCGGAAAGGACCTCGGGAGCAGGAGGATCAACGATGGCGCCATCAATCACCACTTTGTCAGGATGTAATGGAGAAAGATCCAAGTCGGGGGCTATAACCCTGACCTGCTCCAGGAAAATTCTCCAAGACTCCTCGGCGGCATCGGCGATGGAGTCCTCCAAGTCAGCATAGGCATTCCGAGAGTTCAACAAATCCTTCTTCACCTCCACCATATCTTTAAATAGGCTTTGGTAACTCTCCTGGGCTGCCTTCCTTAGGTTTACCTCCATAGTGCATTGGGCTCGCAGCTGGCTCTCCTTCCCCCGGAGGTCATCTCTCTCCTTCCTCAACTTATCCATCTCCTCCTTCAACTCCTTTTGATGTTTTTCAAATAAAAGAAGCCTCTCCTCTAGCTCCTCAACCTTTGAGGAAGTCCCCAAGGAGTTGAGAGGAGTCTTCTCAAACATGTCCAAAAGTTTGCCGCAAACTCCCGCCGTTCTAAAACTTTCTTCGGCCAGAGTGGCAAGGTGTTTCCGAACAGAAACATCATCCATGTTTATGAGAGGATAGATGTTCTTTCGAACGAATGCAAAAGCATCCGCCTTAACCCCACCTTCCCAAGAAGGGCCAGACTCTGAAGTCTTGTGCTTCTTCTTCTCTGGCTCGGAAAGTAATGGGACAGAAGGGAGTAGTCGAGTCAAACTTGAGGAGGAAGAGATGATAAGAGGTTGAGGGGGAGTACCCACATTTCTAGGAGGAGGAGGAGGAGGAGAGACGACCGCCTTGGAGCCCCCGGACCTGGCCCGGGACTTTGCCTTGGCGTCCTGCACCCGCTGGTAGGACTCTTGAGCATTTTTCTTTGCCATGTCTACAAAAGAAACAACCAAGTCACAAGTCGGTAAAATACAAGTCGGTAAAATACAAGTCGGTAAAATGCAACTCGGAAACAAGAAATGCATGCACTACCTATGCAAGATTGAACAAATACCGACGTCCCCTGGAGGATTTTCCTCGTATCCAAGTATGGGGCCCTCCCCCATGCTTCTCGGAAAAACCCCACAATGGCCGCCTCCACCTCGTCTAGGTCATCTAGACCGATCTTTTCACAAGGGGTGGCCGGCAGCCAATAAAGGGGAAAGCGAGGGGAGGAATGCTCGTCCAGAAAAAAGGGGTGGTGACCCTCTACGGCTTGGACCTTGAAGAAGAAATTTTTGAAGTCGTGGAAAGACTCGTCGAAAAGGGTGAAAATCCTCCGACCTTGAATAGCTCGGAAGGATACCCATTGTTGTCTGTTGTTTAGCCCACTAAAGGGCTTAGTCATATGGAAAAGATAGAAGAAGATTCTCAAGGAAGTCGGAAAGTCCAGAGCATGGCTTATAAACTGGTAAATCTTCAAAAAACCCCATGAATTAGGGTGGAGTTGAGTAGGGGCAACCTTACAGTGGTGCAAAACAGATACCTCGAAATCAGAGAAAGGAAGAAAAACACCCAAACGGGTGATCATACATTCATACATGAAGAAAAAATGAGGGGCCGCCTCATTAGCTCTCCCAAAACAGACCCGGTCTTCAAGACCCGGGATTATCAGCTCATATTTGGGCTCGTCCTCGTCCGAAGTACAGAGCCTGTAATGAGTACGAAGGTGGGTGATGAACTCAGCGTCAACCAACGGTTCCTCCCCAAGGACCGTATCGTCAACCCACTGAGAAAGAATGTCTACAGAGACCATTTTTTATAAAAAAGAAAGTGGCAGAAAACCTACAAAAAGGAAAAAGAAAAAGAAAATCAAAAAATACGGCCACTAAAGAAGAGAGATTCGAAACCAGAATCTACGGGTCAACCTACCTACTCGCAAAACATGCAAATCGCAAAACATGCAAACATAAAGCATGGCATGAATAAATCAAAACTAACCTTTATCCGAAAATGGAGGTTGGAGAAGAACAGAAGTCTTCGAATGCAAGGATGCAGTACGAACAAGATAAGGAAAAGTTCGAAAGATTACAGAAACGGAAAATGGAAAGAGAGGGAAAGAATTTATAAAAAAGGATAAGGGGCATAATGGTAAAAAGCGAGGCAGTCATTAATGAGACTGCACCGTTACCAAAGCCCTCAATCCCTAAATGATCCCTCAACGGACACGACGCTTGAATTGACGTAACTGTCAGAAATCAAAGGTCGCGAAAATCACGTCGGTTTCCAAGATCCGTATTCTCTCAAACAAGTCGACTACGAGCCCGAGTTGAATACTTGAACCCAAACTTTAAAGAAAATTTGGGCTCAAGTAGGGGCACTGTTCATACCCTGGCCCAATGATAAGGGCCCAGGACCAACCGAAAGGCCTAATCCAACAGGATAAGCCTTACAAAACACCGACTTTCACATAAGAAGTCGGTGTCAACCACGACTTGGTATGAAGAGGTCGGATGTGAGATCCGCTGGCAGATAAATACTCATTCAAATGAGTAACCGCCCCTAAAATCTCTCTAACCGCCTCATGAAGCCATATCTTAACCTTCCCAAGATAATGGGGACGGTTACCACCCTAAAGATACGGCACTACACCAACGGTGGTTATTGGCTCACCTCTATAAATACACTGACATCCCCTCAGGTATCCCTAAGTCCAATACTCTCTAAGACCTTCTTACACCCTTGCTAACTTAGGCATCGGAGTGTCTTTGCAGGTACCACCCCCCATTCACACGCGAGCACAAGTCGGGCGGAGCCTCCCGAGTTGCGGACCCACCTGGAGTCCTCCTCCATCACTCACTTGGGCCGCCAAACGCCATCCATTGGACTAATCTCCGGTTACCTACCGTAACACATATATTTTGGGATATTTTTTTAAATAAATAATTTAAATATTTTATCCACGAATACAAGTAATTTGTAGTATATTTATTAATTTTTATTTTTTTATATATTTTATTTACCGTGTAAACGAATTAAAATTGTCTATAACTCGTTTACACACTGTTTTATAGATTTTTAACAAATTTAAGTGGTTCGATAACGATCTGAGAGTGAGATTTACTTCTCTTATAAGTACCAATTTTCGAAAATGCATCAAAGATTCTTTTAACTAGTTAAAATAACAAAGAAAAATGTGAAAAAAAAAGAAAATAACTTTTCTTCGATAAAATCAAAGGACTTTGAATTTAAAAACAATATGTAAACATAAAGGAAAACAAAGAAAGCAACAACTTAGGAAAGAAAGTAAATTTACAAGAACAAGTAAATTTAACGTTTTAATTTTAGACATTATTGACAAGCCAAAATGCTGTGTTTATTTTATAAAATTAGAATTACCGACGAGTTATGCTGTGAGTACATATAATGTGGATGAAAAATTAAAACTCATTTTTTTATTTTATTGACGACAAGCTATCGATAATATCCATACTTATTTAAAAGGTTACGAGTTCGAATCTCTCTATTTTTTATATAAAAAAAACTGTCAATAATATACTTTTACTAATAATAAAAATATTAAAATTTAAATGTCGTTAGCTACTACTTATGTGTTGGTAAAATATTTTTAACTTTAAAAATTATTTTTAATTAATTAATTTTATCAATGACTAAATTGTCGATAATAAATTTAATAAATATAGAATATAAATTCTTTACAAAACTGTTGGTATCGGAAATTTGCTGGTATTGGTAATGACGTGATGAGACGTTTAGATGGCGGGAGTGGCACCTGCAAAGATACTCTAATGTTTAAATCAGAATGGATTTGAGAGATATAGGTGAAGGTTAAAAGTGTGTGACGTACTTGAGGGAGCTTAGCTCCCTTTATATAATTTGGGAAAGCTTTTAAGTATACCATTACACCGGTGTTTTAATAAATTTTAACCGTTGATTTTAATTATATATTATATTTATATATATATATTTTTTATAATTAAGATTAACGGTTAAAAATCACTTAAACATCAATGTATCACTACACTTAAGAATTTTTCTATAGTTTATATTATTATCTTATCTTGTTTGCTAAGATAAAGGAAGTATTTGAATTTAAATATTAGTTAGAAATTTAAAATCTCTTAACCTAATTGGGCCGTGATGAGGGTCTGATCTCAAAAAATCGAGTCATGATTCAGCCATTTGAAGAACTCTTGGATCGAATTCTGAACAAATTCTATTATCGACGACCAAGTTATCACTAACATATTTTTTAAATTTAATATTTTTAATGTATTATAATTCGTTTTGTATTATTTGTCGCTAATAAAATTACATCATGTATTTATTGACGATTTGACTGTCGGATATATTTGTTGATAATTATTTTTAATATAATATATATTTAAATTGAAGTTTGTAAAAAGAAGTTTGCATACACTTTTAATTAAAAATAAATTAGTATTAATTAATTTATATTTACCATTTTTATATCAAGATCAAGATAATAATAATGCTAATTGTCACTTATTGTCATCGTATATAAATACCGTTAAGTTACTTGAGAAATTGAGAATACGTGAGATATATTAAGATATTTTTTCTTGTTAGAAACACGTTAAAATACAACTACCAAAATTGCAAAATATTGTTTCTGTTTTAATAAATATTGTTTCTATATTTATAAAAAAATATCTATTATTTTTCACACGCTATTATGCTGAGCTGTCCAGAAAAAACTTGCGGCCCACTCAAGTCTCCACACTATATAATGGCACAAACTCCATCCCTAGATTCTGCAACAAACGAAAGAGCACATATTATAACCCCTTCCGTTTTCCATTATTCTTGAAAAAGCTTCATCAGTTCTCTCGAGCGTACCTGGTCTCTCTCTCCTCCTACATAATATGTACGTTTTCTTGATTTATTTGTGCAATTTTTCTACCTTTTAGATTGGATGGATGATTCTGGCTAAAATTTTTATATATAGATAATTTTAATATAAACTACGAAATATTTGATTATCTTAGTATTTTATATTATTATGGTGATGACGTTTTTTAATATTTTTTTTAATGGTAAAAAATTGATGTTTTATAATAAAAAATATTATTTTAATTATTAAAACATAAAAGATAAGTGACGTTTTGTAAATATCTATAGTAATATATAAAGAGAAAGTATAGGGAATTAATAGAGTATCTGTACAATGTGTATAATAAAGATTTTGGGATGTTCGATTCAGTAGGATATCAAATGTTTATTATTCCTGGTATCCGAATGGTTATTTTAGATAGTATGAGTGTATTGTGTTTAAAAAGTTAGTAATATTTTATCTTTAATATTTATTTTTTAATTCATATTAAGCTAAATAAATAACTCATTATACTATACAAATATTCAATTGACATTCTAACGAGATTCATATATAATACATAATTTAGTTAATTGTTGGAGATTTCACGCCTAATAATCTAATATAAGAAAAGAAAAAGTTGGATTATTGTTAGTAAATTTAAATTTTTTTTCCAGAAAATGACAATCTATTTTTAGTAATATTTCTAAATGACACTCTCTTGTCTTTATAGATATAATTATAATGATTTTGAAAGAGTAATTTAGTGCAACAAATTAAAATATATGTTATTTAGTTCTGAAAAAAAGAGCATACAAATTTTAAGAATACAAGGTTAATTTAAGAAAAAAAGAAAAAAAATTATTTAGACATTTGATAAGAAAGTGTCCGTTTTATTTTTATTATATAATTAAAAAATATTAAAAAATCATCAGAATTTATTATATTTTTAATTATCAGTTTATTATTAATATTTAAAAGTATAAAATAAAATATATTATTAAATTATTTTATAATTTTTACTTCTTTAATTTATATCTAGAATGGTAAAACTTGTAAGATCCTTTTACTTTGCAGTTTCTTATATATAAAGTCAGTGTTACCAATTATCTCTCGACAACCAAAATACATGATCGGTTCGGAAATCGAGATCGCAACCCATTTCGATCCATTCACTGAGGCCAAAGAATTGGGTGGCGTAGGGGCAAAGGAATATATCCATATCCGCATCCAGCAGAGGAATGGGAAGAAGAAACTGACCACAGTGCAAGGCTTGAAAGAATTGGGCTTAGAGAAGATACTCAAAGATCTCAAGAAAGAGTTATGTTGCAATGGCAACGTGGTTCAAGACAAGGAGCATGGCAAGATAATCCAGCTTCAAGGTGACCATCGCAAGAACGTTTCCCAATTGCTGGTTCAGGCTGGTCTTGTTATGAAGGATCAGATCAAGATTCATGGCTTTTGAATAACTTCAAATTCAGTTACATTTGAATATTCGAATTTATATTAAATTAAGTTAGTACCTTAATATATTCGGAAAAATAAAAAGGTGGCTTAGCAAATACAATAGTATATGACTATATGTTAAGCAACCGTTATGTACTACTTTTAGAACTTTGTGCGTTTACAGTGTTAAGTTTGATAAGTGGGATTGAAATGGGAATGATTTTTTTTTTATTATTAAAAACATTTGAGAGTATAAAATTTAATTTCTAATTTTTTATTATTTTTTTATATTTATTTTTGGTTTTATTTATAAAATTAATGATAAAAAATTATATTTTATTTTTTTAATTATTAAAAAAAATTGAAAGATCTGAAATAACTCAAATAAATGTATTTGGCTGTATATAAATGTGCCCTTGTTGAATCTGAATACATGCATGGTGTTCGTATTTATTTATATTATTTTTTAATAAATATGAAAATAAATATTATTAAACAGTTTTTTATGTCACATCATTATGGATAAGTTGAATAATATTAATAATTAATATACTTATATTTTTTAAAAAGTATACATGGCATGTTTAGAAATAAGGAAGAAAAAAAGACTCATTATTGAGTATATACAACATAAGTTACTTTATTTAAATAAATACATATATTTTGAGATATTTTTTTAAATAAATAATTTAAATATTTTATCCACGAATACAAGTAATTTATAGTATATTTATTAATTTTTATTTTTTTATATATTTTATTTATCGTGTAAACAAATTAAAATTGTCTATAATTCATTTACACGCTGTTTTATAGACTTTTAACAAATCTAGATGGTTCGATAATGATTTGAGAGTGAGATTTATTTCTCTTATAAGTACCAGTTTTTAAAAATGTATCAAAGGTTCTTTTAATTAGTTAAAATAACAAAGAAAAATGTGAAAAGAAAAAGAAAATAACTTTCCTTCGATAAAATTGAAGGACTTTGAATTTAAAAACAATACGTAAACATAAAGGAAAATAAAGAAAGCAACAACTTAGCAAAGAAAGTAAATTTACAAGAACAAGTAAATTTGCAAAGAAAATAAAATTATAAGGAATTTAAAAGAATTTAAAAGATATGGAAAGAATTTAAAAGCTAGACTTGGGTTGGTTGTCTAACTACCTCTTTGCTTGATCTTTAACAGCAAAAGAAAAAAGCATCAATCTGTAGACATTCTGGTCTACTCCTTCAGTTTATACTGTGTCAGCTAATTGCAGGAATTCTGCAAGGAATTCTATGGGCTCTTCTTGTGGAAGTCCATAAAACTGGCAGTTTTACTGCACTAAAATTATTAACTGTGGGTTAAGCTTAAAGTTATCTACTCCAATAGGAGGTATGCTAATGCTACATTAATAGAAGTCAGGAGTGGGGGCTATATAAGACCCCAAAATTCTTCTGAACTGTTTATTCCCATTGAGGTTCATGGTGAACTCTTCCTGTTCCTGTACACTCAGTGAAGAAATAAGAAAATAGGAAGAAGTGTGTCTCTATATCAGAATATAAAGCACTTCCAGTAAGATGTCTTGAGAAGACAAGAAGAATGGAGGTAGAGGGAGAGAGATGAAATTCAAATTTTTGAAATTAAAAACAAAAGGAAATTAAAATATTTTTTGTTTTTATTTTATTTAATTGTTAATTTTGAAAAGAAGAAAGAAAAATAAAAGAAAATTTAAGATAACTAATTAATTAAAAAGATTTGACAATTTTAAAGGTGGTTTTTGAAAAATAAAAGAGAGAGAAAGAAGTAGATGATTTTCGAAAATAGAAAAGAGAGAGAAAGAGGTAAGAATATTTGAAAAAGAAGAGAGAGAAATTAGTTAAGAAGTTTTGAAAAAGAGGAAAGAGAAAGAAGAGTAGAAAAGAGAATAAGATAAGATAAGTAAATAACTTATCAACAAGATTTGAAGGTAAAGTAAAAGATTTGATTTTGAAAATTAAATTTTTGAAATTTGAAATTTGAATTTAAAAAAAGTCAAAGAAAGATTAAGATTTGAAAGAATAAGTCAACAAGATAAGATAAGATTTGAAAAATTTTTGAAAAAGATTTGATTTTGAAAATTTTTTATTTTGAATTTTTAAAAAAGAATTGATTTTGAAATTTGAAATTAATTCAAGATAAGATAAAGATTTGAAATATTTAAATTTTAAAATTTGAATTTAAAATATGATAAGATTTAAAATTTAAAGATTTTGAAAATCAAATTTGAAAAGATAAGATTTGAAATTTGAATTTTGAAAAAGATTTGAAGATAAGATAAGATTTGATTTTAAAAATTTAAAGTTGGAAAGAGGAAGTCAAATAAAGACAGATAAAATTTGAAAGATTTGAAAAGATTTTATTTTAAAATTTGAAAATTGAATTTGAATTAAGATAAGATAAGATTTTGAATTTAAAAAAAGATAAGATAAAGATTTGAAAAGATAACAAAAAATTTGAATTTTGAATTTTTGAAATTTGAAAAATTAAAAAGATAAACACTAAAACACACCAACTTAAATTTTTTTGGAATTTAAAGACAAAATTTTTGAGATTTTGACAAAAAAAAAACACTAAAAGATACCAAACTTAAAATTTTTAAGATGAAATTAAGAAAAATACGAAGAATAATTTGATCACAATGAAGAACACTCAAGAACACTTTTCGAAAATTTAAGAAAAGAATAACACAAAGAGATACCAAACTAAAAAAATTTGCAATCAAACAAGAGAAATAACAAGAATAGTTTGAACATCAAGAAAGAAAATAAGGAATAATTTTCGAAAAACTAAGGAAAGAAAAACAGAGAAATATCAAAAAGACACCAAACTTAAAGATTGACACAAGATTCAAACAAAGGAAAAAGATAACTAAAGAAAAGAAAAGGTTTTGAAGAGTTTTTGAAAAGTTTTCTAAAAAGAAATTAAGAAACATAATTAAACAAGCAATAAAAACTTAAAAAGTACCTAATCTAAGCAACAAGATAATTTGATAGTTTGTCAAATCTAAACAATTCCCAACAACGGCACCAAAAACTTGGTGCATGAAATTAGCTCCGCAAAATTCGCACAAATAGACCGGCAAGTATACCGGGTCATTCAAGTAATACTTCAGGTGAGTGAGGGTCGATCCCATGGAGATTGTTGCTTTGAGCAAGCAGTAGTTACCTTGCAGATCTTAGTTAAGCTGATAGAAATTATAGTTGTCACGAGAAAAAGCATAAAACATAATGAATAAATAAAACGTTACTAGATAGATGAGAAATCAATGGTGATTGAACGGTTGAGGCTTCGAAGATACTTTGTCTTTCCCGATTAACTTTTCTTACCGTCTTCCTCAATAACTTTCTGATTCCTTCAATGGCAGCCATAAGTGATTAACTCATGTCCTCTCATCAAGTTAACATCATCTACTGCAGCAAACCACCATGTTGAGATGACTCATATCTTCTCATCAAGCCACCTCTAGGTTTCTCACTGTAGCAAAAGATGAATCTCTAAGTAATCCACTCTCCTTCACGATCCTACTCAAGGTGTCACAGATAAGGCAGATCTTTCGGATCAGAAAGTGCTGCTTCTCCTACTCTAGCCTTAACGCCACAGAGACCTTATGCACCCATATTCAATGGGATTTCATGTCACGTATCCAAAGTTGCTCAGATGCTCTATTGGAATCCGTAATGCGATTTCTAGCTTTATTTCAATGCTATCCGGGTCATGACTCGCACGGAACCCATGTAGAACAAGGCTTATTGTCACAGGTCACCCTCAATTCATCAGATGAAGAACGAGATTGCATAAGAGAATAGAATCAGAGATATTGAGATAGAACAGTAATATTATTGATCCATGAAACTCACCAAAGCTCCTAACCTTAACCTTAGGAGGTTAGTGGTTCATACTAAACAAAAGTGATGAATTCGAATGAGGGAGGAAGAAGATCCTAAACAAGGGTGATCTTCTCCTTTAAATACTAATCTACTAACTAAGAATTATAGAAATATAATAGACTAGACTTAGGAGTGCGAAAATCCACTTCTGGGGCCCACTTAGTGAGTGTTTGGGCTGAGCTAAGAGTGTCTCCCACGAGCTTGCTCCCTTTTGGGCGTCCAACGCCAGCTTTGGACTCCCTTTTGGGCGTTGGACGCCAGCTGCTCCCTTATGGGCATTCAACGCTAGGAATAGGGTAGGTGACTGGCGTTGAATGCCAGTTTTAGGCCTTCATTTCTAAAGTAAAATATGGACTATTATATATTTCGGAAAAGCCCTGGATGTTAGCTTTCCATAGCCGTTGAGAGCACCCTATTTGGATTTCTATATCTCTAAAAAAACTCCTTCAAGTGCCCGGAGGTCAGATTCTGACAGCATCTGCAGTGCTTTCTCTGTCTCTAAATCAGACTTTTGCTCAAGGTCCTCAATTTCAGCCAGAACATACCTGAAATCACCATAAAACACACAAACTCAAAGTAGAATACAAAAATATGAATTTATCACTAAAACCTATGAAAGCATAATAAAAATTAAACAAAACATAATGAAAACTATATGAAAATGATGCCAAAAGGCGTATAAAATATCCGCTCATTAGTGAATTTCATCAAAAGAAAGGTATCCAACATCAATCTACATGCTCCAATACACCCCAATAAAATGGCATTAGTGAAAGGAAGAATAAATATCTTCTTGAAGTAGCACATGCTATTATGTTTGAGGGTAATGTTCCAAAGTATTTATAGGGAGATATTGTCTTAATAGCCGCCTATCTCATAAATTGAATGTCCACGCGTGTGTTAAATTACTGTACACCGTTGAATACTTTGAAAAAGAATTTTTCAGCATGTGGGTTGCATTTTGACTTACCTTTAAAAGTATTTGGTTGTCCTCTATTTTTGCATACACCTTCATATCGAAGTAAACTTGATCTAAGGACAGAAAAATGCATTTTTATTGTCTATTCTCCAAGACAAAAGAGTTATAAATATTTCAATTCATATACAAAGAAATTTTATGTAAACATGGATGTTACTTTTTTTGGAACATGAAACCTTTTTTCATAAAAATTCTCTTTAGGGAGAGAGTCTAAGAGAAGAAATGTTTTTGCATGAACCTTTACCCACTCCTATCTTACATATTGAGGATACAACTTTCACTGATCAAGAAAATTTTGAAACAATTACAAAAAAATGTGGAAACCAATTCTAAAATTGTGCCAAAATTAGTTGGAACCCAAACATGAAAAGAAATACCACAATCAGAAAAGGAGTTTTGATGTTATGTTCGAAAATATCCCAAGACAACTAGAGACCAACCCATCATCTCTGCACCAATCCAATCTAAAAACCCGGAAGACGGTCCAACTATAGTACTTCAGGAACTTTCAGGTAAATCTGAAATTGCCACTTCTAATAATAACTTGCCAATAAACCTTAGGAAAGAAACCAGAATCTGCACCAAAAAAGTACTCAAAATCAGCACCAACCATCCTATTTTCAATTATGTCTCTTATCAAAATCTCTCTCAAAATCATCGAGCATTTACTTCTAAAATTACAAATTTGTTTGAGTCTAGGAACATAAAAGAAGTACTAGATTATCCCAACTGAAAAGTAGTAATTTAGAAGAGTGGCATGCACTCAAGAAGAAAGAAACCTGGGAGATTGTAGACCTACCACAGGATAAAATATTGGTTGACTGCAAGTGAATTTTCACCATCAATTGCAAGGTTGATGGAAGCATAAATAGGTATAAGGTTAGGTTAGTAGTTAAGAAATTTACACAAACCTATGGAGTAAACTATCAAGAGAGCTTTGCTCTAGTTGCAAAACTCAACTCTGTTAGAATTTTCTTATCTCTTACTGCAAATTACAATTGGCATTTACATCAATTGGATGTAAAAAATGCTTTCATGAATGGAGAGCTAGAGGAAGAGGTATTTATGAAACTTTCACTTGGATTTGAGTAGGGAGGAATAAAGTGTGCAAATTAAAGAAGTCTCTTTATGGATTGAAACAATCTCCAAGAGTTTGGTTTGAACGACTTGGAATGGCGGTGAAAGGACTTGGTTATACTCAAAGTCAAGTTGACTATACAATTTTCTATAAACATTCAATAGCTAATAAAACTGCTATCTTAATTGTATATGTGGATGACATTATTCTGAGAGGTGATGATATCTTGGAGCTAAAAGATTTGAAGGAGAAGCTTGCCAAAGCATTTGAAATCAAAGAACTTGGCTCATTAAAATACTTTCTTGGAATTGAATTTGCATGGTCTAAGGAAGGCATTTTTATCAACCAACAAAAATACGTCCTAGATCTTTTAATTTAAAAGAGACAGGATTACTTATTGTAAAGTTGCTGAAACACCTATAGAGCCCAACTTAAAATTGAAGCCAGCTGAACCAGAAAATGTAATGGACAAAGGAAGATATCAGCGGTTAGTGGAGAGACTAATCTATTTATCCTATACACACCTGGATATAGCCTTTACTATGAGCATGGTAAGTAGAAGGGGTCGCTTGGGAAAGGGTTACTGTACAAAAACTATAGACATCCTTAAGTAGAAGTCTATACAAATACAAATTGGGCTGGAAACGTCATGGATAGAAGGTCAATATTTGAGTATTGTACTTTTGTTGGAAGAAACCTGGTTAGTTGGAGGAGTAAAAAACAAAGTGTTGTGGCACGAAGTAATGCAAAAGCTGAGTTTAGAGCAGTGGCTCATAGAATATGTGAAGCACTATGGGTAGAGAAAATCCTACAAGAACTAAAGGTTCTTATTTCTCCACCAATAAGATTGTATTGTGAGAACAAATCTGTAATTTCTATTGTCCAAAATCCACTTCTTCATGATAGAACTAAACATGTTAAAGTTGACAAGCATTTTATAAAAAAAAAAGATTGAGAGAAGACAAATTTGTATCTCATATGTTCCAACCACGGAACAATTAGCAGATGTTCTAACTAAAGAATTACCTAAGAAGACCTTTGCTAACATAATAAGCAAGCTGTCAATGAAAGATATCTTCAAGCGAAATTGAGGGAGAGTGTTGACTAAATCAAGTCAAAATCAAATTCTTAATTTCTTTCATGAATCTCTGTAAATAGAATTAATTATAATATTTTTTCTTTTTTAGTTTAGCTTAATTTTAGGAATTTTATGATTAGATTTTTTTAGACTAATATTTTTCTATTTTCTAAAAAAAATGATTTTTTGTATATTTGATAACATAATATTTAAACACTTTAAGTATTAATATAAGAATTAAATTTAAATATTAATTAATGTAAAAAATTATATTAAATTTTTTAATTTTAAAAAATAAATTAATTTTAAATTAAAATTTTTTTTTAAATACTTTTAAAAAAATCTTAATTTCAAAAATTATAAATACACTTTTTTAATTTAATAAATACAAAACAAAATATTTTGTGCTTTTTACTTCTTCAAAAATATTTTTTCAAACAAAGCCTTTAACTTTTGAAACCATAAAACAACAATAACTTGAAACATGCACCATTAACGAATCATTAACTGTACCAGATGATGTACCATTTTACTTTGAAAAAAAGAGCTAAAACGTCCAAATGAAATGTATATGGTAGACAACATTGACAGATGTAATGTTGCAGTTATCTTCTTTTCCTGCTTTAGGGTTTGATGTTTATATAAGCTAGGTTGCAATGATCAATTATTGCATACAATTATTGATTCTTCTCTAATATATTATTATAAAGGAGCGTTAGAAGTCAGCAATTTTTGTGTTTTGTAATTATTAATTAATTATTAATAATATTTTTAATGGTATAAAATTATATTTTCATAAAAGATCACTCACTTTTCTTTAATAATTAAGTAGTACTGGTCATAAAATACAAAAGTTTGCAGACTTTTTTTTTTTAAATAAGTTCAAAGTCAACCCATATGATAGTAAAAAATAATAACTTTCACACACAGTATATAATGGAGCACTAGAACACATCAGTGGCAAAAATTACAATAAAAGAAAACACTTAATATTACAATAAAAGAAAATACTAGTAGACCATACAAGGTACATTATTTCAATAGACATTCTAACATAAAATAATCACATCATTTTGAATAATACTAATTAATGAGACAGCATTTTAGTTCTTCTCAACCAAGTTTTCTTTGTAAGGAATGGGTTGAACAATTAATGATAGAACACGATTCTTCATTTGAGAATCTTGAATAGTGTGTCCATCTCCATGGTTATACATGCACATTGCCATTCTGGCCAGGTTCACAGCCATGCCAACAAAGATTTGAGGCAAAGAAGAATTATGAGCTTCCTTATTTAGTTTCTTCCATGATAAGGACAACATGGATTTTATATGTTCTTTGGCATTTTTTTCGGAAGCTCTGGTTTCATTCATGTAGCACTGAATTAACTTCAGAGTATCACCATTTTCACTTTCACGCTAAAAAATTAACAAAAGAAATAAATATTACAATAAAATAATAATAAAAATGAAACAAATATAAGAAAGTTTTGTAAAAAATTTTATTAAGTGTTTATAATTTTTTATAATTTAACTCAATTTTTAATTGAACCTCTACAGTTTTTTTTAACAAATTTTAGAAAGTTTTTAGTTAAGTACTAATTCATATGCACCATTACAAAATGTCACTATAAATATAATATTTTATTCTGGTTTGAAATTTCTTCATGATATTACAGGTGATGAATGAAAATAGAAATTTAAGTAAAATATTTTATCATTGGTAAGAGTTTTATTTAAAATTTTAAATTATATGAATCTATTTAAAAATTGAGTAAAATTATACTAAATAATATATAATATATTATGTGCACTCCCGAAATAATTAAGCCTTAGAATAAATAACAAGAATGAAGAGATTTTGGAAATTACTTCATATGTTCCAAGATCATTAACAAGGCGTGAAATGGTTGATGAAAACCGAATCATGTCACAATATTCTTGAATGCAAGGTAGTTCTTCTCTTTTGAATGAGTGTGGAACCAAAAAATAAGTATGTACAAGCATAACCGGCATGCCTATGGAGATCCATCCGTTCTCCACATACTTCTCAAACCCTGGATTATACGCACTATGGAACCACTTTGCTTCTATAAGATAGCTTTTACATATATCTGTCCACTGAAAATTTGACAAGCACAATAATAATCTCTTCAATAGGGAATAAAAGTAAAATTGTAAAATAATAAATAGTAAAGTTCTAAATAATTAAATCAAACAAACAAATACTTTCTTACCGATTTCTTTAGGTATGGAGCAATATAGAAACCGTTCATTTTTAGGAATTCAAAAGCCAAATCATTGACAAAGTTATAGAGCGAAAGAAAGCATAGCTGCATGTATTCTGGAAGAGTATCAATGATCTTTGGATCCCATCTAGAATCAAAGTAGCGTCATCAATATTGTGAACAAAAGGGGTTTTTAATTTATTAGTCTTTAATATTGGAAGTGATTTTTTTTATGTTACTAAACAACAGTCACTCAGTTTTTCAAATACAATATCAAATTAAATTTTATTGTTATACATTAATGTTTTTTTATATATATTATAGAAAACTTTAGTATCTTGTTCTTTATGATTATGATATAATAATATAATATAAGAAATGGCTTCTGTTTGTTTTTAAGGTTTCGAAACAACTATTGATTTGTAATATATTTTATATGAATATACATATGTCAATTATTGACAAATAAATATGTATTCAATTTAAAGTAATTATATAATTAAATAGATTATCTCTTAATATGTTATTCAAGTAATTTGATGGAAAAAACATATACACTAAAATGAATAATTTTTGTGTTATCACAGCTAACATCCATTTGTAACTTTTTTTTTTAATCTTTTCAAATCTTTGTTGCTTACAAATTTGTTCAATTAAGTTATTACAAGAATATACCCAAGTCTATTCTTTTATTTAACTTTTTTAACCTCAGAAATTTAATTACAAAAGTTGTTAAAGTACAAATACTTGTTTACAAGCTTTTGAAGCATAAGGACTTATTTACTAAATTTAGTGAAATTATAAAATCTTTTATATTTTTGAAACCTATTATCTAAAATTAATGTTTTAAAATTTAAAGAATTAATAAAAACACAATTATAATTTAAGGACCATATAATATTTTGTTAGAAGAAAAAAAAAATTACAATTAAGTAAATAGGAGTAAGTTTTAGTTACTGACCTATCAACTGCTTCCGTGAAAAGTTCTAGCTCTTCTAAAGTTCCGTACACATCATAGATGTCATCAATTGTGGTTATTAAGCAATTGACTTTTGTTAAATTCCTTCTGAAAAATTCAATATGTGGCTCTGAATTCATTGCCAAAGGCCAAAGGAAGTTCTCTACCAACCTATCTCTAGCAAAGTTCAACTTCTCTAGAAGGTCTTGTTTTTTCCACCAACTTAAAAGAAGGAGAAAGAAAAAGCAACAAAATCATTTAGCATTTGAACACAAAAAAAAAAAAAGGAACAAAACAATTGCATATGCTTTTGATTGCACTAATTAATGGAAAAACCCCTAGAGCATGCAGGGGTATGCTCTGCCTTTAATAATAGAACCGGCATAAAATGATATTCTTTAGGTAACTTTGGTTATATTGATTAAGTAGAAATGGATCCTCTTCATTTTTTATTCCATTAGAGAGAATAAAATGTGATTTCTCACTTTTAATTCTATAAGTGGAACCAGAAATTAATAAGAGAGAAAATAATGAATGGACACTATCCAATTTTTTTTCTATTAGAGAGGATCTACTCCCTGATTAAGTTTGACTTACAGTTTAGTAGTTTTCTTTTTAATATGCCCATAATTATTAGTAAAAAGATTTATTGCATCAAGAGAGTAAATTAGCATGGTTAATTTTTATTTTTGACAGTATTGATTGCTTTTTTAGTAGTTTGAGTGTTTTGATTTTGGACAGAAAAAAATAAAGTTAAAACAAGTTAAGAATCTATTTTGTTTGGTTAAAAAATTAGTTAGAAAATATAAATATTTATTTTTGACTTTATGAATTCTTAAAATAAAAAATATTAAAAAAATATAAATCACACATATGTTAGATGTAAAATTAAATAGACTAACATTGTTACTTCAACTTTTTCTCTTCATTTCCCTTCAAAACTTAATATATTCACTCTAAATGCAAGAGAGTTTAAATGAAAATCAAACACTTTTTAAAAAATAATAAAATAAAATATGACTATCTGTATATAAAATTAGTTTTAGAAGTTGGCAAAACATTTCTATAATTGAAAAGATAATTTTAAAAACTTAGATCGATTCACCATTATTATTACAACCTCGACGATGATCATCTTACTAGGTCTAATATAATTAATTAAGTCAACAAATAATCTTTCAAGCAAAATTACCTTGATGCATGCTTAATTTAGTGATTCTAAACATATATATAATAATATAAAAATGGCTGGCGTATCACCTTGACCCATGCTTGAGGTCTTCTTGATGGATGGTTTGAAGAATGTTGAAATCCAATTTAGCAAACTCAAGTAAAGAAGGGTTCATTGTATTCCTTGTTTCATAAGCATGAATGAACCATTGTGCCTCCCATCGTGGAGCCCTCCAATGCAATGGAATCTCCAAAGAATGATCAATTAGGAGTGATAAGTAGTTCCCTTCACTCTTATTTCTGAATGAATATTTTTCAAGAATTTTCGAAGTGAAATCTCTTGCTTCATCCAATATAGTTTCACCCTCCCATGAATAAAATGAGGCTTCATATAGTGATAATATTCCTTCAATATCAACTGACTGAGATATCTTAAAATTATCCCTTTCATCTAGAAAGTCAACAAAAACATCTACAACAAAAATAATATACAACACATCAATTGCTTAATGAGAATATATAGCTTTTATATACTGAGAGCATCAAATAATTTTCCACATATTGTTAATGACGAGAAATTAAAATAAATAAATAAATAAATAAATAATCTGGGTGAATTTTTATCATCTGATCTGATTATTTAGTATAAATAATTATTTAAAATATTTTTTAATTTTAATTGACTATATTAAATATAAAATTATTCATGTGCATTTATTTGTGTAGTTTATTTTTTTTGGATAAATAATTTTAAGATAGACTCACTAAATTAGAAACATAATTCTAGCTAGTTTACTTTTTTTTTTTTGTTTCAATCTCAACTAAATATTCCTAAGTAGTATATGAAGCATGTCATAAGAAGGTGAAAAACCTGTTGATATATCATAACCATTATCCCTTAAGATCCTGAATTCGAGTGCTGTGGCATGCAGAGTCTTCTTTTTTTGGGAGTAATCTATGTTATGGATACTGTCCAATATGTTCCTTATTTCACTCTTGAAAAGATAAGCCACTCCAAGCCTTTGCAACACATCAATAAGATCAAGCTGGTCAACATGATTTTCAACTTTGAAAAGCATCTTTCTTACTTCTTCCTTCAAAACATGGTGTTGCTTGAGGTATGTTTCCTCCTGCTCATTAGTTAAAGAGTTTTGTTATTTATATACCTAAGAGTAATTATGTGTGTCTAATAATCTGTTGAGACATGTTGTAATTTTTTGTTTGTTCTTGCTGATAATACCGAAAAAAGTGAGATCAGATAAGTTAAGGGTGTGGGGTTGGTGTTATATCCATTCATATGTCATATTTTTTCATGTGGTTTTGTGTTTCTTATATACACTTTTTTGCCTTTTATAGTCGATTAGTTATATATATATATATATATATATATATATATATATAGTATACAAGTGTTTCTTTCAATTCTCCATAAACAAAAGAGCAAACACAAAAACACAAAAGGAAATAAGGAACTGAATGTTAGAGTAAACGCTAAAACAAACAAAACTCAATAATAATAAAGCAGCAAGTTTCCAAAATATAAGCAGGGCACTAAATTGATAAAGATAAAGATTTAAACTTCAATCGAAATTTAACCTTGATTGAATTGAGTATAATAAAATAATATATTTATGTATAAAATATATAATTTTAAAATTAATTTTATAATTTATTATTTTAAATTGATTAACCGTGCAGTAAAAATTACATTCATTCGATTGGTTAACTTATATTTTGAATTTCAAACGATTTTCGGTTAATCTGCAATATAATCTCAGCTAGGATTTAAATTCAATGTACTTTTTAAACAAAGCATACATATATACCACTCAACCAAGTCTTGGAATGAAAATAAAATGTTTTTCTTAATTTAGTTATTATTTGCATTAGTCTTGTTGTGGCAACAATTTAAAATTTTGGACAATGAGAATTTGAATAATATGGTCCAAAAGTAAAGGTCCAACTCTCCGAGAGAGACAACATTTGGGATCGAGTTGGGGTTGACTGATCCGATAATTGACTTGACTTGGAGCACATGCACAAGGATATTAGACCGGTTTTAATTTTAGTTTGGTTCGGATGGTAAAAAAAATCGAATCAAATCGAACTGCAATTTTAATAAATGACCAGATCAAACCAAACCAAACTACACTGCAAATGCGAATGCGAATGCTCCTACTATGCATGTTTCAATCTCACTTCACATATTTTTAAGCAAGTGAACTCATAAAGTTTGCACTGTATGTATATGTAAAAGTTCAATCTCTGAACAAATTAACCTCCTCATCCTATATAAATACTTTCGAGTAAGTATGAGTAATTTTATAATTCATGCTCACCTACTTTATTTTTCACTTGAGCATTGAAGTCTTACCGACATAGCTATACCTAGTCGAACCTAAAGTATAATACTCTTTGAATTTTCCATTATCCAAAGTCTATGTTCACTAAAGTTTGCTAACAAGGATGCCTAAGAAATTTACGAAGAATGATCTACAATAATATGATGGAAGTATCGAAGCATACCTTATATTCACTATTGAGTGACTGGATATACTCATGAGGCCAAATAGAAGGTTCGTATTTAGCAACAATTTGACGATCTGTTGTTTGATTTTTACTACTCTTATTATTGTTATCATTAGAAACTAAATTCAATGCATTGCATTGAATTGAGCAGGGGGAATTTAAGGTCCTAATTATTGTTGCTGGAAATGATGAATTTTTCCCCAGAGGAAGGAGCACTTTGGTGAATGTTGATGATGTGATTATTGAAGCAAGTTTTGGCAGATCCATCTAGACTATGATGACAGAGGAAAAAGAGAAAAGAGGGAGCGGGTATTCCAAGGATTATGTTTTGTTCATTGGCAACATAATGATCTTACCCTTTATATAGGCGAGGAGCCATAGTTGTGTAAGTCAGATCAGACTGGCCGGTTAGACCAGAAATCTAACAAATTAATGGTCCGATAAGTTCGGATTAAAAACGATCTTCTGAAATTAAATAAAAAACATCAGGTGTGTGACTGTGACTTGGAACTTCTTTCAACTGGACACTGTACGCTTCCAATGAGCCAGCAATAATTTTTTCCCATCGGATGAGCACAAAGCCAATATTTTCTTTAGCATTTTTTTCTTTCAAAATATTTACTGCTTTTTTTTAAAAAAAAATCTTAATTCGGTATATATCTGTTACAGTTTAACGTAGTATTTGTTAAGTATTTCTTTTGCTTTGCTTTTTATATAAAGTTAAATATAATAAAATAATGAAACAATTGCACTATAACTGAATTATTTAATATGGATAATGAATATTTTTATTAATTTAGAGTTTTAATTAGTTTAAAGATAATAAAAGAACGACAACTATTATGAAGTAAAAAATGATTTCTTGGTTCGAACTAGCCGACTTCAAAGTGAAATTTTTCACGTGTTAATTTAATTATTTTTATTATTTTTCACATGTTTGATATAAAGTATATCAATATGAAAAAGTGGATCCTGTGTTTTAATTTGAGGAAGTAGTTGCTCATATTCTATCCCAAAATATAAAATCAGGTTTAATAAGTAAAAGGGTCCATTTAAAAAGGGTAGTTATTTTTTGTCTGTCTAATTTATTGAATGTGTGTTTGAATTATTGTTTTTAAACGAAAGTTTCTATATAATTGATTTTGTAAAATTGATTTTTATGAGAAGTAAATTTGTATTAATGTGATTTTTGTTTGACAAACTTTATATTAAACTTGATTATAGTAAAATAAATGTTATTTGAATTATACTATTCAAAATTATTTTTAGATGAAAAATTAATAAAAGAGACATCAATTTAAATATTTTTTTATATACATGCAAAATCAGAACACTAACAAAAATAATACAAAAAATATTTATCATATAGATAAAATAAATATAATAAAAAATAAAAATATCAAAGAGAGTACTATAAATTTTATAATGTCAAACAAAAAAAAATATTTTATAATTTTTTTAGTATTGTCAGTGCTCTTTAATTTAATATTATTTTGGACTATAAATTTTCATTATTTATGACTCTATTGTTATTTATAATTAGTTTTTTATTTATTTTGTCCTTTTTTACAGGATCATAATTTATAGGTTAAATTACACAGTTGGTCCCTATATTTTTAGTGAAATTACAAATTGGTCCCTACACTTTAAAAGTTTGTAATTGGGTCCCTAAAGAGAATTAAAATTTGCAATTTAGTCCCCGCCGTTCAAAAAAAGTTTGATTTAACAGAATATTCTCAGAATATTCTCTATTTTGAACATGTGAGCTGCACATGTTTGACAACAGGGACCAAATTGTAATTTTAGTGAAAGTATAGGGACCAACCGTGTAATTTACCATTTGAAGTTACCAAAAACTCCCTAGGCTATCTGAACCTACCTCGTCCCTCCTCAACTCTCTCACTCTCACTTTCTCACTTTATAAAATGACATCCCAACCCCATCGCTCTCTATCTCTCACCTCGGTTCACCGTCGCTATGCCGAATCCACCGCATTTGTGCTCACAAGTCAAGTATTGCCTCCTTCTTCCATCTCACCTCTCTCATACGACAACTTTTTCTTTTCTTCCAATCCTGATGACTTGCATCATCTACCCCTTTATCTTACCTAAAAGGACCATAAAAAGAACACAAATGTGACACGCCAATTCAAGTGCCACTTGAACACCAAGGCGTGCCATGCCAGTTCAAGTGCACAGGAAAGAGGAGTAAGAAGAGAAGGCCTGGGCGTGCCACTTGGGTTCGAAGGTGTGGCACGCCAGGCTAACCATTGTGTAAAGAAGACCCTGGGCGTGCCACTTGGATTCGAAGGCGTGGCACGCCAGGAATGTCAATACAAGGGGCGTGCCACTTAAGAAGCTGGGTGTTCCCCTTATTCTTATCTTCCACATTCTTTATAACTTTATTTACATTCTGCTATTTTCTATCCCCATTTATAATTCAGTCATTTATAATTCTGAGAATATTCTGTTAAATCAAACATTTTTTGAACGGCGGAGACTAAATTGCAAATTGTAATTCTCTTTAGCGACCCAATTACAAACTTTTAAAGTGTAGGGACCAATTTGTAATTTCACTAAAAGTATAGGGACCACCTGTGTAATTTAACCTAATTTATATTATACAAAATTTTGATAATAAACGTAGTATATAATAATTACAATTACAAATTTTATAAAATTAAAATAAAAAATAAAAAATTAATACAAAACAAAAATAGAGTACATCAAAGGATAGAAAAAAATCATACATATAAGAAATAATAAAAATTTCATAAAACCAATAACATATATTATATGAACAAAAGAAATTCAATAAAAGATAAATAAAATCAAATAAAAAATAAAAAAATTTCATACAGAACATAAATAAAATACAGTAAAGGATAGAAAATGAAGGGTAGGATCGGTAAAAAAAAATTCATCTAATTTTTCAAGTATAATCAGCCACCATAAACGTAAAACGCAGAAGTTACAAATTTTAGCTTCTCCTGAATATGCGTTAAGAGCTAGAATCATTTCTTTGTTCAGAGGGATAAAAGTTGCCAAACATAAAAGTGAAACTTAAAAGAGACTCAAACGTACTTCTCTCTTTCCCAACGCGTTTGTCAAATACATCCCTAAGAGGTTGGGCGTGACGAAAGAAGTTCAGCCCCACTTCTACAAATAAGTAACTACCTTTCTAAATATCTCCTACTATCTCTATTCTATCTAGAGAAAATATCCCAACAAACTCTCAAGATAAAGGGAACGGTTATCCATCAATAAAGGTGGAACTACTCAAAATCTACTTAAAACCCTTGCTAACTTAAGCATCATAGTCTTTTGCAAGTACCACACCTACCTCCTTACGAAGAACTCTGATGGCGGCACCTCGGCATCAGAACAAGTTGGACGCTGCCTCAAAAGGAGTTTGGACCTCACGTTCAGATCCAAATCACCATTTCAGGTAACTCCGAAACATTAGCACCGAAACAGAGGGTGGTCTTCTTCAGCTCCTTCAGTAAGGCCGCGCAGAGCCCGGCCATCCGAACTCCTCCGCGAGCCATAACCTGGAGGTGAGATTCAATAGCAACATCATCCTTGCTTATGAAACTATGAGAAATAATGTGCTTCTCACTCAAAGCCAAAGCATCAAAACCTTGTTTATAGATGGCCAAGCTCGATGTCTTGTGTTTTTTAGAGGTCGGGTCGGGATTTGAAGGAGGTGGATGGTTTGCTTGCTTTGGGGGACGATTTGCTTGTTGTTCTGAGGAGGAGGGAATTAACCGAAGGCCGAGGTCGAGTGTAATCTTCACAAAAACAGTAGCACCCGAGTCCGACTTAGAAGGCAAAGCCACCTCTCCAAACTCTTATAGCTGGAGATTGCGAGCAACGACACTCTTCTTCGCAGTTTGTAAATTTTTCATTGCGGCCATCTTGGGAGCCATTTTTTCTACATCACATCATGGAATCAAAAACAAAGTCAGGCATGAAATATATAATTAACAAAACCTCACAAAAATAGAAAGAAGACTACCTAAGTCAGATTGGAGTTGGCTGGGGTTCCTAAAAATCTTTTTAGTATTCAAATAAGGAGCACGACACCAACATTCCTAGAACAGGTCAACTACGCTCTTCTTGAGATCATCTAAATTGTTCACATTGTACTTAACTATTATCGGTTTTTCCTCCTAGTACAAAGAAAATCAAGATTTGTTGTTTTTATCAAAAAAGAAAGGTCAGGTATTATCAATAGCTTGGATTTTGAAGAAATAATTCTTAAAATCATGAAATGACTCATCAAAAATAGCAAACACCTTCCTCCTTCAAAGCTCCATAACTTTTGATCCGGAACTCCGATTGACGAGCCGTTTGCGGCCACGCGAAGCTCTTGACGAGCTCTTCCTTTCTGTCTAAGTTTTTCTGGTAAAAACTCGAAATTCCATCCCCAGTTTCTAGCCCTAGACTCCGCATATTTTTATGTTTGGTTTTTGAGTAGATTTTGTAGTTTTGGTTGTTTATGTGATCTCTAGTAGCGAGTAATTGTTAGATTTTACTCCTACTCACATTAGATAAGGTAAGGTTCTACTAAATCCTTTTGTTTAGTTATTTTGTGTATCTTAGGTTTTGATTTGGTATATATGTATTGTTAGTTTGAGTTTTGGTGTTTGTTGGAGTTGGTTGAGGCTTTGGAACAAGTTTGGTGGCTTTATTTTGGTGTTTGGTGCATTTAGGAATCGGCCAAGGTATGATTTCAGTTTTCTTTATGTAATATGTAATGTTTATTGACACTTAGGCTAGTTGACCCTACGATAGAATTGAATGTTGTTGGTGTATGAACAATTATATGTGAATTGATGTTAATTTTTGGTAGTATTGGATTATTGTGGTTGATGATGATTATTGGAAATTGTTGGTGTTATTGAGTATTGATGATTGGTGTTGTTGATGAGGATTGATAAATGAAGTGGTGGTGTTGTGTGGAATGAATCCAAATGCAAGTAATAATGATTATATGATTTGATGAGGTTGTTGGTATTTAATGATTGATGATGAATATTGATGTTGTTAGTATTTAATGATTATGAAGGTTGATGAGGAATGTGTGACTTATTGTTGTTGATGAGGAATTGATGATTATTGAGATTGATGAGGATTTGTAGTGATTGTTCATATTGTTGATGGTTGATATTGATTATGAGTTTTATGATGGTTGTTGATGTTGAGAAAATTGAGGATGAGTGTTGATGTTTGTTACGGATGTTGAGAGTTGTTGATATTGTTGACGATTATTGATGAGTTGGGTTGATTATGGAAAATGATGGTGTTGGTGTATGATGTGGAAATTGGGTAATGATAATTTTTTAGGATTGTTAATGGTTGATGGGGTTTGTTGATGTTAATAAGGTTAATGGAAAGTGGAAAATGTGAATTTGGTTGGATTTGAAATTATTAATTTGGTTTAGAAGGTTGTGTGATTGAGAAAATGGTTGAAGTAGTGTTTGGTATGAATTTTAGGTTATTTTGGTATGGTTGAAATGTGATTGATTTGGTATTGGATTGATGTTTGGTTTTAAATTGAGTTTTTGAGATTTTGGGTAAAAATGGATTTTTGGTGAACTTTGATGGATCATAACTTAAGCCTCAAAGCTTGAAATTACATTAAACTTGTTTTAATTTAAAGATGGCTTTGAGAGCTTTAAATTGATAAAAAGCTTGAAAATTTTGAATTTTTGTAGAGGAAATTATGATCATTCAAAGTTTGGTGTTGAAATCTGAAATTCTGCAGAGTTGCAGAGTTTTATGATTTCTGGTATGTGCGTACGCACAGCCTTGTGCACACGCACACACCAATGGAGTTTTACAACCTGTGCGTACACACAGCCTTGTGCGCACGCACAAGTCGGAAAGGGTCATCTGTTAGGGCGCACGCACAGCTTGTGCGAGTGAACAGGCTTGTAAACTTTAGTACCTATGTGTACGCACACCGCGGTGCACATGCACACTTTCAAAATCTTCTTGGGCATGCGCACGCACACCCCTGTGCGGATGCACATGCCCTGTTTCACAAATTTAAACTTTGTTTTCAACTATTTCACCTTTCCAACAAGGTGGTAAGCTTCTATAACACCATTATAAGGCTTTTGGGCTTAATTTTGAGTATGGGAATATGGGAAATAAGCTAAGGGTTTTAGTTGATGATTATTTTAAAAAGTTAGCAGAAGGAGGTCTAGGTTTCTGGTATAGGAAGGATGAGTGTGGTTGAGAGAGAAGGAAGAGTAGTGAACTTGGTGAGTATTGAAAATGAATTGAGAAACTGAGGAACTAATGAGTTCGAAATGGAATTAAGAACTGATGATGGTTATTATGAGCTTGATGTTTATTGAGGTAAAGCGTGCTAGGAACTATATCCTTGAAATGTTGAAAATGGATAATTGAAAGAGATGTGAGATGAGAAATGGTAATGATTGGTGATGATTTGGGGTTGTTGATGGATTTGTTGAATGTGGAAAGTGTGCCAAGCAATATATCCTTGGGATGATGATCTTGTTGAATGATGAGAGTATGCCAGGCACTATATCCTTGAGTTAAGTATGATGATGGGCAGGGTATTATGTCCCTGGAATTGATGTACGATTGATAATCTTTTCTGCTGCAAAAGTGTGTCAGGCGCTATATCCTTGGGTTACGCATGCAAGTGTGCCCGACACTATATCTGTGGGTGAATAGAGTGTGCCCGACACTATATTCGTGGGTGTGGCAGAAAAGCGACATCCGAAAGGATGTGTTGGGTTGGCATTTATGGACCAACAAGTGATATCACAAGCCAATAGGGCAGGAATTCATCATATGCATCTTTTATGTGCTTGTTTGCTTTGATTACGTGAGTTTGCCTATTTAATCATATGCATCTTTCCTCGTATATTTCTGTTTTACTTTTGTCGTAGTATTCTCTCACCTTTTGTATATTTGACTTTATAGCCTTAGAGGCTTATTTGAGAGATAAGTTCTATAAGTTGTATAGCCTTAAAGGCTTATTTGAGAGATTTTAAGAATGTGTCAATTAGACCTCTGAATCTGATGTTATGTTTGTTGGAATGCAAGGAGGTGAGGGTTGACAACAGCCGCTATCCTTTCTTCGTCTTTACACAAGACTCTGCCAAATTTGCCCAAAATTTGCCTAAAATCATAAAAATACCACAAAAACTCAAAGTAGCATCCAAAAGTAAATTTTGCACTAAAACATAGTAAAACTTAATAATTCTAACTAAAAATAATGTAAAAACAACTAGAAAAAGGGTATAAGATGCTCACGCATCAGAGTCTGAGGAGGAGACTTCACCCAGATCCCAGCATCATAGACAACTGAAAGATGTTGATAGTAATCTCAATGCTATCAAGATGCATGGTGCACGAAATTGTGATCAATACTTTTACACAAACAATCCCCGGTAATGGCTCCAAAGACTTGGTGCTCAATACCATGGCATAAACACAACTTCGCACAACTAACCAGCAAGTGCACTGGGTCTTCCAAGTAATAAACCTTACGTGAGTAAGGGTCGATCCCACGGAGATTGTTGCTATGAAGCAAGCTATGGTCACCTTGTAAATCTCAGTTAGGCAGACTCAAATGGGTATAGTGATAAACGAATAAAGCATAAAGATAAAGATAGAGGTACTTATGTATATCATTGGTAAGAGCTTCAGATAATCGTATGAAGATGCCTTCCCTTCCGTCTCTCTGCTTTCCTACAGTCTTCATCCAATCCTTCTTACTCCTTTCCATGGCAAGCTCATGTAGGGTTTCACCGTTGTCAGTGGCTACCTCCCATCCTCTCAGTGAAAATGTTCCCATGCTCTGTCACAGCATATGGCTAATCAGCTGTCGGTTCTCGGTCAGGCCGGAATAAAATCCATCGATTCTTTTGCGTCTGTCACTAACGCCCCGCCTGCTAGGAGTTTGAAGCACGTCACAGTCATTCAATCATTGAATCCTACTCAGAATACCACAGACAAGGTTAGACCTTCCGGATTCTCTTGAATGCCGCCATCAGTTCTCGCCTATACCACGAAGATTCTGATCTCACGGAATGGCTGGCTCGTTTGTCAGGCGAGCACTCGGTTGTCAGGCGATCAACCATGCATCGTGTTATCAGGAATCCAAGAGATAAACACTAGGGCCTTGATTGCTTGTAGAACAAGAGTGGTTGTCAGTCACTTTGTTCATGAGTGAGAATGATGATGAGTGTCACGGATCATCACCTTCATCAAGTTGAAGAACAAGTGATATCTTGGACAAAGAACAAGCGGAATTGAATAGAAGAACAATAGTAATTGCATTAATACTCGAGGTACAGCAGAGCTCCACACCTTAATCTATGGTGTGTAGAAACTCCACCGTTGAAAATACATAAGAACAGGGTCTAGGCATGGCCAAATGGCCAGCCTCCCAAATGATCTAAGATAGCATGAAACTCAAAGATAACCAAGATGTCAAATACAATAGTAAAAGGTCCTACTTATAGAAAACTAGTAGCCTAAGGTGTACAAAGATGAGTAAATGACATAAAAATCCACTTCCGGGCCCACTTGGTGTGTGCTTGGGCTGAGCAATGAAGCATTTTCGTGTAGAGACTCTCCTTGGAGTTAAACGCCAGCTTTTATGCTAGTTTGGGCGTTTAACTCCCATTTAGGTGCCAGTTCCGGCGTTTAACGCTGGAATTTCTTGAGGTGACTTTGAACGCCGGTTTGGGCCATCAAATCTTGGGCAAAGTATGGACTATCATATATTGCTGGAAAGCCCAGGATGTCTACTTTCCAACGCCGTTGAGAGCGCGCCAATTGGGCTTCTGTAGCTCCAGAAAATCCACTTCGAGTGCAGGGAGGTCAGAATCCAACAGCATCTGCAGTCCTTTTGAGTCTCTGGATCAGATTTTTGCTCAGATCCCTCAATTTCAGCCAGAAAATACCTGAAATCACAGAAAAACACACAAACTCATAGTAAAGTCCAGAAAAGTGAATTTTAATTAAAAACTAATAAAAATATACTAAAAACTATCTAGATCATACTAAAAACATACTAAAAACAATGCCAAAAAGCGTACAAATTATCCGCTCATCACAACACCAAACTTAAATTGTTGCTTGTCCCCAAGCAACTGAAGATCAAATAAGATAAAAAGAAGAGAATATGCAATGAACTCCAAAAACATCTATGAAGATCAGTATTAATTAGATGAGCGGGGCTTTTAGCTTTTTGCCTCTGAATAGTTTTGGCATCTCACTTTATCCTTTGGAACTCAGAATGATTGGCCTCTTTAGGAACTCAGAATCCAGATAGTGTTATTGATTCTCCTAGTTAAGTATGATGATTCTTGAACACAGCTACTTATTGAGTCTTGGCCGTGGCCCAAAGCACTCTGTCTTCCAGTATTACCACCGGATACATACATGCCACAGACACATAATTGGGTGAACCTTTTCAGATTGTGACTCAGCTTTGCTAAAGTCCCCAATTAGAGGTGTCCAGGGTTCTTAAGCACACTCTTATTGCCTTGGATCACAACTTTATTTTTTTTTCTTTTTCTCTTCTCTTTTTTTTTTTCGTTTGCTTCCTCTTTTTTTTTTGTATTCACTGCTTTTTCTTGCTTCAAGAATCATTTTTATGATTTTTCAGATCCTCAGTAACATGTCTCCTTTTTCATCATTCTTTCAAGAGCCAACATTCATGAACCACAAATTCAAAAGACATATGCACTGTTCAAGCATACATTCAGAGAACAAAATTGTTGCCACCACATCAAAATAATTAAACTGTTATAAAATTCAAAATTCATGCAATTCTTTTCTTTTTCAATTAAGAACAATTCTTAAGAAAGGTGATGGATTCATAGGACATTCATAACTTTAAGGCATAGACACTAAGACACTAATGATCACAAGACACAAACATAGATAACCATAAGCATAGAATTCGAAAAACAGAAATTTAAAGAACAAGGAGATTAAAGAACGGGTCCACCTTAGTGATGGCGGCTTGTTCTTCCTCTTGAAGGTCTTATGGAGTGCTTGAGCTCTTCAATGTCTCTTCCTTGTCTTTGTTGCTCCTCTCTCATGATTCTTTGATCTTCTCTAATTTCATGGAGGAGAATGGAGTGTTCTTGGTGCTCCACCCTTAGTTGTCCCATGTTGGAACTCAATTCTCCTAGGGAGGTGTTTACTTGCTCCCAATAGTCTTGTGGAGGAAAGTGCATCCCTTGAGGTATCTCAGGGATCTCATGATGAGAGGGGTCTCTTGTTTGCTCCATCCTTTTCTTGGTGATGGGCTTGTCCTCATCAATAAGGGCGTCTCCCTCTATGTCAACTCCCACTGAATAACAGAGGTGACAAATGAGGTGAGGAAAGGCTAGCCTTGCCAAGGTGGAAGACTTGTCCGCCACTTTATAGAGTTCTTGGGCTATAACCTCATGAACTTCCACTTCTTCTCCAATCATGATGCTATGAATCATGATGGCCCGGTCTAGAGTAACTTCGGACCGGTTGCTAGTGGGAATGATTGAGCGTTGGATAAACTCCAACCATCCTCTAGCCATGGGTTTGAGGTCATGCCTTCTCAATTGAACCGGCTTGCCTCTAGAATCTCTCTTCCATTGTGCGCCCTCTTCACATATGACTGTGAGGACTTGGTCCAACCTTTGATCAAAGTTGACCCTTCTAGTGTAAGGATGTTCATCTCCTTGCATCATGGGCAAGTTGAATGCTAACCTTACATTTTCCGGACTAAAATCCAAGTATTTCCCCCGAACCATAGTAAGATAATTCTTCGGATCCGGGTTCACACTTTGATCATGGTTCTTGGTGATCCATGCATTGGCATAGAACTCTTGAACCATCAAGATTCTGACTTGTTGAATGGGGTTGGTAAGCACTTCCCAACCTCTTCTTCGAATCTCATGGCGGATCTCCGGATATTCACCCTTTTTGAGTGAAAAGGGGACCTCGGGGATCACCTTCTTCAAGGCCACAACTTCATAGAAGTGGTCTTGATGCACCCTTGAGATGAATCTATCCATCTCCCATGACTCGGAAGTGGAAGCTTTTGCCTTCCCTTTCCTCTTTCTAGAGGTTTCTCCGGCCTTGGATGCCATAAATAGTTATGGAAAAACGAAAAAGCAACGCTTTTACCACACCAAACTTAAAAGGTTTGCTCGTCCTCGAGCAAAAGAAGAAAGAAGAGAGTAGAAGAAGAAGAAATGAGGAAGAAGGGATGGCTTTGTATTCGGCCAAAGAGGAGGAGAAGTGGTGTTTAGGTTGTGTGAAAATGAAGGGGTGAAGAAGGGTTTATATAGGAGAGGGGGGAGATGGGGTTCGGCCATTATGGGGGGGGTTTGGGAGGGAAAGTGGTTTGAATTTGAAGGGTGAGGTTGGTGGGATTTTATGAAGGATGGATGTGAGTGGTGAAGAGAAAGATGGGATTTGATAGGTGAAGGGTTTTTGGGGAAGAGGTATTGAGGTGATTGGTGAATGGGTGAAGAAAAGAGAGAGTGGTGGGGTTGGTGGGAATCCTGTGGGGTCCACAGATCCTGTGGTGTCAAGGAAAAGTCATCCCTGCACCAAATGGCATTCAAAATCACGTTTTGGGCCATTTCTGGCGTTAAACGCCGGGCTGGTGCCCATTCCTGGCGTTTAACGCCAGGTTCTTGCCCTTTTCTGGCGTTTAACGCCAGTCTGGTGCCCCTTTCTGGCGTTAAACGCCCAGAATGGTGCCAGACTGGGCGTTAAACGCCCAACTGCTAGCCTCACTGGCGTTTAAACACCAGTGAATTCTTCCTCCAGGGTGTGCTGTTTTTCTTCCTGTTTTTCATTCTGTTTTTGCTTTTTCAATGGATTTTGTGACTTCTTATGATCATCAACCTACAAAAAACATAAAATAACAAAGAGAAATATATAAAATATAATCATTGGGTTGCCTCCCAACAAGCGCTTCTTTAATGTCAGTAGCTTGACAGAGGGCTCTCATGGAGCCTCACAGATACTCAGAGCAATGTTGGAACCTCCCAACACCAAACTTAGAGTTTGAATGTGGGGGTTCAACACCAAACTTAGAGTTTGGTTGTGGCCTCCCAACACCAAACTTTGAGTTTGACTGTGGGGGCTCTGTTTGTCTCTGATTCGAGAGAAGCTCTTCATGCTTCTTCTCCATGGTGACAGAGGGATATCTTTGAGCTTTAAACACAAAGGATTCTTCATTCACTTGAATGATCAGTTCACCTCCATCAACATCAATCACAGCCTTTGCTGTGGCTAGGAAGGGTCTGCCAAGGATGATGGATTCATCCATGCACCTCCCAGTCTCTAGGACTATGAAATCAGTAGGGATGTAATGGTCTTTAATTTTTACCAAAACATTCTCTACAAGTCCATGAGCTTGTTTTCTTGAGTTGTCTGCCATCTCTAGTGAGATTCTTGCAGCTTGCACCTCAAAGATCCCTAGCTTCTCCATTACAGAGAGAGGCATGAGGTTTACACTTGACCCTAAGTCACACAGAGCCTTCTTGAAGGTCATGGTGCCTATGGTACAAGGTATTGAAAACTTCCCAGGATCTTGTTTCTTTTGAGGTAATTTCTGCCTAGACAAGTCATCAAGTTCTTTGGTGAGCAAAGGGGGTTCATCCTCCCAAGTCTCATTTCCAAATAACTTGTCATTTAGCTTCATGATTGCTCCAAGGTATTTAGCAACTTGCTCTTCAGTGACATACTCATCCTCTTCAGAGGAAGAATACTCATCAGAGCTCATGAAAGGCAGAAGTAAGTCCAATGGAATCTTTATGGTCTCATTTTGAGCCTCAGATTCCCATGGTTCCTCATTAGGGAACTCTGTGGAGGTCAGTGCACGCCCATTGAGGCCTTCCTCAGTGGCGTTCACTTCTTCTCTTTCCTCTCCAGATTCGGCCATGTTTATGGCTTTGCACTCTCCTTTTGGATTTTCTTCTGTATTGCTTGGAAGAGTACTTGGAGGGAGTTCAGTAACTTTCTTGCTCAGCTGTCCCACTTGTGCTTCCAAATTCCTAATGGAAGACCTTGTTTCAGGCATGAAACTTTGAGTGGTTTTGATTAGATCAGAGACCATGGTTGCTAAGTCAGAGGGGTTCTGCTTAGAATTCTCTGTCTGTTGCTGAGAAGATGATGGAAAAGGTTTGCTATTGCTAAACCTGTTTCTTCCACCATTGTTGTTGTTGAAACCTTGTTGAGGTCTCTCTTGATTCTTCCATGAGAAATTTGGGTGATTTCTCCATGAAGGATTATAGGTGTTTCCATAGGGTTCTCCTAGGTAATTCACCTCTTCCATTGAAGGGTTCTCAGGATCATAAGCTTCTTCTTCAGATGAAGCATCCTTAGTACTGCTTGGTGCATTTTGCATTCCAGCAGACTTTGAGAAATCAAATTGACTTGTTGAGTCAATATCTTGTTCTGAGCCAGTATGGCATTCAGAGTGTCAATCTCAAGAACTCCTTTCTTCTGACTAGTCCCATTGTTCACAGGATTTCTTTCAGAAGTGTACATGAATTGGTTATTTGCAACCATTTCAATTAGCTCTTGAGCTTCTGTAGGCATCTTCTTCAGATGAAGAGATCCTCCAGCAGAGCTATCCAAAGACATCTTGGACAGTTCAGAGAGACCATCATAGAAAATACCTATGATGCTCCATTCAGAAAGCATGTCAGATGGACATTTTCTGATTAATTGTTTGTATCTTTCCCAAGCTTCATAGAGGGATTCTCCATCCTTCTGTCTGAAGGTTTGGACTTCCACTCTAAGCTTACTCCATTTTTGAGGTGGAAAGAACTTTGCCAAGAAGGCATTGACTAGCTTTTTCCAAGAGTCCAGGCTATCTTTAGGTTGTGAGTCCAACCATATTCTAGCTCTGTCTCTTACAGCAAAAGGGAATAGCATCAGTCTGTAGACCTCAGGGTCAACCCCATTAGTCTTGACTGTGTCACAGATTTGCAAGAACTCAGCTAAAAACTGATGAGGATCTTCCATTGGAAATCCATGGAACTTGCAATTCTGTTGTATTAGAGAAACTAATTGAGGCTTAAGCTCAAAGTTGTTTGCTCCAATGGCAGGGATAGAGATGCTTCTCCCATAGAAGTCGGGAGTAGGTGCAGTAAAGTCACCCAGCACCTTCCTTGCATTGTTGGCATTGTTGTTGTTTTCGGCTGCCATGGGTTCTTCTTCTTTGAAGAATTCGGTCAGGTCCTCTACAGAGAGTTGTGCCTTAGCTTCTCTTAGCTTTCGCTTCAAGGTCCTTTCAGGTTCAGGGTCAGCTTCAACAAGAATGCCTTTGTCTCTGCTCCTGCTCATATGAAAGAGAAGAGAACAAGAAAATGTGGAATCCTCTATGTCACAGTTATAGAGATTCCTTGAGGTGTCAGAGGAAAAGAAAAATAGAAGAAGGAGGTAGAAGAATTCGAACTTGATTAGATAGAGTTCGAATTGTGCATTTAGAAGGAGTAGTACTCCATAAATAGAAGGATGTGGGAGGAAGAGAAGAGAATTTTCGAAAATTAATTAAAAAGATGTCAAAAACATTTTGAAAAATTGATTGATAATTTTCGAAAATTCAAAGTGGAAAAGAAATCAAGTGATTTTTGAAAAAGATTTTGAAATTAGAAGTTAAAAAGATTTGATTGAAAACTTATTTTGAAAAAGATGTGATTAAAAAGATATGATTGAAAAGATTTGATTTGAAAACAATTTTAAAAGATATGTTTTGAAAACAATTTTTAAAAGATTTGATTTTGAAAAAAATTAATGACTTGCCTAACAAGAAAAGATATGATTCAAACATTAAACCTTCCTCAACAGAAAAGGCAACATACTTGAGATGTTCAATCAAATCATTAATTGTTAGTAAGTATCTTTGAAAAAGGAAAGAAATTGATTTTGAAAACATTTGATTGAAAAGATATGATTTGAAAAAGATTTGATTTTGAAAAACTTTGAAAACTTGAAAAAAATTTGATTTGAAAAACAAAATCTTCCCCCTTGTGCCATCCTGGCGTTAAATGCCCAGAATGGTATCCATTCTGGCGTTTAACGCCCAAAATGCTACCTTTTTGGGCGTTAAACGCCCAACCAGGTACCCTGGCTGGCATTTAAACGCCAGTTTGTCCTTCTTCACTGGGCGTTTTGAACGCCCAGCTTTTTCTGTATAATTCCTCTGCAGTATGTTCTGAATCTTCAATTCTTTGTATTATTGACTTGAAAAGACACAAATTAAAAATATTTTTGGATTTTTTAATAATCAAAATGCAACAAGAATCAAATAACAATGCATGCAAGACACCAAACTTAGCAGTTTGTATACTACTGACACTATATGAGACACATAAACACTCAAGTCAAAAGAATTCAAAGATCAGAGTAAGAAATCATCAAGAATTACTTGAAGACCCTTAAGACACATGAATGAATGCATGCAATTGACACCAAACGTAAGATGAGACACTAGACTCAAGCAAGAAACATCAAATATTTTTTGTTTTTATGATTTTGTGAAATTTTTTTGTGCTTTTTTCGAAAATTATATGAAAATAGAAAATAAAGGTTTCAAAATTCTCAATTTGAATTTCCAGAAATCATTGCAATGCTAGTCTAAGACTCCGGTCCAGGAATTAGACATGACTTCACAGCCAGCCAAGCTTTCAAAGAAAGCTTCGGTCCAAAACACTAGACATGGCCAATGGCCAGCCAAGCCTTAGCAGATCACTGCTCCAAAAGCAAGATTGATAAAAAATCAACAAGCTTCTGTGATGATAAGTTGAAACCTCGGTCCAATAAGATTAGACATGGCTTCTCAGCCAGCCAGATTTCAACAAATCATCATGAAACTCTAGAATTCATCTTCAAGAATTTCGAAAAAAATAAATACCTAATCTAAGCAACAAGATGAACCGTCAGTTGTCCATACACAAACAATCCCCGGCAACGGCGCCAAAAACTTGGTGCACGAAATTGTGATCAATACTTTTACACAAACAATCCCCGGCAACGGCGCCAAAAACTTGGTGCACGAAATTGTGATCAATACTTTTACACAAACAATCCCCGGTAATAGCTCCAAAGACTTGGTGCTCAATACCATGGCATAAACACAACTTCGCACAACTAACCAGCAAGTGCACTGGGTCGTCCAAGTAATAAACCTTACGTGAGTAAGGGTCGATCCCACGGAGATTGTTGCTATGAAGCAAGCTATGGTCACCTTGTAAATCTCAGTCAGGCAGACTCAAATGGGTATAGTGATAAACGAATAAAGCATAAAGATAAAGATAGAGGTACTTATGTATATCATTGGTAAGAGCTTCAGATAAGCGTATGAAGATGCCTTCCCTTCCGTCTCTCTGCTTTCCTACAGTCTTCATCCAATCCTTCTTACTCCTTTCCATGGCAAGCTCATGTAGGGTTTCACCGTTGTCAGTGGCTACCTCCCATCCTCTCAGTGAAAATGTTCCCATGCTCTGTCACAGCATATGGCTAATCAGCTGTCGGTTCTCGGTCAGGCCGAAATAAAATCCATCGATTCTTTTGCGTCTGTCACTAACGCCCCGCCTGCTAGGAGTTTGAAGCACGTCACAGTCATTCAATCATTGAATCCTACTCAGAATACCACAGACAAGGTTAGACCTTCCGGATTCTCTTGAATGCCGCCATCAGTTCTCGCCTATACCACGAAGATTCTGATCTCACGGAATGGCTGGCTCGTTTGTCAGGCGAGCACTCGGTTGTCAGGCGATCAACCATGCATCGTGTTATCAGGAATCCAAGAGATAAACACTAGGGCCTTGATTGCTTGTAGAACAAGAGTGGTTGTCAGTCACTTTGTTCATGAGTGAGAATGATGATGAGTGTCACGGATCATCACCTTCATCAAGTTGAAGAACAAGTGATATCTTGGACAAAGAACAAGCGGAATTGAATAGAAGAACAATAGTAATTGCATTAATACTCGAGGTACAGCAGAGCTCCACACCTTAATCTATGGTGTGTAGAAACTCCACCGTTGAAAATACATAAGAACAGGGTCTAGGCATGGCCGAATGGCCAGCCTCCCAAATGATCTAAGATAGCATGAAACTCAAAGATAGCTACCAAGATGTCAAATACAATAGTAAAAGGTCCTACTTATAGAAAACTAGTAGCCTAAGGTGTACAAAGATGAGTAAATGACATAAAAATCCACTTCCGGGCCCACTTGGTGTGTGCTTGGACTGAGCAATGAAGCATTTTCGTGTAGAGACTCTCCTTGGAGTTAAACGCCAGCTTTTATGCCAGTTTGGGCGTTTAACTCCCATTTAGGTGCCAGTTCCGGCGTTTAACGCTGGAATTTCTTGAGGTGACTTTGAACGCCGGTTTGGGCCATCAAATCTTGGGCAAAGTATGGACTATCATATATTGCTGGAAAGCCCAGGATGTCTACTTTCCAACGCCGTTGAGAGCGCGCCAATTGGGCTTCTGTAGCTCCAGAAAATCCACTTCGAGTGCAAGGAGGTCAGAATCCAACAGCATCTGCAGTCCTTTTGAGTCTCTGGATCAGATTTTTGCTCAGATCCCTCAATTTCAGCCAGAAAATACCTGAAATCACAGAAAAACACACAAACTCATAGTAAAGTCCAGAAAAGTGAATTTTAATTAAAAACTAATAAAAATATACTAAAAACTATCTAGATCATACTAAAAACATACTAAAAACAATGCCAAAAAGCGTACAAATTATCCGCTCATCAATGCACATTCCAGAATTTAAAGGCAGAAGTGATCTTGAGGCTTACCTGGAATGGGAACAGAAGGTGAAATTCCTATTTCATTGTCACAACTACTCTGATGTGAAAAAGGTAAGACTAGCGGCCGTAGATTTCTTAGATTATGCCTTTGTCTGGTGGGCCGAGCTGGACAAAAAGAGAAGACATAATGGAAAACCACCAATTCAGTCTTGGAAAAAGATAAAGAAGGTCATGCGACAGCGTTTTGTCCCTTCTTACTACTATAAAGAGCTACATCAACGACTCCAACGGCTATACCAAGGTTTTAAGTCTGTAGATGAGTATCATAAGGAGTTGAAGATGCTGTTAATTCGGGAAATTATTAAGGAGGAGTCTGAGCCTACTATGGCACGTTTCTTGAGTGGGCTGAACCGAGACATTGCAAATATTGTTGAACGTCACCCATTCGTGGATATGGAAGACTTGGTGAACCTGGCTATCAAGGTGAAAAAACAGCAAAAGGCAAAGTGGCTGCGTAATTCTTCTAACCCTACTTCAAGGTGGGACTCTAGAGGTGCTAATTTCAGGGAGAAGACCAAATCCAACCCTACCGAATCGAAGGAGAAGCCTACAGACCAGCACAGGATGAAGCACATGCCTAATTCCACTTCTAAAAGGGCCATGGTCATTAAAGCAAATGATGTTTTCTCAGAATCTGATAACTCAGATAGGAATGAGGACATGCCACATGCAGATGATGCTACAGATGATGATGATATAGTTGAGTATGCTGTTAGTGGCAAGGCTCTTGTTTAGGGCTGTCAAACGGGCTAGCTCGTGGGTTAAATGCTGTACCGTTTAAGCCCGCTTCATTTGCGGACCATAATTTTTCAGCCCGAACCATTTATGGTCAGCTCGATGGGTTAAATGTGCCAGTCCGTTTATCCTTTATTTTACTTTTTGAAAAATATTTTAATAAAAAATATCACTTTTAGGTCAAAAACCTTTAAAAAATAATATTTTTTTACTTGATGGGTCGGATAGGAAAAAATATCAGCTAAAAGTGCTATTTTTATTTTGAAAAAATGTAAAACAAAAAAATAAATAGGCCACCCATTTAACCCGCGGGCTAGCCCGTTTAACCCGTCATCTTTTTCGGGTTAATCGAGCTCAGCCCGTTTAGTCCGAAATTTAAACGGGCTTAATTTTAGAGGCAAAACCTACCCATTTAAATAGGTAAACGGGGTGGCCCGATGGATTTGGCCCATTTTGACGGCCCTACTCTTGTTATTAGGTGGCTCTTAAATATCCAAGCCAAAGACGATTGTCTAGAACAGCGCATAAAAAAATCTTGTTGGGAGGCAAGGTTGGACTCATGATCATTGATGTTGGAAGTCATACAAATGTTTCTAGCTCTACCATGGTCACAAAATTGGGGTTGAAATGCACCAAACACCCTAACCCTTACAAACTGGAGTGACTAAGTGATGTTGGTGAACTGAAGGTTGTGAAGCAAACCCGCATACAGTTCTTTATTAGGAGATATAGTGATGAAGTATTTTGTGATGTGGTTCCCATGCAAGCTTGTCATCTACACCTAGGGCGTCCATGGCAGTATGATAGGAGCGTGATCCATGATGGTTTCACAAACCGATACTCCTTTACTTACCTTGGAAAGAAGATTACCCTAGCACCTTTATCCCTTAAAGAAGTATACTTGGAGTAATTGAGCATGTGTGAATCCACAAAAGAATATTTAGAATGTGAGAAAATTGAAAAATAAAAGGGTAAAAAGGGGGCTCTAAGAGAAGAAAAGAGTGAGAAAAAGAGTCAGGGTCTGAGTGAAAAAGAGAATTGTAAGAGAGAAAAATCTGTAGAGAGTGAGAGTGCTCACAAGATGTGTTTTTATGCAAAATAGAGGGATCAGAAGCATGCTAGTTTAGGAAAAAAAGTATTGGTGTTAGTAAGATTTAGAGAGTCTTTACTTTCTACTATTGAAACTAACTATGAACTGCCAAGTACTTTTATTTCACTTTTTCAAAAATTTAGAAATATCTTTTTAGAAGAGATGCCCTCAGGTTTACCTCCGTTACGAGGCATTAAGCATCAGATTGACTTTGTCCCCTGATCAAGCATTCCAAACCGGCTAGCTTACCAGACCAATCCTGAGAAGAAGTAAAAACTGCAATGGCAAGTCAAGGACCTTTTGGCTAAGAGTTTTGTGAGAGAAAGAATGAGGCCTTATGTTGTTTCGGTACTATTGATGCCCAAGAAGGATGGCTCATGGAAGATGTGTATTGACTGCAGAGCCGTAAACAAGATTACGGTAAAGTAACGCCATCCTATTCCTAGACTTGATGACATGCTTGATGAATTGCATGGTTCTGTTATTTTTACTAAAATAGATTTAAGGAGTGTTTATCATCAAATAAGAATGAAACTTGGTGATGAATGGAAAACAGCTTTCAAAACTAAATATGGTTTGTATGAGTGGTTAGTTATGTCATTTGGATTGACTAATGCACCTAGTACATTCATGAGATTAATGAATCATGTTTTGCAAGAATTTTTAGGCAAATTTGTAGTTGTTTATTTTGATGATATCCTTATCTACAGTAAATGTCTTGAAAATCATATTTTTCATGTTCAATCTGTTTTAGAGGTACTTAGAAAGGAAAAATTGTATACTAATGTCCCAAAGTGCTTGTTCTATCTGAGTAAAGTCGTGTTCCTAGATTTTGTGATAAGTTCTAAAGGGATTGAGGTAGATGACGAGAAGGTGAAAGCTACTAGAGAATGTCCCACACCTCAGAGTGTCTCTGATGCTAGAAATTTTCATGGTCTTGCGGGTTTTTATAGGAAGTTTGTTAATGATTTTTTCACTATTGCTGCACCTTTAACTGAAATCATCAAGAAACATGTCGAATTTAAATGGGATCAAGTACAAGAAATTGCCTTTAACACCTTGAAAGAATTATTGTGTTCTGCCCCCATTCTTATTTTACCAGATTTTTCTAAAACTTTTTGAAATAGAATGTGATGCTTCCGAGATTGGTAAAGGTGCTATTTTGATGCAGGAAAAACGAGCAATCACCTATTTTAGTGAGAAGTTGAATGCAGCCCGTCTCAACTACTCAACTTATCATAAGGAGCTTTATGCTTTGGTGAGACCTTTGGAAGTGTGGCAGCATTACTTGTTACCTAAGGAATTTGTGGTGCATACTGACCATGAATCCCTCAAACACTTGAATGGCCAAAGGAAGCAAAACAAGAGACATGCAAAATAGATAGAATTTCTTGAATGCTTTCCATACGTAATTGCCTATAAGCAAGATTTGAGGACGAATCTTTTTGAGAAAGGAGGAAATGATACATACTCGGAAAGACAACTAGAGCATTCTAAGGCAAAAGGGCAGAGTGAGAATTTCACACTTCTAGAGGGCCCGGCATAATTTATCATTAAATTTCGAATATTTAGGCCTTTGTTTTAGTTTTTTTGCGGTTAGAGTTTTTTATCAGATTTGTTTAGTTCTGATTTGCTTAGTAGTATTTTTAGAAATCTTAAATTTAAATTAAATCTGATCTAATCCATTAAGATCAAATTTGATTTAAATTTTAAAATCTTATCTTTTTGTTAGTTTGTTAGGGGCCTATTTAAATACCTTTGGTGAGACCATTTACACAATTTTTGATGAATAAATTTTCAGTTGCTTTAAGCATGTGTTTATTGCATGATTAACTGAGGTGAGTAATTTCCTTCGCTTGTTGCATGAAGAAGATTGAAGGATCCAATATAAGGTGATTCTGCGTGGTAGTTTCTTCAACTTCAGTCCTCTGATCTAGGGTGTCAATGACAAGTTCTTTGAAGGTCTAATAGAGAATCTGGTGCACGGAATTGTGATCATGCTTTTCACAACTCCCCACAACTAACCAACAAGTGCACTGGGTCATCCAAGTAATACTTTACGTGAGTAAGGGTCAATCCCACGGAGATTGTCAGCTTGAAGCACGCTATGGTTATCTTGTAAATCTTAGTCAGGAGATTAATGATAAAAGGGTTTTGTTTGCAAAAACTAAAAGAACATGAAATGAATGATACTTGTTATTCAGTAATGGAGAACATGTTGGGGTCTCGGAGATGCTCTGCTCTCTGATTTTCTGCTTTCCTATTGTCTTCTTCTCCCAAATACGCATGGCTCCTTCTATGGCAAGCTATGTGTTGGTGGATCACCGTTGTCAATGGCTACCATCCGTCCTCTCAGTGAAAATGGTCCAGCTACGGTTCCCGTAGGGCTAATTATCTGTCGGTTCTCACTTGTATCAGAATAGGATACATTTATCCTTTTGCACACTGTCATTGCGCCCAACATTCGCGAGTTTGAAGCTCGTCACAGTCATCCCTTCCCAAATCCTACTCAAAATACCACAGACTAGGTTTAGACTTTCCAAATCTCAGGAATGCTGTCAACTGTTTCTAGCCTTTTCCACGAAGGTTCTAATCTCATGGATTTGAAGACTCTATTGTCAGGAGAAGCAGTTGAACTCGTGGATCAGGAGCCCAAGAGATACGTACTCAAGCTGTCGCCCAATGACTACGTTGAGCTCAGATAGAATGGAAGTGGTTGTCAAGCACGCATTCATAAATTTGAGAATGATGATGAGTGTCACGAGTCATCACATTCATCACATTGAGGTACGAGTGAGTATCTTAGAACAGAAGCAAATGTATTTGGATGGAAAACAGTAGTAATTGTATTAATCCATTGAAACACAGCAGAGCTCCTCACCCCCACCTATGGGGTTTAGAGACTCATGTTGTAGAAGGTACAATATGAAAATGTAAAAATGTCATAAGTCCTAGATGAAAGTCTAAAAGTAGTTTTTATACTAAACTAGTAACCTAGATTTACAGAAAATGAGTAACTAAGTGCAGATAGTGCAGAAATCCACTTCCGGGGTTCACTTGGTGAGTGTTTGGGCTGAGCTTTGAAGCTTTCACGTGCATATGCCATTCTTGGAGTTAAACGCCAGCTTTGGTGCCAGTTTGGGCATTTAACTCCAGTTTTGGTGCCAGTTCTGGCGTTTTACGCCAAAAAAGGGTTTCTAGGTGGCGTTTAACGCCAATTTGGGCCATCAAATCTCCGGCAAAGTATGGACTATTATACATTGCTGAAAAGCCCAAGATGTCTACTTTCCAACGCAATTAAGAGCGCGCCAATTGGGATTCTGTAGCTCAAGAAAATCTATTTCGAGTGCAGGAGGGTCAGAATCCAACAGCATCTGCAGTCCTTTCTTAGCCTCTGAATCAGATTTTTACTCAGGTCCCTCAATTTCAGCCAGAAAATACTTGAAATTATAGAAAAACACACAAACTTATAGTGAAGTCCAGAAATGTGACTTTTGCTTAAAAATAAAAAAAATATAGCAAAAAGTGAATAAAACATGCTAAAAACTATATGAAAACACTACCAAAAAGCGTATAAAATATCCGCTCATCACAATGCCAAACTTAAACTGTTGCTTGTCCCCAAGCAACTAGACAAATAAAATAGGATAAAAAAGATTATGGTGAAATAAAATCTTAGAGTCTTTAATGAAGCTCAAATTCAAATTAGATGAGCGGGGCTTGTAGCTTTTTGCTTCTGAATAGTTTTGGCATCTCATTTTATCCCCTGAAACTCAAAATGATTGGCTTCTTTCAGAACTCATCATGCAGATAGTGTTATTGATTCTCCTAGTTTAGTATGTTGATTCTTGAACACAGCTACTTTATGAGTTTTGACCGTGACCCTAAGCATCTTGTTTTTCAGTATTACCACAAGATACATAAATGCCACAGACACATAACTAGGTGAACCTTTTCAGATTGTGACTCGGCTTTGCTAGAGTCTCCAGTTAGAGGTGCCCAGAGTTCTTAAGTACACTCTTTTGCTTTGGATCACAACTTTAACCACTCAGTCTCAAGTTTTTCACCTAGACTTTCATGACACAAGCACATGGTTAAGGACAGCTTGATTTAGCCGCTTAGGCCAGGATTTTATTCCTTTGGGTCCTCCTATCCGTTGATGCTCAAAGACTTGAATCCTGTTTACCCTTACCTTTTGGTTTAAAGGGCTATTGGATTTTTTTGCTTGCTTTTTTTTATAATTTTTTTCCGCAAGATTTGTGTTTTTCACTGCTTTTTCTTGCTTCAAGAAACAATTTTTTTTATTTTTCAGATTATCAATAACATTTCTCTATTCACCTCCTTCTTTCAAGAGCCAAACATTACTCAAATTTCAGTATAAAAAAAATATGCACTGTTTATGCATTCATTCAGAGGGCTAAAATAGTGCCACTACATATAAATAATTTGAATTTTTCTTATTATATACTCGAGATATTTGCACCCTTGCTCTTCTAAAATAATCTACTATTTTATTCATGTTTGATGATGATAAGAAAATTAAATTATACCCAAATTGACAAAAATAATACTAATGCTCATGCAATCCTAATACTAATGCTCATCCAACTCTTAATATAGGTCTCTAATAACAGAAGTTATCACAGAGTTAGGACTCAACGACCTTGATTTTGGGAGATAGGTGCTCCTTCTGTGGGACGCCTGGCGCTTCAAGGGATAGTGATAAACCTTGATTTGTGCTTAATTCGTGGTTTATTTTGTGCTTAATTTGGGGAGATTTTATCACCTTTTCCCACATTTATTCAATAAAATAGCATGGTTTTGTAATTCTCCTTTGAATTGTGCTCAAGTGTAAAAACATGCTTTTTAGGCCCTTAAATTGGTGATTTTAACTCACTTTAGTTCCATCCGATGCCTTAATATGTTTGTTGAGTGATTTCAGGTTCATAGGGCAAGTGTTGGATGGAAGAAATGAGAAGAAAAGCATACAAAATGGAGAATGCATAAAGAAACCAAGATTGGGAATGCATCGATGGGCGCGCACGCGTACAAGGCGCGTGCGCGCAAAAGTGAGTTCACCTAAGGACGCGCATGCGTACATGCCGCGTTCGTGCGGATGAAGAATTAGCCAATCGATGCACACGCGCACATGGCGCGTACGCGCCGATGCTCGCCTATGACTCACTTAAAGGCAAAACGTTGGGGGCGATTTCTGAGTAGCCCAGGCCCAATTCCAACCTGTTTCTGAGTGTATTTCATGCAGAATTGAAGCCCAAGCAAAGGGGGGAGCAATTGGTTGTAGCATTAGCATCATGTAGTTTAGTTTCTAGAGAGAGAAGCTCCCTCTTCTCTCTAGAATTAGGTTAGGTTAGGTTAATTTCATCTTAAATCTAGTTACAATTTCATGTTCTCACATTGTTTTCTCTACAATTTCATGTTTCTATTTTTTATTCCTCTTAGTTTTCATGTTAATTCCCCTTTTTGCTATCTTTTGTGGTGATGAACACTTGTTAGATTTATACCTTTCCTTTAATGCAATTTAATGTTTGATGTTCTTTTATTGTTGATTTGAGTTGTGATCTCATTTTTCTTGCAATTGGTAGTTGTTAGATTTCACTATTTCTTGTCATTTGTTATGTTTCCTGTTTGTACCCACCAAGTGTTTGACAAAATGTTTTGTTGGGCTTTAGAGTAGAATTTTATGCTCTTGGCTTGGGAAGGTAACTTAGAAACTCTTAAGTTGCTAATGTCCAAGTGATTGATGATTGGGAGTCATTGACCTTAGATATCACTAATTGAATTGGTGGAGAACTAGGACTTATGGACTTAGATTGACATAGCTCATTTGACTTTCCTTTATCATTTAGAGGATGACTTAATGGGGTTGATCCTTGCCAATTCTCATGTTGTGGTTAGTGATAAGGATAGAGATCATTGACCACCAACCCTTGTCAAGGCCCTTTTGTTATTTGAATTTCCGTATCATTTACTTTTCATGTCTCCTATTCCAAAAACCTCAAAACATACTTCATAGCCAATAAGCATACACTTCATTGCAATCCTCGTGAGATGACCCGGAGTCCAAATACTCCGGTTAAATCTTATTTGGGGTTTGTTCTTTGTGGCAACCAAATTTTTGCATGAAATGATTATTGTTGGTTTAGAAACTATACTTTGCAACGAGACTTCATTTGTGAAATTCTAGACCGTCAAGAATCACGTTTCATCAAATAGCTTCTGGTGCTTTAGCTCCTGAAGCTCACGCCCTTGCTGCTCTTGTTCTTTGAGCAGTTTGCAAAGCATACTGTTCTGATTCTGCTGCTCTTCTTTGAGTTAATCCATATGTTCTTGCATCTTGGTGACAGATGCTTCTAAGCGGGCCCAATAGTCAAATTGAGGAATTTCTGGAAGGAGTTCATGCGCCCTCCTTTTGCTGAGGTTGTCTTGAACTTGAGGTCTATCTATTACCTTTTTGGTGATTGGGGATTCAATTGGGATATACTCATCCACACCTATCTTCACTCCAGCATCTTTACATAACAGACTGATCAAGCTTGGGTAAGCCAACTTGGCTTCAGTGGATTCCTTGTGTGCAAATGTGTAAATTTCACAAGGAATTAGCTGATGAACCTCCACCTCTTTTCCCAGTATAATACAGTGAATCATCACTGCTCTCTTGACAGTGACTTCAGAGTGGTTACTGGTTGGAAGAATAGAGCGCTGATGCACCACTATTTTGTGGTACATCTTGTGCTTAATTGAGTGGATTTTATCCACTAATCTCACACTTATTCATAGAAATCGCATGTTTTACATTTTTCTTCCTGATTTTGTGCTATGATTGAAAATTGGTTTCTTTGGTCTTAATTTACCTAGTTTTAATCCTCTCTTATTACCATTTGATGCCGTAATCCGTGTGTTAAGTGTTTCAGGCTTTATAGGGCAGGAATGGCTTAGAGGATGGAGAGGAAGCTTGCAAAAAATGGAAGAAACACAAGAAACTAAGGAGATAACCAGCGAGCAGCGATGTGCACGCATGGCTCATGCGTGCGCGCGACATGGAGAAAATTGCAGCGACGCGTGCACGTGCCTGACGCGTACATGTGGATTGGAGCTTTGCAATATGACGCGAGCGCATGTTTGACGTGAACGCGTGACACGCCAAAACGACCAGCGACGCAAACGCGTGACTAACGCGTACGCATGACATACGCGATCTGCAAAATTAACAGAAAACGCTGAGGGCAATTTCGGGTCGTGTTTTCACCCAGTTTTCGGCCTAGAAAACTCATATTAGAGGCTATAAAGTGAGGGAATCAAGGAGACATTCAGACAACATTCATTATTCACAATTTAGTTTTAGATGTAGTTTCTAGAGAGAGAGGTTCTCTCCTCTCTCTAGGTTTTAGATTTAGGATTTCTCTTAGGTTTTAGGATTTAGGATTTCTATGAGTTTTAGGTTTATTTCTTCCCAATTCCAGGTTCAATGTTCCTTTTCTTTAGTTTCTCTTCTACTTTTATTTATTCTATTACTTTAATTTATGAACTCCATGTTAGAATTGTTTTCTCCATTTAATGTAATTTGAGGTATTTCAGATTTATGATTTTAATTTAGCTTTTTACACTCTTAGCTTTGGTTGAGTAATTGGAGATGCTTGAGTTGTCAAACTCCTTTGTAGATTGATAATTATTGTGTTTGCTAGTTGATTTGAATTCCAATAACTCTAGTATTTCCTTGGGAATTGACTAAGACCTGAGGAATCAAATTAATTTATCCACTTGACATACCTTCATAGTTAGAGGTTGACTAAATGGGAGCAATGAACAATTCTCATCACAATTGATAAGGATAACTAGGGTAGGAAGTCCAGTTCTTATACCTTACAAGGGTTTCCATGATAATTAGTTTACTTTCTTGTCATTTACATTCTTTGTTCAAATCTTTCAAAAATCCAAAAAGATACTTTTCTCATAACCAATAATAAACACACCTCACTGCAATTACTTGAGAGACGACCCAAGGTTTCAATACTTCGGTTATTATTTTTATTGGGTTTGCTTTAGTGACAAACAAGTTTTTGTACGAAAGGATTCTTGTTGGTTTAGAAGCTATACTTGCAACGAGAAATTATTTGTGATTTCTAGACCACACAAAAATCCGTTCGTCAAAATGGCGCCGTTGCCGGGGAATTGCAAACGTGTGCCTTATTATTGGTTATTGTAAATATTTATTTTTTCGTTTCTTTGTTAGTGTTTCTAGTTTTAGGAGTTTATTTTCCCTAATTTTTATTAGTTTTTATTTTCTTTAGCTACTATGAATTCTCACCCCTTTGGTTTCAAGTTTGGTTCCAATGTTGTTTTAAGGAATGGAAGCTATAATGAGAACAGGCATCGAGGTTGGAAGAGTCAAAGATAGGAGGAGCCACAAGGATTTGATCAACCCTCTTGGCAACAACCTCCTCCAATGCGACATCACCAACAACCATTCTACAATGCATGCCAAGACAATAGTTATGGTGGACCCTTTCGTGACAAACCACCTCCACCAAATTACTATGGTCAAGAGCCATTCTGAGGTGCGTACCAAGATGATAGATATGGTGGACCCCTTGTAGTTACCAACAAGCCCCAACCTATGCTTATGAACCACCTCCACAACATACCTTTGAACCACCAAACTCACAAGCCCCATACTACCAAACACCATCATATGATCCTAACCCTTATCCACCATATCAACCACCTTATGAGCCATATGAGTCATATATAGATCCACCCTAATTCCAACCTAATTGCTCCCAAGAACCACCACATTCTTATTATGTTGAACCACCCTCTTATCATGAACCTTTCCTCCCAAGTAATGAGCCCTCATATCCACCTCAACCTTCAATGCATGACACTCTTGGTGTTCTTCTTCAAGGGCAAAGAGAGATGGAACGAGGAGTACTAGAATTCGCGACTGCCTTAACCGAGGTAGTAAATCAATTAGCTTCCCAACATCTGAGCACTCAAAGTACTCACATGGCTACATGTGGAGAATCAAAAGAAAAGCATAGTATGAAGGAAACAATAGAAACTCCGGTGGACAATGAAGAACATGGCTTTGTATTGGAACAAATGGAAGAAGCTATAATAGTTGCAGAGGAAGAAGTGGTTGAAGATTTAGGAGATGCTGAACCTCCATGAAAATCTAGAATTGTAGAGTACTCCTCCAATAAGATTAAAATTGATGTTAAGAAGGCCAGTGCACAACCTCCATGGCATATTCCTTATGAAGACTTGGATGGGATAGATCAAGAAGTAAGTTTCCTTGATGATGAAGATCATGCATCAAGTCCTCCTAGTGATAAATCTACATCCGCAAATGAACTCCTTGAATATGAAGACTCTTCTCTGATCGAGTCTGAGAATGATGTGGAAGCAGAAATTCTTAGAAAAGGGCGGACGGGAGTTGAGTACGCTTTGTCAAGAACGTTGGAGACTTCTCCATCTAGGTTGCCATCTACTCCTTCATTTGAGTGGATAAGGCTTGTCTCTATTCGCCTTACCATTCCACCTGAATATGGTATTCTTGAAATGGATGGCTAACTTAGGAGACTTTGTAGCATTAAGCGTAAGAAAAGGATGTTTAGTGGTTGGAATTGCAAATCAAGACTCATCAAGATTGATACTTCAAGAGATAGATGTAAGGACTCAACTGGTGATAATTTAGTTAGATCTAAAAAAAAAGTTTAGTACTCCGTAGAGAATTCAGAGTGCTTACGAAATCATGATTGTGGAATGAGTTTTATATAGTAGGTCTTCTCAAGCTAAATCACCATAGGCTTTCAGCAGGTTTAGTAAGATAGTGTTTTTTCAAGCCTAATCGTGGTTGTGGAACGAGTTTAGTAAAATATGATCATCTCAAGCTAAATTTTCTATAATCTTTTAGATTTAAATAGGATAGTGTCTTTTCGAATTAAATCATGGTTGTGAAATGAGTTTAATAATTTTAGTGGAATATGGTCTTCTCAAACTAAATCACTATAAACTTTCAGGTTTGAGTAGGATAGGGTCGTCTTTATGCAAGCTAATTAAATTATTGCGGGGGATAATATATTATATACAAATTGTCAAATATGAATATTTTGTATTCTACCATGATTTACATTGATTAAAAGAAGACTAATATATAACAACTAGAGTTGTTCATTTTAGAATAATTTAGTTATTTTGCTTGTGAATTATTTTTTGAGTAAAAAACTTTCGTAACTTAATAACGTGACTGTTTATTGTTTTTTGTTGTGAAAAATGAAGAATAAATTTTATAAAGATGATAATAAATTGGTTTACTGATTGAAATAATTCTTTAAAAAATAAAATTTGTCTTACGGCAAATTAAGATAAAAACATATTTTCTATGTTCTAAGTTCTAACTAAGTTTATACGGGATTGATTGTGATGACAGCACATCAACATCACTGATTAGAACAGCATTTGTAATTGTGCCGCAACAACAATAATATGAACGTAATTATTGCAATCGTAGATCACAAAAGGTTAAATTTTTTCTAAATTTATTTTTTAATAGAGTTAACTTTTGAAACCCTAAACCAACAATTATGTGATGCATGATACGATTAATTAATCATTTTTGTATTATTGATTCTTCTCTAATATATATTTTTTAAATAATTTTAATTTTAAATGTACGTGGCAGCCAATATCCACAGATATTGCACTTGATGTCTTGATCTTCTTTTCCTGCTATAGGATTTGATCTTTATACAAGCTAGATTGTGATGATCAATCATTCCTGTTTCTAGAGAACGGATACATACAATTATATTTGTTTATTTAGGATTTTATATAAAAAAATATTAAAAAATTTATCAAAAATTATTATTTTTAGTTATTAATTAACTATTAATATTTAAAAGTATGAGATAAAATATATTGTTAAATTATTAGATTAAAAAACTTAAATTAAAAAAATTAAGTTAATAGTTAAATAATGACCAAAAATAATAAATTTTAATAGCCTCTATTGTTTTTCTTTTATATAATAACCATATATAACTTCATTTTATTTAGATGAATTTATATTTTTATTTAAATAATTATTAAAATTACTTAAATCTTTAAATTAAAAAAAAAAGAAAATTATATATTTGTCATTTTACGGATTGAGTCTATAAAAGTTAGTAGATAGGGCTGACACCAATATTCACATTAATTAGGGATGTTTAAAACCGATCTGGATTGAACTAAACCGACGAACCAAATCAAAATAACCAAAAATCGAATAAACCGAAAATCGAAAAAAATTTGTTTTGTTGTTTTTTTGCAGTTCAATTCGATTTTCGGTTCTGACCATGAAAATTCCAACCGAATCGAACCCAACCGGTGCACCTAAAAAAAACCAACCCCCTCTTCCCCCAAACGAATGCTACTGCTGCTATGCGTCCCTGACCCTAACCCCATTTGAAACCTAACCTAGCTCTCTCTTCTCCAAATCTTGCCCTCTGTGCACCCAGCCACGAAGCCAGTCACCCACGTCCTTGAGTCTCGAGGCCGGCGGCACCTAGGTTCCTCCCAGTCTCGCACCACCTCGAAGCCTTCCTCCGAAGTCCCAACGCCGAACACGAAATTCAAAGCAGAGATTTCAGAGCACTACGAAGTCCCAGAACAAAGATTTCCCACCGCTGGTGCACTACAAAGACAAAGCTGTCGCACAACAGGCCACCACCCACTGGCTCAACAGGACAGCACAGCACCACGCCAGTAAGACGCCACCACCCAGCAGCGTTTTTGGGTGACGACCGACTCTACCTGTTCAACTGCATTTTTAATATGCATAATGTCATGTTCATAAAAAAATATATTTATATATAACGTGAATAAATAGAAATTTATATTATTTTTTTTTTACAAAAGCTTAGTGTTACCGAGCTAATAATATATAAATAACATGAATTATAGAATGATTCACTATTATTTTTTACTGGATTTTTTTCTTTTTGCAGTGTTGAATCGAATATATAGGATCAAATTAGATCGAGAAGGATCAGATCGAGAAATTTACAGTGCAAATAGAGTTGAATTGATAAGAAAATTACACCTATAAACTGAATAATTAGGTCAAGACTTAAACCTTATTCTATCCTCTTTATTGTTATCCTAATAATGGAATTATTGTCGACACTTTACCTCGCCTGTTATGCCTCTAAAATATGCCAAACGACAATACTAGAAAAATAATATCTAAAATTAAATTATATAATATAATTCATAATTATATATATATATATATATATATATATATAACAATTGTAGCTATATATTTATTATATCTAAAATTTTATAATTATTTTAATAATAATTAATAAATATTAAATAAAATAATTTTAAATTATTTGAACTATTTTTTATTATCTCACGAATATTATTGTAGGTTAAATCAGTAAATTGGGGCATGCTGCCGGTAGGTCCCCTTTTCATCTTCGTTCTTCTTTGAATCATGTATGTTTTGGAATTAAAGTAATTGTAATGATTACTTAAAAGAAAAATCCGAAGAATTAGGGTATAATAAGCAGTAAATTGAATCCTCCTATACTTTCTATTGTTATATATATAGGACTTCAAGTACTGCTATGTTATGTATTGATGATGTGATTTTTTTTTTCAAAAAGTTAAAATATCGGTTTAAAATACAAGCAAGCATTAAATAAAAATTGTGAGCCTGCAAAAATCAACAACAACAACTCCGTTTATGTTACATTTGCGGTACATAACCGGTCCCAAACTTAGATAAATAAGAAGGGTTGTGTTAAGTCTTCGCCAACCAACATAAAAATATAGTCGAACTTCCATATGACATGAACCAAAGCCTGCAAAAATCAAATGAACCAAAATAAATTATGATTCATGAACAACATATTATGAAGTTAATAAGTGTTGCAATAGCAAAATCAATTTATCTCATTATTTCTCGCGAACTTCACGCAGTAAATATATCTCCCAAAACACATAAAATGTATGAGAAACTCAATAGCCGCACACCACTTGCCACTTGCCAGTTACTATTGTAATCAACTTTGAGTGGAAACTCTTATATCCGACCAAAGTGCAAATAGGGAAAGCAAATTGGTTGATACCATGCAATGATGCAAATATATTACATATAGAAAGGGCACGTGAAACTTGCTTGTGACCACGTGTATATTCCTTCATTGTTTAATGCTGATGAACCACGTGAAAACTGAGGCATCAGTCACATATGAATTTTAAATATATTTTTAATAATTAAAATTTAATATATATAATTGATTAAACTATGTTATTTTTATCAAAATTAAATCATAAATTGATTTGGCCGAAAAATCAATAAACTAAATCTTAAATCGGTCTAAATTAATATTATTTTTATAAAAATAACTATAATATTCTTATTATAAAAAATAACTAAAATACTTTTATTAATATATATATATATATATATATATATATATATTGAGAATTTTAAATTCTAACCCTTCTCTTCTCTTTATGTCATCGTAGAATTAAAATTTAGGATTCTCAAAATTAATTATAAGAGTATTTTAATCATTTTTTATAAGAAAGATATTGTAATCATTTTTTATTAAAAAAATATTAATTTAGACAAATTTAAAAATTAATTCATCGATTTTTTGGTCAAATCGATTTATCTGATCTAATTTTGATAAAAATAACCTAATTTAATTGATTATATATATTAACTTTTTATTACTAAAAAATATTTTTAAAAAAGACATTTTAAATATTTTTATTTAAATGACTTTTAAATTTTAAACATTACTGGTGTTCAAAATCCGGCTCGATTCAAAATTTGAAATATATTTTATAGGGTTTAAATTTGTTACTTTTATTCAACGTAATTTTTGGATTGATAGTTTAATCTGGCCTTATAATTATGACTAAAATACACATTTTATAAATAAATTAATAATAAAATATTATATTTTATATTTTAATTAATATTTTTTTCTTAAAATAATTTATTTTAATATAATTGTTACGTAATATTTATTAAATTTAATTTTTAAAAAATAAAATTTTATTATTTTCTTATACAAAATTTTAAAAATTTACATCGATCAAATTATTAGTTTAACTTAGTTTATTCGCGGTCGAATTCAATTCTTTGTAATTGACCTGATATAACATTAGGATTAACCCGACCTAATCCAACAACGTACTACTATTACATATTTTTATTTTCAATTTTTATTTTCATATATTAAAAATATATATTGCAGAGTGGTGTTACGTAAATTTTTATAATGGTCCTGATTGACGAATTTATCCAATTTGATCATTGAGGTTCTAATTGCACTATAGTTAGTGCCAAATTTACAATTCACACTATAAAAAAATAGAATATTGTAACAAAAATTTTATAATAAATTTAAAATTGTTATAAAAAAATTACTTTTTGTAACAAAAATTAGTAATTGTTACATAATAATAATATTTTGTATCAATAATATAATTTGTTACAAAACATTTTGATATTTTGTAACGATTTTATTTTTTTGTTATAAATTATATTGGCTTTTGTAACAAATCAGTATTTTGTTGCAAAAATTTATAATATTTTGTAATAAAAGATGAAGTTATTACAAAAGTTTAAAATATTTTATAACAAAATATCCATTTATTTCAAAAACTCTAATTATTTTGTAACAAAAAATTAATTTATCATAAAAGTTAATATTGTTTGTAACAAGTTATTTGTTTGTTATAAAATACAAGAATTTTTGTAACTATAAGACTTATTTTAAAATGTTAAAATCTTTAAGATAATTTTATTTTATTTCAAAAATTTTATTTTTTAAAATATTATTTGTATTAATTAATTAATTTTTTTAAAAATAGTATATATTATTTTATATTTTTTATAAAATTAATATATAATTTTTACTAATATTTAAGTCTTAAATGTTGACTAAAAATTATTTTTTAAAATTAAAAAAGTTAATTGTTAAACATAAATAAAAATAGTAAAAATTTAAAAATAAAAATAAATATAAAAAGTTAAAACTCTAATTCTAACTCTCACCTTCACTCTTTATTCTGCTATTCGCCGTCCTCGTCCACTCTTACTGCCTCCACGGTTCCACCTCTCACACTCAAAGTCATCCTCCGTTTCTACTTTAAAATAAATTTATAATAAATATTATTTTTTGTTTTATTAACACTCTAATATTTAATATATTTTTACATTTAAATAAATTTTTGAAAAACTCAAATAAGAGCAAAATATAGGGCTCTGGTTTTTTCTATCTCTCTACTAGTCCTAAACTAATAATTAACCCAACACTCATCAGTAAACTGGTAAGACTTTCAAAAAATATTTACTAAAAAATAATTAAATTAAAATTATGAGATTTTTGAGTTTAAAATTAATTAAAACTCATATAATTTTCATAAATATTTATATATTTTTATTTAAATTTAAAATGTTAGTAATTTAATTACTACTAATTTTATTAAAAATACTTATTCTATACCCTAATTTTATTAAAATTCCTAAATAAAACCTAACTAACCCTCACCCTCGCCCTTTTTGTTCCAGCCACCCCACACACAAACACTCAGACCCAAAACCATACACACACACGAAACGGAAAGAAAAGGAAAGAGGGGGGGAGCTCGACGGGGGAAGAAGGAGAAGCAAGGAGAGGGGGAAAAGGGGAGACGGCGGCGGTGGATGTCACTGCCACTGTCGCCGTTGCCTTGTCGCTGTCGGGAGAGTAATAACGCGAGGGGAGAGAGAGACGAGTTCGCGAGGGAGTAGCGTCGCTGCCACTGGAGGGGAGTGATGATCGGATTTTTTGTGTGATATAGAATTTCACAAATGAAATCTCGTTGCAAGTATAGTTTCTAAACCAACAATAATCCTTTCATACAAAAATTTGTTTGTCACAAGTACAAACCCCTAATAAATCTAATAATCGAAGTATTTAAACCTCGGGTCGTCTCTCAACGGAATTGCAGGGTAGTGTTCTTGTTATTGATTATGGACATGTATAATTTGGGATTTTGGATAAGAAACAAAAGAAATAAATGGCAATCAAATTCAATGATAAAACGGTCTTGGCAAGGTTTGGCGGTCAAGGATCTTTATCCTTATCACTAACTACAACATGATAATTGCAAGGATCAATCCCATTAAATCATCCTCTAACTAGTAAAGGAAAGTCAAATGAGCTATACCAATCCAAGTCCATAAGTCCTAGCTATTCAGCAATTGAATTAATAAAGGCTAGAGTCAATGGCTACCAACTATCAATCACTTGGACATTAGCAACTCAAAAATTCCTAAGTTACCTTCCCAAGCCAAGAACATAAAATTCTACTCTAACATCCTCCCAAGTATTTTATCAAACACTTGGAAGGCATAAAAGGAAGGCATAGTAAATTGACATCAAGAATGAAATCTAACAATAACTAATTACAAAGAATCAACAACAACAATCAAAGAAAGAACAATTAACATGAATTACCTCAAATTGAATTAAAAGAAAATCAAAGGAATAAGAGTAGATCAACAACAAAGTATAGAAACAAAATAGAGGAAATTACAACAAAAGAATAGAAGAACAAGATGTAGCAACAAGAAATTGAGAAGGAAAAGTAATTGAGAAGAAGAATTAAAACCTAGATTTAGAGAAGAATTAACCTAATCCTAATCCTAGAGAGAAGAGAGAGCTTCTCTCTCTAGAAAACTAACTCTCCCCCTAAAACTAATATCAATGATGGAATGATTCAATGATCCAATGATGCCTTCCCCTTCAATCTCTTGTCTTTTCAACCTTTTTCCGCCAAACTTCAGCTCCAAATTGAGCCAGGGGCACTTTAGAATTCGCCAGGCACGATTTCATTAAAGAAGTCACGTGCGGATATCGATGAGTACGCGTACAGCACGCGTGCGCGTCCTTGGAGTTTCACGATCCATGCGTGCGCGTCAATTGCGCGTGCGCGTGGATGAGTGCATCCCAAATCTTTGGCTTTCCATGATTTCTCCACTTGCATGCTTTTCTTCTTCATCCCTTTGATCCATTCCTAGCCTTTCCATCCTGAAATCACTAACAAACACATCAAGGCATCTAGTGGAATCAAAGGTGAATTAAAATCAACCAATTAAGGGCCTAAAAAGCATGTTTTTACACTTAAGCACAAATTAGGAGACAATCATGAAACCACGCTATTTCATTGAATAAATATGGGTAAAAGGTGATAAAATTTCCTAAATTAAGTACAAGATGTACCATCAAATAGCGGCGCATCAAATCTCCCCGCACTTAAACCAAGCATGTCCTCATGCTTAACCAAGAAGGAAATAAGGGGTATGACATTTATTAAATGCAACTAAACTACATGCAACCTATCTAAATGCAACTATCTTATATGAATGCAAATGCTTGGTCAAAACAAATCAACCTCCAAGAGAACATATACAAGCATAAGAGCTAAAGCAATGGAGATTAAACCAAACCAAACCCACAATTGTATTGAATTATCAAAAAGATTTACAAACTTGCATGAAAATGGATGATAGTGGTGAAAACATGTAATTTAGCCTCAAACCCTCACCGGATGTATATCCGCTCTAGTCACTCAAGTGTTTAGGGGTTGATTCACTCGATTCTCCCCTAATCATGCTTTCCAAGATTTGTTCTTCATCTAACAATTAACAATTACTCAATGCATGCATACAAATATCATGAGGACTTTCTCAAAGGTTATAATGGGGCTAGGGTCAAGGTAGGGTCATATATGGTTAAGTAGACTAGAATTTGAATCTTTGATTAATCTAAACTTTCCACCTAACTTATATAATAACCTATACAATTAAGTGCTAACCTAACTACCCATCCTTGAATTTTTCACAAACTCATGCATTTTCTTTTTTTCATTTCACAACACTTATGCATTGACTTTTATTGGACTTTAACTTGGGGCATTTTTGTCCCCTTTTTATTACTTTTCTTTTTCTTTCTTTTTTTATTTTTTTCTTTTCATATTCACTTTTTTTTTCTTTTGTTCTTCTCATTTTTTCTTTCTTTCTTTCAAACTATATACAAGAACATCAATGCATAAGGTCTTACATTTGATTAATACATGAGCACGCACCCAATTCCCAAATATAGAAATACGAAACACCCTCTTATCCCAACTAATATTCCCAAATCTCCCCAAACTTGAATAATAAACACTCTCACTAGCCTAAGCTAATCAAAGATCCAAACAAGGAACAATAATTATTTTTCGCTTTAGGCTTGTAATGTGCTAAAATAAAGAACAATTGAGTTAAGCATAAACTCAAAATTGGTTGACAATGAAAGATAAAAGGTAGGCTATTTGGGTTAGTGAGCTAAATAAAATGATGGCCTCAATCATATATGTGTATGAATACAAGGAATAATGGACATATAGAATTAAACAAATCCAAGATCACAATCGTAGAAAGAGAATAATGCACACAAGAATGAAATAAAGTGGTTATAAGATGTAACCACACCATTAGGCTTAAAACTCACAAGCTTGTGTTCTTAGCTCAAAACATATTCCACAAAATATATAATTCAAGCAAGTTCCACAAAAAATTTTCAATCAATTGGGGTGGTGCCCTATAGATAAATTCCTTGGAATATTTCATTGTTTGACTAAGCTTATTAATGCAATGTTGTGATGGATAAATTTTAAAAATTCCTTAGTTCATCCCCTTTTTTTTCCAACCAAAACAAATTTCATATGCAAAAAGGGTTAGCTTAGGTTTCAACAATCCAACTAAAAAGCTAAGACCACTATATAAAGAAAATCCAACTAAAAAAATAAAATATCTACCAACCAAGGTGCAAAATGCAATAAACTAAAACAAAAGTATCTCAAAATAACAAATACATATAATAATCCCAAAAGTGCAGAATATAACAAAATAACACTAAACAAGAGATAAATGTCCGAAATGTTCACCCAAAATAGCAATCCACTGACGGTGACGACGGTGACCTCCCCACACTTAGAATGAAGCATCTTTCTCGATGCTACTGCTCGGACTCGGGGTGAGGGTCAACAGTCGCATCTGACTGGGGCTGAAGCTGTGGCTCCAAAGTCGGGAATGGGAGTGTGCCTCGGATGTGTGCTCGCCACATAAATCTCCTGATCAGTCGGGGAAAGTATACCTCCTTCCCCTCCAGAATACATCTAATCAGGATGAGCATATCCACCGGAATCTTAGTAAAATGCGTGGTTAGCATGACATAGTGGGCAAGGATCTGCTGCCATGTCCTAGCCTCCCGCGTCAGATGGGCAAATAGCATCCCCTTGGGTTTCTTGTTATCAGCATCCATCTCCCAAGGAGCGTCCGGGGTGGCAACAATATCCCTCAAAGCATCATAATCATATGTCAGGCAAGCTATCTCCTCCTCAGCCAGCTGAAATGCATCTTGCTCACTCACTTTAGGCCGACAGGGGAGTGCCTGGTCAATGTCAACCTCCTGCATCAAAATCTGACCTCCTCTCATGTAAACCGATTAAAGGGTCGGTCTGAAGAAATTATAATAAAACTCTCGGACCCATGACGTGTTTACCCTACCCAGCTCCCTATCCACAAAAGCTAGACCCATGACCTCAATACGGTTCTCAATAGATTGCCTCAGGTCGGCGGGAATGGCTAGCTTCTTTTCTATGTTAAGATTCTTCATCCAGTAGGTCGAAAAGTGGAGCTCACAATACAGGTTAGGAAACCTATTTGCATCAGTAGGAGGTAGTAGCTGATCTGCTTTCTCCTTCTCTGAGAGAAGGTTCTTGGCATAATCGGTGAAGGGAAAAGCAGTGGAAGATTGAGTTTTCTTCCTTTTTCTAGAGGTAACCTTTGCTTTCCCTCTATCAGACATCCTAAAAAATAGATATGACAGGATATAAACAATTAAGTCAAGTAGAAGAATATAAAGCAAGAAATTAAGCACATACAGAAAATAGGTAACAGGAGGATGGACATGTTCTCATGAAGTGAGTCCAAAAGGATGAAATCTTGGCATGTAAGCAAGCAGAATTCAGAAATCAATTCTAAAATACAATCCAAGAAATCATGCAATAAAAGTAGAATGCTTGTTTATTACGCACAATAGTCATCATACCCAAAAGAATGGTGAAAGGTTTAATTTGAAACTAAAAAGAAAAGTCAGCCGGTTAATCAAGTTAGAAGTTAGAAAATTGGTTCAAAGATTAGTGGTATGACGGTTATTGGCTCAATCAAGAGAAATTCAAGAAGTATGGAAGACAAGCATACTCACATGCATGAGGATGATGCAAGTCATTGATGATGAAATATGAAGTTGCATAAAAGCATACAAGAGGAAAAACAAATCATCAATAATGCACTAGGTCACTAAGTTTGTAATAATTGGTGTTGAAAGATGTGAAACATGCACTTTGTGTAACTAAAAGCAAGTTAAAAATAATATCAAATTAAAGGGTTACACTAGTGGAAGGTACCAATTATTACAAATGAATGAACCTTATTCAAGAAAAATATAAGTTAAGGTCAAATGGTGAGCTTAGCATTGGCTTCATTAGTCAAGTAAGTTGAAAATTGAATCTTGACCAAGGTAACCTAAGAATTGAACTTGGTTTAAGTCAAATACAATACAATTTTCAAAAATTTTGAAAAGTGTCAAGGTCAATTCCTAGGTTGCAAGTGTAAGAACAATACAATTTTCAAAAATTTTGGCAGCATTCCGGTAGTAAATCGGATGTTTCCGGATAGCAATCAGCAGCAAAATAGGGCATATGAATCCAAAAGCATCAAACATGTTTATAAGCAAGGATTGCATATGCTTAGGTAGTGTTAATCAGATGACACAAGTAAAATCATCAAGGCAGCAGTGACATAATCCATATGAGTCAGAAATCAATACAGCAGTGACGAGAATGCACAGAACATCATACCAACATCATCCAGCAAAGCAAATTACATTCAGATATGTCGGATAACCAAGAACGGAGCATTTATCAGGCCTAGAATCTTCTAACCACATTCTAACTACCTAATAGCATGCATTTCTATCTAACCTAATAAACAGAATTAATCAACTAAGCTAACTAAAATTAACAACAGAATTAATTGAAAAGAAAGTAAAACAGAGAAGCAGTGATGAGGCAGGGGAACCTGAAGGGTAGCAGGAATGTAAGGAACTAGAAAATGGAAAGGAAAAGTGAAAAGGCAGTTGGAGTGCAATGCCGCCCAGGGATGGTGGTGGCTTAGCTCGCGGTGGCATTGAGAATGTCACGCAAAGCAGGGGCTACAAGTGCGAGACGGAGGAAGAGGGGCGACTGGAGAAGTAGAAAATGGTTGGTGGCTGTGGGTGGAGTTCGCCGGCGACAAGGGGTGTCGCGGTGGTTGCTGGGTGGAGGTTGGGCAGTTGGCCGAGAGAGGGTAAGGAGGCAGAAGCAAGAAGATGAGGAGAGAGAAGAAAGGAAGAAAAGAGAGAGGAGTGATGAACGTAATTTTTATGTTGGTATAGAAATGATAATAAGTTCAATCGTGAGTATAGTCTAACCAACACGCAAATTCCGTATCAAATAATTCTACAATCTACAATCGAGAGTATGAGTCCTGAGTCGTCCTCCTTAGAAATTGCCTTAGAATGCACATTATTGATTAGGAAGTCCTTTGTGATTTTTGAGAGTTGGTATGAGAATGTAGCTAGCAAAAAGGTAAACAACAACCAATCAATATAAAAGTCTTGGCCAAGGGTGAGCATTGGAAGTTCCATCATTATAGTTTCCTTCAATTATGATAGCAATTGAGTGTTGCTTCACTTAGTTAACCCCTAAGGATGGAGAAAAGTCAAGTGAAAGTAACTAACTTGAGTCACAAGTCCTAGCCTAACCCGTGGGAAGTCTAGCTTTAGTGCACTCCAAGCCAATTAGCAATTCTCAAATTTCAATCAATAATTGATATCCACTACTCAAGTATCTCCAATAACTCAACCCCTAAGCCAAGTAAGAAAGTTCTACTCCATAGCTAGGGTTATTATTTCATCAAACATTTGGTGAGCATTCATAGGAGACATTATGAAATTGAGAGAAAGGAGTTGAATTCCAACAACAATCATCAAACAATCAAACAATTACAATGGATGAACATGAAAATACCTCAATTCATTGATTCAAATCAAAATAACAAAGCATTTATAGATCTAGAGTGAAGGAATCAAAAGAACACAAATTGAGAGTATGAGAAGAGTAGATCTACAACTTGTATAAAAGCAAAAGTAAATTGGCAATTGGTCTCACCAAGAAATCAAAGGAGAATTGCAATGGAGAGTGAAATCCTAGAGAGAGGTTGGAGCTTCTCTCTCTACAAAATGTAACTAACTAATGAAAATATCTAGAAAATGTCTCTAATGAGTTAATGCATCCCAAGCCCTTCAATCCTTGGTCTACTTAAGCTTCTCCCGCCAGAATTCTACCCCAAAACAGGGTTGGTAACTGCCTGAAATCGCTGGCCACATTTTCTTCTAAAAAAATCATGTGCGTCCATTGGCGCGTACGCGCATAGTACGCGTACGCGTCCCTGGGGTTTTAGCAATCCGCGCACAGGCGTAAAGTGCGCGGGCGCGTCCATGAGGTACTGGCTAAGCTGGTGGCTCCTAGCTTGGCTCCTTCACGCTAATCTGGTGGCGCGCATCCACGCGTATGCGCCATGTGCGCGTGCGCGTTGCTGCTCGAGTTTCCAAAGCTCAAATTTCCATGCTCCTTCCCTTAATGCATACTTCCATCCTCTCCTCCGAGCCATCCTTGTCCTATAAGCTCTGAAATCACTTAACACACAGATCACGACATCGAATGGTAATAGAGGAGGATTAAAATATATCGAATTTAATACAAAAGAAGCATGTTTTCATCTATGAGACAAAATTGGGAAAGGCACACAAAACCATGCATTTTATATGAATAAGTGTGAAAGATTATTGATAAAACCCTCAAAATATATACAAGATAAACCCTAAAAATGGGGTTTATCAACCTCTCCATACTTAAACTATAGCATGTCCTCATGCTAAGGGAGAGCAAAAGACCAAAGAATCATAGGGAAATGAGATTCATGAAATGCAATCTACTTACATGAATGTAACTAAGATGGATACTACTATCTACTTGATCAAAAGTAAATCAATCTTCCTAAGATATATATAATCACATAGGGCAAGATGATAAGCAATGCATGCCATACCAATTTTAATAATCAAAGCGAGATATGCCCAACTTGCATGAAGAACGCTCGTGAGAGCCGAGAACAATGATTTGAGCTTCAAACCCTCACCGGAAGTGTTTGCACTCTATTCGCTCGGTGTATAGGGTTAATCACTCAATTCTCTCCTATTTCATACTATTCCAAAATTTGTTCTTCCTCTAACAATCAACAATTGTTATATGCATGCATACATATATCATGAGGTCTTTCCTTTGTTTGTAATGGGGTTAGGGTCAAGGTAGGGTCATATATTTGGCTAAGTGGACTAAAAAATGAATCATTTGATTAACCGAAGCTTCCCACCTAACCTATATAACGTCCTATACAATTATATACTAGTCTAGCTACCCATTCCTCACTTTTTCACATACTCATGCATTCACTTTTAATCACTACACATATGCATTGATTATTATTGAATCTTACTTCGGGGTATTTTGTCCACTTTTCTTTCTTTTCTTTTTTCTTTTCTCTTTTTTTTGTTATAATTTTTTTTCTTTTCTTTCTACTTTGTTTTCTTTCTTTTTCATTATTCCTTTTTCTTTTCCTTTTCGTTTCTATCTTCCTTTGTAATAAACAAGAAATTAAAAAAATATAAACATTAAAAAGAAAATTACAATCTATAAAATATGAAGGAGATTAATGCTTCAACAGCTTATTTTCTATGTAATAAACCAGATTTGCTAGCCTCTGATTCAGTTCTTGATTCTGGCGGAATGCTCCTTTGACTAGGAAACACTGTCCAGTTAGATGAACTTCTTCAGAGAGCTCTTCTCAGAACAAAACCTCAATACGCTGGTTATCTCTCCTTGGCTTCTGAATGGTGAACCAACTTCTTTTGTATCTCCTTGCATGTTACTAAGTTGCAGTCTCCTAGGTCAACTCTCGAGTTTTGTGCTTCACCAACCCACCATCTCACTTTTCCCACTAATCCTCAAAATAGGAACTTTGGTTCTGACCTTCTCTTGCTGATCGAAAGCCACATATCAGCAGAAACAAATTTCTTCAATGGTAAACCCAGATCTTGGTCATTGAGAAACTACTTGGTCCCCAAGACAAACTTTTAATCGTAGATGCACAGCAGTGAAGAACAGAAATCATCTTTCCCATGTATCCCATTTCGGACTAGCAGAGAGTTAGAAAGAAGAGAAAAAAGCAATATGCATGCAATATAAAATGTGTTACATTTAACCTTTGCCTTAGCTTGATTGGGTTTGATTTTGCTGATTTGACCTCAACCTTTCTTGCCTAACCTTCTCTTTCTTTCTTTTTCGGTGAATAGTTTAGGAATTAAGCACTCTCTCACTTCTCTGACTTCTGACTAAGAGAAAAAAAGTTAACGTTGCTTTTGATGAAAGCAAATAGGAGGGACTTGCTTGCTATCGGGTTCGGATTGGATTAATTCATTTTGCCCGTTTTGATTTCTCAGCTTTATTTTCTTTTGGGCTTTTTTTGTATTGTCAGCCTATCAACATGATTCTTATTTTCATCCAATTTGGGCTGCTGCTTGTATTGATTTTTGGCTTGCAACATGATACCAAAATAATTAGCATTAATTAGATAATTTTTCTAATAAAATAATATTTGTCATCATTAATTATTTTAGTTAATTTCTTAACTCAACAGAATCTACATAAAATCGTTCTTAGACCTACAAGTCACATGATCAAGAGAATTCTTAGCATAAGAGAGAACAAGGTAGGATAATTTGGAATAATATTTATAACTCAACACCTCAAGAATGATTAAGGACTACAAGCATGTCAAACGAATTAATAATAATAAGAATACAATAGTTGAGCATACATTACATATCATAACTGCCTAAAACAAAGTTCATCAAGACATTTTTAACTGTATGCCTCATTTAACTGTGGCAGTCATCCAACTAATCTATTGGCTCATTAGGACTTCCACCCAGAATAGAATACAATTAAATTATCCATGACTTTTTAAATTGTATTAGCCACACTACCAGCAAATGAACAAAGATAACAAGCAAAGAAAAATGCTAGAGAGACAAGCCAAAATGAGAGTAATCTTAAGGTCTAACAAAAAATGTACCACACATCCAAAATTCCTCAACTATAATATAAAAAAAATCCACAATACTAACATCCATATTTATTTAATTATTGTTTACTGTTCATTTCATCCTAATAATTGTAAAATTTAGCATCTAAAGTAAGAGAACCTTGATATAGAAAAAATGAAAATGGTACAGAACCTCGCTGGAGTTCTACCTCTCCTTGGGTTCGTTGTCACGCTGAAAATCCTTGCTCGTGCGATTAGCTGTCGCGTCGGACTACTGAGTAAGGCGTCAGAGTAGTGGGTGTAACAGAGGCACTGGCCACTGGGTAGGGTTTATGGTTTGCTCGTGGTCACCGCTTTCTTGATTTGAGGGGGTATTGAGAGTGTTTGTGTGTGTGTGTGTGTGTGTGTTGAGGGGTGTTTGAGGAGCGACGGCGACGCAACCGTGACGGAGCGACGACGACAGCGAAAAATGATGCGTGTTGGTGATGAAATGGAGAATTTGGGGTAAAACGAGAAAATTGTGTTTATGAACTTTGGATGCGAGAAGTGGATGCGAGTATGGCTTTTAGTGATAAAAATCGACGGCATATTTATTGATTTTAATTTAAAAAAATCAACACCCTAAGCGTCTATTTTATACATTAAATCTGCATCGTTTATTTTATTTTAGAAAGCGATTTAGATTGTTTAAATTTATCGTTGGTAATTATTGTCGATATTTTAATTAATAAAATAGATGCCATGTTGGTCAATCTTAAAATAAAAGTATTTTCAACTCCTGATTTGTTGACAATGTGACGATAGTAGGATAAAGGTTAATACATTATAAAATTATCGATGACCTTGCTGTTGATTTTAATATTTTATTTTTAATTAACTTTTTTTAGTAATATCGACAACAAGTTGTCGATAATAACCGCGTTTTTTAACGTCGAAAAAACGCTTTTTCTAATAGTAAAAAAAATAAACCTGATGATATATATCATAACCATGTTGCCTTAAGAGCCTAAACTCCAAAGCTGTGGCACGTAAATCCTTCTTCTTCTTGGAGTCAACCGTATCATATATGTTGTCTAACAAGTTCCTTATTTCATTATTGAAATGATAAGGCACCCAAGCCTTCGCAACACATCAATAAGATCAAGTTGATCAACATGATTTTTCACTTTGCAAAGTATCATTCTTACTTCTTCCCGCAGCGCTTGGCTTTGCTCTGTGTATGTTCCTCGCTGCAGTATTAAAATTTTATTATGCTTTAAGAGAAATGCTAGGTAAACAATGACTATCTTGAATAACATGAATAATCACCAATTAAATGAAAATATACTACACTCTAATTTATTGCTATTAATTAAATTTATTCTTTTAACCCTATTAATTTACATTATTCACACATTATTTAAAAAAGTTGTTAATTACCTATACTTTTCCATACTTTAATTATCCTGTGTTAAATATCAAATAGTTGTGTTTCCTAGCTTGTGCCCGAACATGCCCTAAAGTTTAATTAAAAATGTAAAATTATATACATAATCATATTACTAAATATTAGGTTGTATAAAAAATATAAAATATATATACTGCATCACTTTTAAAACGTAATCACGTTATATACCATAACTACTTTATATAAGTAGCTTTATGTTCCTTAAATTTTTATATACTAAATTTTTCTATTATATATATATAATAGAAAAATTTAAGGAACATAAAGCTACTTATATAAAATAGTTATGGTATATAACATGATTACATTTTAAAAGTGATGCAGTAGTAAAGATAAGTACAGCTTATTCTTATTCTAATGAGTATAAGTGATAAAAAACATAGCCTTTAATCTTTAAACGCCACTTGAAAAGTGCACTCTATATATTTTAAATGTCAAAAGTGTAATTTTTGATATAGAAAAATATAATTTTTGAAAATAAACAACAGTCAAATAGGTATTTCTACTAAAGTATCTCCAAAACAAAAAAAATAATTTTATTTAAAACATCACTTTTTTTCATTTTTAATTAGCTAAATTTTTTAAGTATAACTGAGTAATTTTTTTTTGTAATGAGATCATTTGCAACAACCTAATCACTTTCATGGATAAAGTCACATATATAAATAGATTGGACCTACTTTCTATAAATTATTCTTTTAGTTTTTCCTTATTTCTCGTTTTTTGGTCATTGCTGTCGTGCTGATAGAAAACAATCAAGATATAGTAAAGTAGCAAGTAATTAATATTTAAGTTAAAAAAAAATAACTTGTCAAGTGCTGTACAAAAAAAAAAAAAAAATATTTCAAAATTTCATAATTCGGACCATACAATTTTCATTTTTTCTTACAAAAGTTAATATTATATATAAAAAAAGTAACTATTCAAATGAAGATAGTAAAAATATTTTTTTGTAAAGATATTTTATTTAAACATGTGACTTATTTATTTAGCCATATTTTAAACAAAGACAACACTTTTATAAATATCAAAATTTAACTATATAATTCTTTATCCAATAATAAAAAAAATATTTTCATATGAAGACAATTATAAAATCTTTATTATAGTATCACATATAAAAAAGATACCATATATTTGCTGTTCAAAGACCGGATGTAATCATAATAATGCCAAATAGAAGGTTTGAAATTGGCAGATCGACGAGGTGTTGTTTGATTATGATTAGAAATTTTATTCAATGCATTGCATTGAGTTGGAAAAGAGACATTTTTGAAGGTCTTGAATTCCAGACCCTGAGGAAGAATCACTGTAGAGAATCTAGCGGGGATTGAATTCGTAGCCATTAGTATTGGTTGGTGATCCATTAGCTAGAACTAGAGAGTGGGAAAGTGATTTATGTAACTGATTTTTTTGTTGGTGGGATCATAGGTTAGCTTCTTGGATATTTTTTGCTCCTTAATTAATTGGCACCATAGGTTTCTTTATAATAGCTAAGAACTATAATAAGTATGTTATAATTGAGTTGTGCGTGCTGCGTAGACAAGCATGATACTTTAGCATTTTCTACACGTGTGTATTAAAAGCTAGCTACTTGTATCAGTTTCTACACGTGCTTATTATCAAGCCACAGGTTTCAAATTAAAGTCAGTTGGCTCGCCCACTAATAATGCGCTATCAGTGACCGTGGGTGACACTAAAATTTAGAAAAAAAAAAATTGTTTGGGAGCCATTATTTGAAAGTTCTTGGAAGTCATAATTTTTTTTCTGAGGTTTGTTTAATGTATTTGTTTCTTATTTTGTATTTTTTAATTATTGTTAAAATAAATAAATAATTTTAAATATAATAAATATATAATTTATAAATATTATATATATGAAATTATTAATATTATGTTAAATAAAATAACTTTTTGTTATTGTTTTTTTTTATCATTATTCAAAATTTAAATAGAGTCAATAGATCCAATTTTAAGAAAGAGCCATTAAAAAATAAAATAAATAAAACATATATCTTTTATAATCATATGTTATGAATATATGATAAAAAAAAATTAACTACCAATTAATTATAAATATTTACCTTTATAATTGAAATTTATAAGTAATATAATCAAACTTAATTTAGAGTTATAATCAAATTTCATAAATAATATAATCAAACTAGATTTACATCAACATTTATAATCAAAATACAAATAAATGTATAAAAGTAAGGAGTGGGGGCATTTGCCCATCCACCCTTAAAAAGAAAGTTATAAATACATGTCTTGTTGAAATAATGTGTTGTCGTATTCAAAGAAAAATTGTTATTAAATATGGGATGAAATAGTGAGACCAGTAGTTAGATTTGGATAACATGTTTAGGTTTTCGATACTTGATTGCTCACTAATTTTATCATCTTCTAATTAAATTGACACCGAAATTGTGTCGCTCCAAATAACTCTGAAATTCGATTTGGGACTTAAAATGTCAACCAAAAATTAAATTTTTTTCCTCTTTGGCTCTTATTATGAGCATGGAGCATGGAGGGCCTGTTTTCTTTTCTTTTTTTTTTTTTAATATCACTCATGTTATTGGCCAAGAAGTTAGAATCAAGAAAGCGCTTGTATTCTTGAATTCTTGTGCAATCTAACCTAACTTTCTATGCCGCTTGCTTTTGTCCTTGGCAAACTTTAGAAAATCGGAACGATTATTAAACCGTTCTAATTACTGATTTATTAACTTATTAGTCTAACCGGTTCAACTGGTGGTTCAACCAGAAAAATCGTTTTAGATTAGAATAATAAATAAATTATAAATACACATCCTAAAATATAATTATAGTCTGATATAAATCTTAAAATATCTTCGAAATTTAAAACACTACATAAAATATCATGAACCGAATACATATGATCTTATCAAAATCCAAACTCAAAAGTTAAATAGTAATAAAAGCATATCTAAATATTAAATCCCAACATCATGGTTTATCAATCATCAAAATCCGCAAGAACTTGTTGCAAATCTGCTTCGGTGGGATGATCTTCACCTTCATTCCCACCCTGTTCGGCAGAAGAATCAAGAGATGCAGCATAAAGACCACTACTACCACCGCCACTTTGATATAAATCAGCACTACGGGAATTAGGATTAGCAGCATCATCATTCGAAATAGGAGGATCGACAGGCATGTTATCAGCAGTTGCTTCTTGATTAATACTATTTTTCATAACTGAAATTAATAACAGCCATAACACAATGAAATTAAAAACAGCCACAACGTCATCATTCAACACAACACAATTCTGCCTATTCAGCCATTCAACACAACACAATTCAACCTAGTGCCTATAGCATTCAGCCATTCAACACAACACAATTCTGTCTAGTGCATATACCATTCAGCCATTCAACAAAAACATCAATTCCCTGAAAAACACCAAAACAGCAAAATTGCAAAGCAGCAAAACACCAAAATTGCAAAGCAACAAAACACCAAAACAATACAAAATTGCAAAACACCAAAATTGCAAAGCAACAAAACACCAAAACAATACAACATCAACATTAGGTGGAATCAGAACCATACATTCTAAGTTTCTAACATAGAAGATGAAAGCTTGAAAGTTGAAACAGAGAAGATGAAACAGAGGAGTCACTCACCTGAGTGCTGACGAAGCTAAGACCAGCGATGACGAAGGGAGAGGCCAGTAAAGACGAAGCGGCGGTGCTAAGGAGCAGGCGACGGTGATGGCGCTGCCAACCTGAGGACCGCCTGGGAGCCTGGGAATGCTTCAAAAGGGGCTAGGGTTCACCGTTCACATCTGGAGTCTGGAGTGAGACTGAGATGAATGAACAGGGGAAGAGACCACTCGACGGCGGTGGCGACTGGACTGGAATTTTTGAATGCTTCAGAAGGGGCTAGGGTGTGAGAGTCTGAGACAATGAGAGTGTGACATTGCGATTTGGGAATGGGGAAGAAGGGGGGTTTCGAGTGGTAACGGGTTGGGCGAGTGAGGCGGGTCAGGTTTCAGCTTTTTTAAAACAATTAAGTAACAAACGGCGCCGTTTAAGTTTTTTTAGAAGAACCGGTCGGTCACCGATTCGATCCAATCGGCTGATTTTCAATCGGTTCATCGATTTCTTTGTAGTTTTCTTTCCACCGGTTAATATAGGAGGACCGGACCACATGCATTGTCGATTTGCAATTAAATCGGTCGAACCGATCAGTCCAGTCCAATTTTCATAACCTTGGTCCTTGGTAGTCCTTGGTAATCGGTCTAGTCTTGAACAATTTTTATTACGGGTAATGTTATATACGCATATCCGGAGAGAGTATCATCAAATCAACCCAATAATAATTCTATGCAAAGGCAAATATCTCTTCAACATAATGATTTAATATTGTTTTGAAATTACAATAAATTTAAGTTATTGACATCTACTTATAATTTTTTCGACAACGAAAACTTCCTAATAAGTCCAAAGAATTCAAGTCCTTCAATAATAGGGTACATTATCTTATGGTTATTTGTAATTAATTAATTCATAACACCTCTGATCTTTGTATCAGTAATAGGATGAAAGATTAAGGATGATATACGATTCTTGATTTGAGGATCTTGAATGGTATGTCCATCTCTATCATGATACATTGACATTCTTGCAATGTTTACTGCAATTTCAATAAAAATTGGAGGCAAAGAAGAATTATGAGCTTCCTTATTCATCTTCTTCCATGTTGTGTTTAACATGGATTTGATATGCTCTTGAGCATTAGTCTCAGAAGCTCCATTTTCATTCATGTAGCATTGAATCGATTTTGGAACATTACCAAATTCATTCTCCCGCTAAAAATGATAAATTAAAAAGAAATAATAATAAAGGTGAGATAAATGTTGAACGTATATAAGAGAATTTAATTTTGGAAACAACACAAAGGAAATTTTGAAACGTACCTTATGTGTTCTAAGATCATTAATGAGACGTGTAATTGTTGCCGAAAATCGAATTATGTCACAATATTCTTCTAAGTAACCCAATTCATTTTTTTAATGAATATGGAATTGCAAAATAAGAATGAGTAAGCATAAGAGGAATGGCGATGGATATCCATGCATTTTCAACGTACTCTTCAAGACTTGGCTTATATCCACTGTAATACCATTTTGCCTCGGTAACATATGCTTTACAAAGATCTGACCACTGAAATTTTTACCAAAAAGATAAGTTCATCATATAATACTATTCTTGAGAAGGAAGTTAGAATATTGTATTCATTTTAAAATTTATAACGTACAATGAAAAATTACGATTATTAAAAGTATAGTAAAAACTAAATAATTTCTTACCACTTTCTTTAGATATGGAGTGATATTGTTACCGTTGATTTTCAAGAACTCAAAAGCTAATTCATCCACGAAATCATGGATAGCATAGAAGCATATTTTCAGGTAGTCCGAAAGGTTATCAATGCTATTTAGATCCATCTACAGTCAACAATAAAAATATTAAAATTATTTTAATTTTTTTTGTTGGTTAAATTACTTTTTAAATGTTTAAGCTAAATTTTAATTTTTTTATTCTAACGTCTGAAAAGTTATATTTTTATTCTAAAATATTTTATTTTATCTTATTTTACTTTTCGAACTAATATTAATTTTTTTTTCAAAAATAATGTTTTTCTTTTTATTATTATATTCTTTTTCTTATTAATCTGTCATACTTTCTCTCAAATCACTATAATCAACACTATAATTATAATTTTCAAATGTTGAAAATAAAACTAAAACTTAATTCAAATATTAAGAACTAAATTAGTATTATATTTTTTATGGATAAAGTATAATTTTTGTTCGTATATTTTGTCAAAAATTTTAAAATTTTTCCTAAATTTAATTTTATTTCAATTTTGTTTCAAAAAATTTTTATTTGCATCAAATATACCCTTAACATTTAAATTATAAAAAATAGGACTAATTTAATAATAATACATCATAAATATATTTAATTTGTTTGTATTAAAAATTGTTATTGTGAAGTTATTCCTAAATTTGTTATAATTTTTTTTTAAATGTTAGTTGTTAGGGATAAATTTGATGAAAGTAAAAAATTTTTAAGACAAAATTAAAATAAAATAAAACTTTGGATATTTTTAAAATTTTTAACAAATTTTTAAAAAAAATATATGTGTGTTACTTTTTTTTTATTTATTGTATGTGGCAAAATTTCAAATGTGATGTAGGCAAAGAAATTTAATAGAGTTAAGTATTAAATTGTTCTCTTACGTTTGAGCGTAATTATGTTTTAGTCTTTAAGTTTTAAATTGTCTTATTTAAATCCAAAAAAGTTTTATTTATTAGTTTTAATATAGTCCCACCGTGAGGTCAAAATTAAATAATTAACAGAATGTCTTACATGACAGCAGTACAATAACAAGGTCGATAATTTGGAGAATAAGTATAAGCTCCGAAGGTACAAAATTAACCGTAAATACATCAATACATTTATTTATCATTCTCCTTAGTTCTATAGAAAATATTTCATTTAAATTGTAAAAAAAATGATAATAAATGTATTGATGCATCCACGATTGATTTTGTGCCTATAGAGCTTGTATTTGTTCTCCAGATTATCGACTTTATTCTTGTACTTCTATTATGTAAAACATTTTGTTAATTGTTTAATTTTGACCTCATGATAAGACTACTTTGATGCTAAATATTTCTTTTTTTAAATTCAAGTAAAATACTTTAAGTTTTAAAGATCAAAACAAAATTTTATCCGAACATAAAAAATTAATTTAGTACTTTATCCAATTTAATATCAGTAGTAAGTACGAATTACTAACCTGTCAATTGCTTCCGTGAAAAGCTCTAATTCTTCTAGAGTTCCATAAACATCATAAAGATCATCAATTATGGTTGCTAAGGAAGTGACCTTTGCTAGAGTTGTTCTAGAAAACTCAAGATCTGGCTCAAAGCTCATTCCCATACCCCAAAAGTATCTCTCTACCAATCTATCCCTTGCAAAGTTCAACTGTTCTGGAAGGCCAATTTTTCTCCACCATCTTAATAAAGAAATTAAATGAACCCCCTTTTATTAAGAATTTAATCAATTGCAAGAAGATACGAAGATCTTGAGAAATTTGATGCAATTCCTTAAAAAATATATTTCATCATATATATTCATTGCTATTTTTAAAAATACTTGAAATCCAAAACACTTTAATTAAAACATAAAATATTTATATTTATTATTTTACACGTTCAAATTTAATAAATTTGGGGTTAGTTTACCCATTATTTCTGTAGTAGCTTAGGTTTTCTTCTTTATAGATTTTTATGGCCTCGTATCATTACATAATATATATATATATATATATATATATATATATATATATATATATATATATATATATTAAAAATAATATTAGAGTAAAAAACCTTAATAAGCCAAGTCAAGAATCATGTAACGTAAATACGCCAAAGCGAAAATCATTTCAGCAATAAGTCAAATCATATTTTTATATAATTCGAACCATGCTGGTTCGAATTCCATTTCTACATAATTCGAACCAACTTGGTTCGAATTATACACAAACACATGAACCAGCTTGGTTCGAATTACACACAAACACACGCACACACTAATTCGAACCAGCTTGGTTCGAATTACACACAGTAATTCATGGTATAATTCGAATTATGCTGTTAAAAAATTAATAATTTATTTAAAAAATTTATTAAAAAAATTAATAATTTAAAAATTAAAAAAATATATTTTTTTTATTTCATACGTTAAAAAAAGCTAACAAAATATTTAATTACGAGACTTCTTTAAAATATTAATGAGCTATCAATTCGAATTCCATACAATACTTTTCTGTCCATTTTTAATAGTTCATGAATATTTTTTAATAAATTTTTTTAATAATTTTTTTTAAATTATAGTACAAAAAATATTTTATCCTATGCAAAACAATTTAAAAAAATGGCTTAAAAAATGTTAGGAGTACTATAAAAATTTGTAATGTTATAATAACTTAGGTAAATACATGCATGTACTCAAATTTTAAATAAAATACTCTACATAGTCAATAATAATTTAGAAATGAAAGAAAATATTTTATTCCATACAAAATAATTAAAAAATATATTTTATTCTATACAAAATAATTTTAAAAAATGGCTTAAAAGATGTTATGAGTACTATAAAAGTTTGTAATATTCTAGTAATTTAGGTAAATACATGATAAAAATATTTTTTCTTTAATTTCTAAATTATTAGTGACTATGTGGAGTATTTCTTTAATGTCCTAAGTCATTAGGACATTATAAATTTTTATAGTACTTCTAAGATCTTTTAAGCCATTTTTTAAATTATTTTGCATAGAATAAAATATTTTTTTGTGGTATAATTTAAATAAATTTATTAAAAAATATTCATGAGCTATCAAGAATGGGCAGAAGAGTATTGTATAGAATTCGAATTGCTCACCATATCATTTGAATCAGAGTAATTCGAACTTCCCTATGCGTAATTCGAATCATGTAATATCTCACCATATAATTTAAATAATTTTATTAAAAAATTATCATGAATATTTTTTAATAAATTTATTTAAATTATATCATAAAAAAATATTTTATTCTATGCAAAATAATTTAAAAAATGGCTTAAAAGATGTTAGAAGTACTATAAAAATTTGTAATGTCCTAATGACTTAAGACATTAAAGAAATACTCCACATAGTCACTAATAATTTAGAAATTAAAGAAAAAATATTTTTATCATGTATTTACCTAAATCACTAGAATATTACAAACTTTTATAGTACTCATAACATCTTTTAAGCCATTTTTTAAAATTATTTTGTGTAGAATAAAATATATTTTTTAATTATTTTGTATGGAATAAAATATTTTCTTTCATTTCTAAATTATTATTGACTATGTAGAGTATTTTATTTAAAATTTGAGTACATGCATGTATTTACCTATGTTATTATAACATTACAAATTTTTATAGTACTCCTAACATTTTTTAAGCCATTTTTTTAAATTGTTTTGCATAGGATAAAATATTTTTTTGTACTATAATTTAAAAAAATTTATTAAAAAAATTTATTAAAAAATATTCATGAACTATTAAAAATGGACAGAAAAGTATTGTATGGAATTCGAATTGATAGCTCATTAATATTTTAAAGAAGTCTCGTAATTAAATATTTTGTTAGCTTTTTTTAACGTATGAAATAAAAATATATATTTTTTTAATTTTTAAATTATTAATTTTTTTAATAAAATTTTTTAAATAAATTATTAATTTTTTAACAGCATAATTCGAATTATACCATGAATTACTGTGTGTAATTCGAACCAAGCTGGTTCGAATTAGTGTGTGCGTGTGTTTGTGTGTAATTCGAACCAAGCTGGTTCGAATTACGTGTATGCATGTGTTTGTGTATAATTCGAACCAAGCTGGTTCGAATTATGTAGAAATGAAATTCGAACCAGTATGGTTCGAATTATATAAAAATATGATTTGGCTTATTGCTGAAACGATTTTCGCTTTAGCGTATTTACGTTACATGATTCTTGACTTGGCTTATTAAGGTTTTTTACCCATAATATTATATGGCTAATAAAATTTATTATTTTAATTAATATTTGACCAATATTTTGTATCTTAAATTTTAACTTTTAAAATTAAAAATTAAATTTTAAATATTTATAATATAAAAATATATAAGGTATTAATTAAAAGTATTGACTAATATTAATAAAAGTTATTTATTTTTAATATTTTTTATATATAATTGTACTAAATAATATAGTTGATGAGCTACGAAATCTACGTGCCCGTTCATGTGTAGATGAACCTTTATGGATGAAAATATTGGTCATCTCATGTAAAATAATAAAATTAGAATTTAAAGTTTTTAAATTTTAAAATATAAAATATAATCTCTTATTTTTAAATAATTTTTTATATTTTTTTATTTTATTTATAAAATAAATAATGAAAGATTCTATTTTATTCTCTAAAATAAAATTTAAATTTAAAAAATTTAAATCTATAAACTTGATATGAAAGGACGTCTGTGAAAGATATTATAATATCCGTAAGGAAAGAATGTGAATATGATTCATTTGAAATTTACTTTTAACTAAATTACAAACAGTAGTTTTGGAATGGGACACAGTTTATTAGAATTAATATTAAATAAAATTAATTCTATTTCAAAAAGTAATCGATAAGGTGAAAAATATTTTTTACTTATATATTATTTAACTACTGCCAAACGGATAGCAGCGGTTGATAAATCTGCTGAAAAATAGTGTGTAGCTAAATCCTTAGTAACGGTTATTAGTAACCGTTGATACAACTGCTGTTAGATGGTATTTTGCAGCAAAATTATTTTACAGCGGTTTCATCCGCTACTAAATCGTAAAAATATGATTTAAGTGAGATAGCAGCGGTTGTCAACCGCTGCAAAATACCATACGTTTACTAATCCTATTATGAATATAACAGCGGATTTAAAACCGCTGCCAAATGTCGAGTAACACTTTTTTTAAAAAAACCAAAATTTATAATAAAATATGACACCTCTTTTATTCTTTATATGTTCATCTACTCAATTGCGTTAATTTATTAAAATAAGCAACATCCAATCCAAAAACAACACACGAAACAAAACATAATTTATTTTATAAAGGTGAATCATTATAATGATAATTTGCATCCAGTGTATCCATTACTGTAAACTACAAATAAAGTCAACAAAATAAAAAACTACAAATAAATATCTCAAAATTCATTATGAAAGTAAATAATAAAAGGGTATTCCGCTTTCTACACTGATAAGTTAAATCATTAGTGCCCACACATCATCTTGAATGGGATGAGGTTGGTGCACCTCTCAAAGAATCCAAATCCGCAGCTATTTCAGGTGGCAAATTACCTCCTTGCTGCTGGATTACGTATGTCAACAAATTTTCCATTGTCTGTATTTTTTCCTTCCCTTCAGCTACCTCTGTCTCCATTCTCTGTCTCTTTACCTTTTTTTCTGCTGCCTCCGTCTTGAGTTCTGCTGCCTCCGCCTTGAGTTTCACAATCTCCATCTGATACTCCTCAATCTGTACACCGTAGTCCGACTGCTCTGGAATGTTACGAAAACACCGACTCGGACATGTACCAATACCGAGTCCACGAACTCTTTCTGAGTGCTCCTTGCCAAGCACTTCTGCAAGAAAATCATTCTGTGAAAATTTTTTGCTAGAGGGGTCTTGACTCTCAATAAGTTCAATTGCTTCCTGCAAACATGTGAGGTCCAGATTTACACTAATCTAAATTCAATGATAGTAATTGCAAAGGAAAATTTGAAAAAGTAATGAACATAATTTACCCCAAGCAAACACGCTTCTTCATTCATATAATTTTCATTCTTTTTTTATGACTCATGATCCATCCCTCTCCTCTCCCAATAGGCCTTCCCTGTCGTTGCTCCTATAACAATAATCAACACACATTTTTATTAAAGACAATACTGTATTACCAGACACACGTCAATATTCTTAAACTAAAGTTAAATTAATTACTTCTTCGTGTCTCTTTCTTGCCATCGCTTTAGAACCTCCGGTGTGTGTGTATTGTTGCTTTGAACGATTAACGGCATTTATTCTACACTTCTCCGACACACAAAACGAAAAAAATAAATGTTATCGGATAAATTACTACACTGTTAATGATTTGCCAAATCAGCCTTGAGGGTACAACTTCAGGAAACCAAAAAATGATAAGGTGATGAACTTTTGAGTAGTAGTTTTTTCACTATCACAATAAATTCATCATAATTAGGAGTAATTCATTACCATTTAAAATTGCATACAATGACATTTCAACTACATATTTGTTACCTTCGTGTCATCGTCCAACCGATATTGAAAAAACTTTTTCCAGTGATTTGCCTCTATTCCTGCTGGCTTACGCCTGATGTTTTTCTCAAAAGTTAGTTCTTCGTCATAAACCTTATGGAACAAATGATTTCTTGAATTCCTCCAGCAGCTTCCTATTCTTTGTATAATTTTTCGCTTTATCCACCCTCTTTTATCGTCCTCATAGTGGAAGACTCGCTACAAGAAGTTCAGATCAAAAGACAACATATAATAATTAACCACCTCAAACAGACTCATGTATTATCAAAAGACATATTTTATGACATCAATAATTCTCGACAACCAAAATTCATAGTAGTCAACTATAAGAAACCCAACATGCACTATCCTTCTCTAATTTACCAGACTAAAACAAATAAAATAGAAAACCAAAGAAATCCACCTACTAAAGGAGAGTTGCATCACCAAAAAAACAGCATCCCCATAGAAAGGAAACAATGAAATAATGTCTCAAGACAAAATTAAAACCACATAAACATTCAAAATATCAAACTTTGGACGGTAACATAATCAACTTGTGCAAATGTGGTCCAAATTTATTTTTCTCAGACATTTTCAAATAACCGGAAATCATAAATAATAGCTAGTCACTATCTAATTAATAGCAGTAGGAGCAGCTTTAACATTCTCATGAGGTTTATAAGTTTTATCATTATTATTGTTAGTATTATTACTACATTTATTAGTTACATTGCTATACATGAAGGATCAGATTAATTGGGGATTAAGCTATATAATTATATACTGCAATTTAAACTATACAAAAAATTCCTTAGAAATTTATCGAATATTCTATAAAAATCCATATGGTCGATATCATGTGTGTGTGTCTTAATCTTTCCTTCTATTGTTCATTTAATATGTAAAAAAATAGCAATTTACACCGAGCATTGGTAGCGCCTTACTTTATCAAACAAAAGAGTAAACATTACCTTAACCTGGTCATACGCATGCTCCTTGGAAGCCTTGCTCATTGTCTTCCAATCTTTGCACAAATTGGTAATTGTTGAAAATCAGACCCCAATGTCCCCAAGAACCCGCTCAATAAGCCCGCTGCCTGACCAACTTGTTGCAACTCTCTGTTATGGTGTAGAACGATCTTCTTTTCAGGAAGAAGTGCTAATGCCTCCTTAACAGTCAGCTCCATAGAAGAGATCACACCATTTTCTAACAGCAATGAACAAACTTCAATTGCTATTTTACTAAGAGAGTATAATGCACGGAAAAGAATCATTACATTTACTAAGAAGCAATCATCAGAAGAATACATATGACATCAACAACCTAATAATCAGTGTCCTTTTTTTGCTGTTGGCATTGCCTTGACGTTCAACTTCATGTGCGGCAAACATGTTGTCTAGATGGTCATCAAATGACTCGATCTCATCCGCCTCCGGGTCATAGTCTGCGTCTTCTGAATGGTCATCTACACCTTCATGTGAATCCGGTGGATGCTTTCTATTTGTCACAGGAGCTTGAGCGTCCCCAATGTCACCTGACGAATCCAGCCGTGTTTCATTGCGAGGTGGTCGAAAAGGTACAGCGTTAACACGGGATTGTCGAATACCGTTGCCTGAACGCGGAGGTGGAGGGGCTCTTGCACGTCGCTGTGCACTTGAAGTACCTGCTCCCGTATCATGCGTTCCATCCGTTTGCTAAAAACAAAGTAGTTAGAACATCAATTTATTTTATTCGATTTTCCCACAAATTATATTGAAGAAGTGTATACACTAAAAGGCAAATGAACATTTTAAATAAGTGGTGCATGAAATAACTCACCGGATTAGCGTGGGTTTGACTATTAGGGCCAGCTATAATACCGGCTGCATTACTAACGGTGTACCGAGGTTTTCTTGGCATTTGATTATTCCTTTACACAACACAAGGTCATTAGAGAACCACCAATAGAACGACAATGGAAAACCAAATAGTGCAAAATGACTATACCAATTATATCAATCAAGTTTCAAACAATATTTAAGACATTATATAGCAATTTTGTTGCTGAATAATAATAAATAAATGAAATTAAATAATCAATTCAAAGTTTGTTATCAACTTTCAAAGGTGCTAATAAAGGAGACAAACTCAGTGGTGTTAAAGACGACATGGCAACAACTTTTCATCCCCAACAAATATTTGTCTACGTAAAATGAGAAATTAATGTAACCTTAGCAAATCGAGCATTAGAGAAGTTGTTAAATAGAAACTTTTGAGATGTAAATATCTATCGTATTAAATTTTTCCTAAACCAGTCATGCCCAGTGTTGAGGCCGTAAACCAAAGATTGGGGGTAAGACTCATTAAAAATTGATACTTATTCAACCTTTCTATAGCAACAACTTTTTCAGGTATCTCTAATTAATTTTGTAAATATTGGAAACGTCTGATTAGTACATAACAGGTCTATCTTGCATGTAAAGAAGCAGATCATCAATAACCAAAGGGAGAAAAATTCAGTATCATAACATTTGGGTAGGGGTCGCCATGGTTTGGATTTTCAAAAATCCAAACAAGATCCACTTTAGAACTAATTTTATGGTTCGTGATACCAAACCGGAACCGGATTAAAAAGAGCCACATGTTTAAAACGGTTTTGAAGAAACAAAAACCTATTTCATAGCGGGTTTAATATTTAAATCTGGTGTCATTTATTAACCAGATGTTAAATTCAATTTTTTAATATCGAAATTAAAAATCCTATTTTAAATCTGGTTTTAAAATATCCAAATTTAAAATCTGATTTTATTTTTAACGTCAAATTTTAAAACCAGATTTTTTAACCAAAAAGCCAGTTTTAATCAAAGTCTGGTTTTTTTTATCCCTTCCTATCCAAACCAGAGGAACAACCAAAGCCAACAAAAGAATAACAAAGCTTCTAATTAGCTTATAATTTTCATGTGGACAGAATTTAAAAAAATCCAGATCAACATCAACAAAAAGGGACAGCAACATTTCGGATCTCGAGGTAAACAAAAAGCATCAAAGGACGTAAACAAAAAAGTGAGCAGAAAAAAACACAAAGAACAATAGAATCTTCGAGGCAATGGATGAACGAATAACAATAACAAAATCATATCTTGTTCCTAAAGGTAAAAACACAATCACAATCAACGCAGATTAATAGTTGGAGAAAGAACTAATTTTCAAAATCAGATAATCAAAATGCAGCTCAACCTCAAGAATTCCAGCAGCAATATGTCAACAATATATCAGATAAACGAACAAACTGCAATTCAAACTTAAGAATAGCATGATTGTATGATGAACATAATTCAAAATAGCAATGTTTACGCACAATCCAATTGAATCGGTAAGCACATGGCAGCAAAATCAGCATCGATATAGTGGATAAATAGGATCACACAATCTCAATAATTAAATCAACAACCATAAGTCCATTTTCAATATATAGGTCCAAAATATGAACTTCTCATGTAACGACTTCATTATAGATAGAAAAGTACTGGTCTATTTATAATCATTATTTTTTTTGTCTCATTTATTCAGAGCTCAAACAATACAATTTAAATTTGAAAAGGGTTCGAATTATGGGTTAGACTGAGGGAGAGTGTGTATGTTCTGTAAGACCAAAAAAAAATAGATTGATCTAAATGCAACTAAAAATTTTAACAGAGTCAATAAAAGATTGATCTTTTGTACCAATTTTCACAATTGGATACTGGAATGACGAACTCAAGAAGCTGCAACAAGTTATAGAGATAAGATTGAAAAATCTCAACTTTAATTTAGTTTATGCTCTTTCCAACTCAACAATTATAGCCCCCAATAGTGAGATTCCCAGGAATTGTGAACCTCACTTACCACATAAGAATCTCCATTTTTCAAACATCAAACAAAAATATATAAAAAATAAACTTTATAAAAAAAATTAAAAAGGAGAGAAGTACCTGTTTGCGTTCCCTGAACCTAGCAGCTGCGGAAGAGGATGAGCCTTCAACGGCGGGCACCTGGGGGAACTGATGAGGAACAACAGCGATGACATCGTTAATTCCTGAAATCACTTAACACACATATCAAGGCATCTAATGGTAATAAGATAGGATTAAATAAAAGGAAATAAAAGCCAAAGAAGCATGTTTTCAATCATAGCACAGAATCAGGAAGGAAAATATAAAACATGCAAATCATATGAATAAGTGGGTAAAGAGTTGATAAAAACCACTCAATTGAGCACAAGATAAACCATAAAATAGTAGTTTATCAATCGTCATCAGTGACGGCACTGTTTTTTTGAAAGGAGAGCCTCAAGAGTCATTTCCTCGATCGAACGGGTGGTGATTATGGTGAGGTGGGTCTCTGTGAGAGTGGGTTAGGATTATGTCTTTCCAGAAATCATCAACAGTTTTGGACGGAGGAGGAGGGGATGAAGAAGGATTTGAAGGATGAGAGCTGGTTGTTGTTGTGGTTAGGCACCGCGTCTGAAACGAATTCAAAGGAATTGAGAAATTGAATTGAAACATGAAAGTATCTGGTGAGGAAGAGGGTAGGGAAAGAAGTGGAGGACCATCGCAAAGAGGAAGAAGGCAATAGGCAACTAGGTTTAGTTCTCAAGTTTTATATGGGGGTGATGGTTTCGGTGGCTAAGAGAATAGGGGGTTGAATCTTAGCCCCCCCTTTGCTTGATTATACTTTCTGGTCTTTGAGGAGACTTTTCTGTTTTTGTTTCGTCCCTAGCCACGAGACTTTTATTTTTGTCTCGTCACTTAGCACGAGATATTTTTGTTTTTGCTCCTGGACAGTAGAGACAGAATTGGAGTAGGAGAGAAAGAGAATTACACCCAGATATATTCTGGTTCAGCTGCTAAGTGCAATGCAGCCTACATCCAGTCTCCATCACAACAATGATGGAATTTCACTATAATCAACTTGATTACAAACTGTAAAGTGCTAACCCAACTTACAAGGAGATTCCCACAGAATCATGAAACACAACATAGACGTACAAAGAAACTCTAAGGACATCTATGGCTTTTCTTTTAATTTTGCACTCTCTGCCTTTTTCCGCTCTATGGCTTTTTCATACAAACCTCTCTTGTTTGCCTTTTTTTCATGAGACTCAAGACATGATAAAATTAAATAGAAAAATACTAAACAGAATACATTGAAGGAGAAGAAAATCTGTAAGCTTAGGTAGCTATGAGACTTCTGTGCCTTGCACTCTCAAACTTTCTCCCCTTGCATCAAACCATGACTGTTCACCCCTTTTATAGAGAAGAGAAGCCTTCACAGTTGAAACAAAACCAAGCTTAACTTCTTTTCCTTCAAAGCAGAACCGGTTCGGCCACATAGAGAGAAGAGGTAACTCATGCAAAACCCAACATGCAAATACCTCTAGTTCTTCTTTGGTCATCACTCTTCATCAATCCGAGCGCTCCATCCTTGGCTTGCTCTCCAAGATGAATTTTTGGCCCTTGATGCTTCATGATGATGATGGCTTCATCTGCTCCAATCTTTGCCTCTTCCATCACTTCGCCACTCTAGCTACTTCCTGTGGTGGTTGAGCAGAATCAGAGACAAGCCATGCTTCCAAGAATCTCTTCCTTGCTGGCCGAATCTTCTTTTTTCTTTTTGAGTATGAAGAGCTTGAGATTACCTCACCAAATCTTACCATTTTTGGTGAAAATCTCAGCCACATCATACTTTTATTTTGTTATGTTTTCTTGCCATCATCATGATGGTCTTGAGACGTGCTCCATCTTCTTTTCGGTGAGTAGGTGTAGCTTCCATGGCTTCCTGGACAATGACCGAAAGAGAAAAAGGAAAGATGAGAGAGAATGTAGAGTAAAAGCAATTAAATGAAATGAAACAATTTAATGGGATTGCTTTTACTTTCCTTGCTTGGGTGGTGTGCTGCATTAATCAAATCAATCATGTCACTCATACTCTCTCTTTCTCATTTATATTTCTAACGCCACCATATTAAAATTTGAAATCCATCCTTAATGAGAAATGGAATCCATTGGAGAGCATAAGGCAAATGATAACATTTGCTTTCCTGATGGATTTTTGGATCAAGCATTGGATCATGTAGCATCAATATCAATTTGGGCTTGTAATAGTAATAGCTTCAATTTGGCCCAAATAATATCACATCAATTCAGCCATATAGTATAAGAAACATGAAGCAAGGCTGATTGCAAGTTTAGATTTTGGGCTTGCAACTAATCTTTTATTTTCGGCCAAATTATAAAACTGCAACACAAAATTATTAATTAACATATGTTAAATAAAAACCAAATTAATAATTTTGTAATTAAATATTTCAATAATGTTTGTTCATCATCAAAATTAAATTAGAGTTTTCCAAACTCATCAATCTCCCCCTTGATGACAAACATTATTAAAATTGAAATGGAAAGAAATTTAAAGATTGAGTAAAGAATACTCCCTTTGAATTTTTGAATTTCTCCCCCTTTCTAAATGTCACATGGCTCCCCCTGAATGTATGCTTATTTTACCAAGGGAAGCACTAACCTGTAACATTTTAATCAAGCTTCAAGTAACAATGTTATTTAGCATATTCATTCCATGATGCTAATTGCTTGATTTATGAGCAGATTTGAATGATATACAAAACTTATTTGCTATCACAAATTTAATTTTCTGCTCAATCATACCATAATCAATCAAAATCTATTTTTGACAAAAGACTTGCTGTTCAAAAAATATTTTCCAGTAAATCAGAGCAATCTTGGTATGAAAAAAATGTTTTCAAGCATGATATAATCTTTCCAAACACAGCAACTTTCATCATTAAGAACTTAAAGAAACTTCCAAAGGTAAATCTAACATAAATAATTTTATCAAGGTAAGTCAAATATATTATAAACACAGTAAACACATATTTTACCAAGATAAACATTAAATAATGGCAGCCATCATGATAAACCTGAATGCATTGTTAAACATCATAAACCAAATGCATTATCAGACATGCATTATCAATCATTAACAGAGGTGATCATGAACTCTCAAAGAGAGTTTCATCCTCTGTTTTCCAGTTTCAATTTTCAGAAATTTATTCTCCCCCTTTTGTCATCAAAGGGGCACCTGCAAAATAGATCTTGACAAAAGAAACATAATATGCCAAATATAACCCAAAAAAATGTCAAAGTATCACAAGGTTATGGTACTAACAGTATCCAACCTAACAAAATAAAGTATCAAATTGAACCTAACAGAGCCAATATCAAAGAAACAGTAATTAATCATCAGAAAGATTAAAATCAGAATCTTCAACCCCTTCATCATTATCTATGCCCAGATCTTTCTCCAAGTTTTCCAGCATTAGACCCACTCTATCTTTACATCTCCCCCAAGCCCTTTCATTCTCATAGGCTAGCTTGCGAGCCTCCCTATGAGATTGCACCATTAGCTCAGACATATTGGAGAATTCAGTGAGAATTTCTCTCATGGATTCGGTTGCTTTGGAGGATTCAGGCTGACTTTCAAAGTCACTATCCGTTGGTATTTATTTCTTACCCTTGGTTCCTTTAGCAGCTCCGCCTCCTTTGGTCATAGAAACTTTGTTCTCTACATCCTCATTTGTGAAATCTACCTTAAAGTACTCAAAAATACACGTGAGAAACATTACATAAGGTAAATTAGCCTTCTTGGTACTTTTTACAGATTCCCACATATGTCTAATCATAAGGTAGGCAAATGAAATAGGAGATGAATTAACAAGAACAAATAAGATTATAGAATCAGATACTGTTATCCTGTTGTGAGAACCACTCTGTGGGGTCAAGATATGAGTTATAATTCGGTGCAGTAGTGAGTTGGTTGGTCCAAGGGCTTTGTGAGTAGGAATAGTTCCGTCTAGTCCAGACATATTTGCACAAATATGACGAAGAACCTGCTTGTATGTGAACCCAACATGTGTGTCCCATTTGTCAGACATGTAAACTCTCGGTCCTTCATCTGTGTAACCAAGTGCAGCACCGATGGTCTCAGCGTTCAGGGTGATGTGCACACGCTTCACATATGAGTGAAGACTACCATCAATCAGACGCAGATTAGCATAGAACTACCTTACTAACCCTAGATAAACCATTTTGTGAATGAGGAGCAGTGAGGACCATTTGAGATTTTCAAACAGAGGATGCAGATTGATCCTTTTGGCAGCCAGAGAGTCCAAGTTCACCAAGTATGAGAGACACAGATGCCTCTTTTCCAAAACTTCTTGGTGGAATTCATAGAATGCACATGTAGTGAATCTTGATGGATCATAGTGAGAGTGTGGCTTGTGAAATTTGTTCTTGAATTCTAATGATTCAAGGTTTGCGGGTTCTCTAGTCTCATGCAACACGAAACCTTTAGTCTTCCGAGAGCTCTTTCCGGGAGAGGCTTTCTTTGGTGGAGAAGGTGGCGGTGATGGAATCGGTGAGGTGTGCGATTCTTCTTCTTGTTCAACGCTGGGTTCTTTATTCTTTGCACTTTTTCTCCTTCTAGAGGATTTCTGCGCTATGACCTTGTGCCTCATGGATTCGGGTTGCTTGGTGGGAGGTGAGGGAGAAGATGAGGAAGTGGAGTGAATATGGATGTGAGTGTGAGTTTGAGGAGTGGAGGGTTTTTGAGAGAGCCGAATTCTTTCACTCTTCCTTGGTGCAATTTTCTTTTTCATTATGTGAAGAAGATGAATGGGGATGGAGGTTGAAGGGAAGGCCGAAGGGTGAGGTGAGTGGAGGGAGGTTAGAGAGGCATTAAATGCTGATTGGAGAGAGGTAGTGGGGGAAGTTAATGATCATCATGAGCGCGGTTATTAACCAGGAAGTTTCCAAGAATTTTAAAAAGTGGTTTCCTTAAATCAAGGGATTAGTTGAAAGGAAAGATTTGATTTGACACTATGCCTCTTTCAACTAGATTTGATAAGACCACAAAAAGATTTTGATTTTCAACAAAATGGAAAACTAACAAAACGGTCATGATGGGGTCAAAGAGATTTTGTGGAGCCCATGAAAAATAAATTCTGTGCAGCTTCCCCCTTGATCACAGCCTCTCCAACATGCTTTTATTTTTATCTCGTCCATTCCTACGAGGCAAAATTGAGCAGAATCAAAATTTTACAAATTTTCAACAGAAACAAGATCAATCATTCCCAAGCTTTTTCTTAATGAACAGAATCTGTCTTCAAAGAGGGGTTTTGTAAAAATGTTTGCAAGTTGATCTTCAAATTTTACAAATTGAATATCAATAGTACCCTTTTGCACATGTTCTCTAATAAAGTGATATTTGATCTCAATGTGCTTTGTTCTTGAGTGCAAAACAGGATTTTTTTGAAATATTTATAGCACTCATGTTATCGCAAAATAATGGTATACTATTGATCTTTAATTTGTAATCTTCCAACTACGTTTGTAACCAAATTAATAATTGTGAACAACATGCAGATGCGGATATATATTCAGCTTCAGCTGTGGATAGAGCTACTGTGGCTTGTTTTTTGCTTGACCACATGTTGAGTGAGCTTCCAAGAAAGCAACACATGCCGGAGGTGCTCCTTCTATCCACTCTATCTCCCGCATAATCTGCATCACAAAACCCTACTGCACAAAAGTCATAAGATTTTGGATACCACAAGCCATAATCGCTTGTTCCCGTAATGTATCTAATGATGCGCTTAACAGTCGAAAGATGGGATTCTTTTGGGTGAGATTGAAATCTTGAACATACACCCACACTTTGAACAATATCCGGTCTAGAGGATGTAAGATACATTAGTGAACCAATCATTCCTCTATACCGTGTTTCATCCACATCTTTCCCATCATCATCTTTTTCAAGTTTAGTGTTTGGATACATTGGTGTTCCCATTGGTTTAGAGTTTTCTAGGCCAAACTTTTTGATAAGCTATGTTGCATACTTTCCTTGGTGAATAAAAGTACCACTAGGAGTTTGTTTAATTTGGAGGCCAAGAAAGAATGTTAGCTCTCCCATTAAACTCATCTCAAATTCACTAGTCATGAATTTTCCAAACTCTTCACACAAGGACTTATTGGCCGATCCAAACACAATATCATCCACATAAACTTGAACTAGAAGAATATCATTATTAGATGCTTTAATGAATAGAGTTGTGTCTGTGGTACCCTTTGAAATTGATTTTCCAATAAGAAGACACTAAGCCTTTCATACCAAGCTCTTGGAGCTTGTCTAAGACCATAAAGAGCCTTAGTTAGTTTGAAAACATGATTTGGAAAATCTTTATGTTCAAAACCGGGGGGTTGTGCCACATAAACTTCTCTATCAATAAAGCCATTAAGAAAGGCACATTTAACATCCATTTGAAACATTTTGAAACCTTTATGGGCAGCATAGGCAAGAAGCAATCTAATTGCTTCCATTCTAGCTACCGGATCAAAAGACTCATCAAAATCTATACCCTCTTCTTGATCGTAACCTTGGGCCACTAATCTAGCCTTGTTACAAACAACTTGTCCATCCTCACCAAGTTTATTTTTAAACACCCATTTAGTACCCGTAACTTTCTTACCATCCGAATGAGGTACTAGTGTCCAAACCTCATTCTTGTCGAATTGAGCAAGCTCCTCTTGCATGGCTTTGACCCATGATGGATCTTCAAGAGCTTCTTTCACATTGTTGGGCTCCATTTGTGACAAGAGTGCAAAGTTGTTTGGTTCAGATTGTCTTTTAGTTGATGATCTTGTTGTTACTCCTTGGGAGGGATCACCAATGATGAAGTTATGAGGATAACCCCTCATAGACTTCCATTCTCTAGGTTTCCTTTGTGGAGTTGAGCTTTGGTGAGTTTCTGTTGGTTTCACTGTTTCAGTTTCTCGTGCTGGCTCAGGAGACAAAATGGAAATGTCTCCTCCAATCTGACAAGATAAATCTGGACAGGCAGATTCTTCAATTTGGGCAGACTTGGGATTTTCTTTACTTGTTCCAGCTTCTTCACAATCTGAATTATTATCTATCACAGTACTGGGAATTAAGTTAGAATCACAAAAAGTGACATGTATGGATTCATCTATGGTTCTATGTTCTTTGAGATAAATTCTATAGGCCTTGCTAGTGGTAGAGAATCCAACAAACATTTCTTCATAAGATTTTGGATCAAACTTTCCAAGATTTTCTTTGTTGTTAAGCACAAAACATTTGCATCCAAAGACATGAAAGTACTTAAGATTTGGAGGTGTTCCTTTCCATAGTTCATAAGGAGTTCTTTTTAACCCTTTTCTAATTATTATCCTATTCAAAATATAGCATGATGTATTTATAGCTTCAGCCCATAAAAATTTAGGAACCTCATTCTCACATAACATAACCCTAGTCATTTCTTGAAGGCTTCTATTCCTTCTTTCAACAACCCCATTTTGTTGGGGTGTTCTAGGGCATGAAAAATTATGAGTAATTCCAAAGTCATCACAGAATTTTTCAAAGTGTTGGTTTTCAAATTCTTTTCCGTGATCACTTCTCAAGTGGGCCACTTTTAAATCTTTTTCATTTTGAATTTTCTTGCAAAGGGTTGAGAAAGCATGAAAAACATCATTTTTGTGAGCAAGAAAAAGTACCCAACCAAATCTAGAGTAATCATCTACCACCACTAAACCATAGTGTTTACCTCCTAAACTTTGAGTTCTTGTTGGACCAAAAAGATCAATGTGTAACATTTCCAATAGCCTTTTGGTTGAAATTCCATCTTTTAGTTTAAAAGAAGATTTAACTTGTTTGCCTAATTGACAAGCATCACAAGTAAGATTCTTATCAAATTTTATTTTAGGAATTCCTCTAATCATATTTTTCTTTACTAGCTTAGAAATTTGGTACATGCTTGCATGACCCAACTTTCTATGCCATAGCCATTTTTCAGATTTAAAAGATGTAAAACATGTTACATTTTGTTCTTTCAAGTCCTCAAGAGTTAATCCATACACATTGTTGCATCTTTTAGCTTCAAAAAGAATATCCCCAGTTTTTTCACAAAAAACCAAACACACAAATTTTCTAAAAATAACTTCAAATCCTAAATCACACAATTGACTTACACTAAGTAAATTATGTTTCAAACCATTTACAAGAAGAACATCATTTATACAAGATGAGAAGCTTTTTCCAACTTTTCCAACGGCCACTATCTTTCCTTTACCATTATCACCGAAAGTGACAAGTCCTCCATCATATTCATCAAGCTTTATGAAGAAGGTCGTCTTTCCAATCATATGCCTAGAGCATCCGCTGTCCATGTACCACATATTTTCCTTCCTCTTGGATGCTAGGCATACCTACAAAATAAGCTCAAGTGACCTTAGGTATCCAAATTTTCTTGGATCCTTTCACGTTAAACCATCTCCTATGTCCCAAATCATTGTAATAAAAAACAACTTCGTAAACTTTATCACCAATAATTCTTTCACCAAAGAAACACTAAACAGAAAAATGACCGCTTCGGTTACATAACCTACAAAATCTTGGAGTTCCTGCTTTGTTAAAGTAGGTGGGATCTTGAAACCTTGTGTCATTAGAGGAAGAAGCTCTATCTTTAAAAGAAGGTTTCTTATCAGATTTGTAAAATCCCAAACTAGCTTTATCAAAGAGTGGTTTTTGACTAGCCAATATTTGATTTAGATTTTCAAAACTTTGAGTAAACTTGGCTAAGTCATTTTCAAGACTTTTAACCTTTTTCAGCAACTCTTCATTTTCCTTAAAACAGTTTACATAAGCAACTACCGAATGATCACTTTCACAACTTCTAAGTTGAGCTTTCAACTGCTTATTTTCTTCCACAAGATCATAAGCAGTTTCGGCCTCCCTTAGCTTTTCTTTGAGAAAATTATTTTCAGCTTTAAGAATGTCAATTTGTTGTTCAAGATCTTGATTATCAAGCAGAAAACATCTTATTTTTTCAGAAAGGTGGTCTATCATGAGATGAAGGTCTTCAGTGTCAGGGTTTTGAAAGAATACCTGATCTACATGATTTGCCATGAGACAAGGCTGTGACTTGGTCTCAGATTCTTCATCACTGTCTGAGTCATTTTCCAAGTCTTCTCATGATGACATTAGACCCTTCTTCTTCCTCCTTTTTTCTTTTCCTCTTTCTTCAACTTGGGACAATCAGATTTGAAATGCCCCATTTCCTTGTAGTTGTAACAAGTTACTTTGCTAAGGTCTTTCTTCATTTTCCTTGAGCTGCTGCCTTTGCCTTTGAACTTCACCATTTTCCTGAATTTTTTGGCAAATAACACAAATTCATTTTCAGAGGAGTTATCACTGGATTCATCATCCAGAGGATTAGTTACAGAAGAAAAATCAATTCCTTTCTTTTTTGACTCTTTTTTTTAAATAAGTGTTTTCAAAAGTAAGAAGGTTTCCTCTCAAATCATCAAGTGTCATGGAATTAAGGTTACTGCTCTCAGAAATAATTAAAACTTTTGTTTCTCACTCTTTAGTGAGACATCTCAGCACTCTTCTCACAAGCACAGAATCGGAATGCGTTATTCCCATAGCATCCAAGACAACAATGATGGTGTTGAACCGTTTGAACAGTTCATCAATGGATTCTCCTTCCTTCATTGTAAACATTTCATACTCCCTGTTTAACATGTCTATCCGAGTCTTCTTTACAATGGTGGTTCCTTTATGAGTGATTTGCAATTTATCCCAGATTTTCTTTGCTGTTGTGCATCGTGATACCCGTCGGTACTCCTCGAAGCTGATAGCACAGTTGAGTAAATTTACAGCCTTGGCATTTAGCTCTACTTTCTTTCTATCTTCTTCGGTCCAGCTTGCTTCCGGTTTAAGAGTGACTACTCCTTCAGCACTTGTGTTGGATGGAAATTGAGGACCTTCTAGGATGATCTTCCAAAGTCTGTAGTCTACTGCTTGCACAAAGATCTTCATTCTTTCTTTCCAATAGGTAAAGTTTTTCCTATTGAAAAGAGGAGGTCTGTTGCTTGACTGTCCTTCTGTGAGATTGTAAGACACTGATAAACCCATATTTCATGAGTTCTTTTGTGCTTAATTTGAGTGATTTATATAATCTTTCACCTACTTATTCACATTAATTGCATGGTTTTACTTTCTCCTCCTTATTATGTCATATTGTGAAAAACATGTTTTCTAAGCTTTGAGAATTAATTATTTTAATTACCTTTATTTCCATTCGATGCCGTGATTAGTGTGTTGAGTAGTTTCAGATTTTCTAAGGCAGAATGACTTAAAGGATGAAAAAGGAAACATACTAAAAGGAAAGGAGAAAGCAAAAAGGAGCTTTAAGGAAGCTGATATCCACGCGATCGCATGGACGATGCGATCGCGTGACATAAGCGAAGATTCAGCGACGCGGCCGCATGACTGACGCGACCGCGCGCCTTAAGCAGAACGCACATGACGCGGTCGCATGACTGACGCGATCGCGTGGCAAGGAAAAGCTCCGAATGACGTGACCGCGTGACCCACGCGGACGCGTGACAGAGGCCACGCACCAGAAAATTACAGAACACGCCCCAGCGAGTTCTAAAGCCCTTTTTGGCCCAAATCCAAGTCCAGAAAGCATAGACCAGAGGTTATGAAGTGAGGGAATACATCCATTGAGGAGGGCTCGCTTAATTTTAGTTTTCAATGATTTAGATCTAGTTTGGAGAGAGGTTCTCTCTCTCTCTTTTAGGATTTAGGATTTCTTCTTGTTTCAAGAGTAACTCTGGATCCAGGTTTTAAATGTTCTTTTATTTTAGTTCTATAATTATTTATTCCAGCATTTGAATTGATCATTTACTTTTATAATTTAATTTATGAATTATTCCATGTTACAGATAATTATTTGAATTAATGATATTGAGGTATTTTCAGTTTATTATTGCTCTTGTTAATTTATGATTATCGTTGTTTACGATTTGAAGATATTTTTATTTATTCCAGCAATTTTACTTTTTTCCCTTTTGGTTCTGATTAAGAATTTAGTAACTCAACAGTTATTAAACTCAACGTAATTAATAATCGTTATCTTGCTAATTAAGCTGATCCTGAATAATCCCAACCTTTTCTTATGAAATAATTAGGATTCAAAGGTCAATTTAATTAGTCCCTTGACTTTCCTTTGCCCTGGTAAAGGTTGACCAAGTGGAGTTTAGATTCAACTTTTATTATAGTTGAGAGAGATAACTAAGTTAGACCTCTAAATTTCCTTATCTTGCCAAAAGTTGTTTTACATTTATTTATTTATTTTTAATTGCCATTTACTTTACTTGTCATTTAAATCACTTGCTTCTCATCTTCTAAACCCCGATTACTGCCTTTATAACCAATAATAAGAACATACTTCCTCGCAGTTCCTTGAGAAGACGACCCGAGGTTTGAATACTCGGTTAACAATTTCTAAAGGGGTTTGTTACTTGTGACACCCAAAACGTTTGTACGAAGGAATTTTTGTCGGTTTAGAGACTATATCTACAACGCGACTGTTTTTTTATGACATTCTTTACTGGCAAAAATCCCGACGTCAGACACCATATTTGAGCCACTATTTTCAGCCATGTGGATCTTTTCTCTAAGCTGCAAAGCTTGATCTCTTTGAGACCAAGCTCTGATACCAATTGATGGTTTCAGTGGCTAAGAGAATGGGAGGTTGAATCTTAGCCCCCTTTTTGCTTGATTATACTTTCTGGTCTTTGAGGAGACTTTTCTGTTTTTGTCTCGTCCTTAGCCACGAGACTTTTATTTTTGTCTCGTCACTTGGCACGAGATATTTTTGTTTTTGCTCCTGGACAGTAGAGACAGAATTGGAGTAGGAGAGAAAGAGAATTACACCCAGATATATCCTGGTTCAGCTGCTAAGTGCAATGCAGCCTATATCCAGTCTCCATCACAACAATGATGGAATTTTACTATAATCAACTTGATTACAAACTGTAAAGTGCTAACCCAACTTATAAGGGGATTCCCACAGAATCATGAAACACAACATAGACGTACAAAGGAACTCTAAGGACATCTATGGCTTTTCTTTTAATTTTGCACTCTCTGTCTTTTTCCACTCTATGGCTTTTTCATACAAACCTCTCTGTTTGCCTTTTTTCCATGAGACTCAAGACATGACAAAATTAAACAAAAAAATACTAAACAGAATACATTGAAGGAGAAGAAAATCTGTAAGCATAGGTAGCTATGAGACTTCTGTGCCTTGCACTCTCAAACTTTCTCCCCTTGCATCAAACCGTGACTGTTCACCCCTTTTATAGAGAAGAAAAGCCTTCACAGTTGAAAAAAAACCAAGCTTAACTTATTTTCCTTCAAAGTAGAACCGGTTCGGCCACATAGAGAGAAGAGGTAACTCATGCAAAACCCAACATGCAAATACCTCTAGTTCTTCTTTGGTCATCACTCTTCATCAATCCGAGTGCTCCATCCTTGGCTTGCTCTCCAAGATGGATTTCTGGCCCTTGATGCTTCATGATGATGATGGCTTCATCTGCTCCAATCTCTGCCTCTTCCATCACTTCGCCACTCTAGCTACTTCCTGTGGTGGTTGAGCAGAATCAGAGACAAGCCATGCCTCCAAGAATCTCTTCCTTGCTGGCCGAATCTTCTTCTTTCTTTTTGAGTATGAAGAGCTCGAGATTACCTCACCAAATCTTACCATTTTTGGTGAAAATCTCAGCCACATCATACTTTTATTTTGTTATGTTTTCTTGCCATCATCATGATGGTCTTGAGACGTGTTCCATCTTCTTTTCGGTGAGTAGGTGTAGCTTCCATGACTTCCTGGACAATGACCGAAAGAGAAAAAGGAAAGATGAGAGAGAATGTAGAGTAAAAGCAATTAAATGAAATGAAACAATTTAATGGGATTGCTTTTACTTCCCTTGCTTGAGTGGTGTGCTGCATTAATCAAATCAATCATGTCACTCATACTCTCTCTTTCTCATTTATATTTCCAATGCCACCATATTAAAATTTGAAATCCATCCTTAATGAGAAATGGAATCCGTTGGAGAGCATAAGGCAAATGATAACATTTGCTTTCCTGATGGATTTTTGGATCAAACATTGGATCATGTAGCATCAATATCAATTTGGGCTTGTAACAGTAATAGCTTCAATTTGGCCCAAATAATATAACAACAATTCAGCCACATAGTATAAGAAACATGAAGCAAGGCTGATTGCAAGTTTAGATTTTGGGCTTGCAACTAATCTTTTATTTTCGGCCCAATTATAAAACTGCAATACAAAATTATTAATTAACATATGTTAAATGAAAACCAAATTAATAATTTTGTAATTAAATATTTCAATAATGTTTGTTCATCATCAAAATTAAATTAGAGCTTTCCAAACTCATCATGGAACAATTTTAAAATATAAAAAATTTGTATCTTTTATTATAATTTTTAATAAATTATAAATAAATTAAATCTAGACCATTAGATTGTTTATTAATCTAATCTAACGCTTTGAATTTTATGGTGCATCAGATAAACTCAAAAGACTTGAATTGATTTTAGACAGACCCTTTGATTGTTATATAGTGAAAACATTGACTATTTTAGTAATAACTGATCTTTAGGGTGATTACTAATGCACTTCAAGAAAAAAATAAAGATCAGAATACAATACATTTTTATATTAATTTTGTTATAATCGATATTATTAATTATAGACTATAACTATGTTAAAAAAAAAAGTATATTTAAAATTAACGTGTAAGTTTAAATTATTGGATATCACAATAATTTCAACAATTAAAAATATATGTAAATCTGCCTATGTAATAAAGAGTGCAATAGTTTTAATTTAGTCAATTTTAAGTATCAGTCAACTATTATTATTCATGATGTATGTTATTTAATTTTCCTTACTATAGGTACATTTTGCGTTTCTTCTTTAAGTATTATGTTTCCTTTGAGAATGTTTATTTGCACTTCAAGAAGCAGATATATACTGCTCTGGAGATGTGGTATGGTGCAATAGAACATGGACGTACGATGGCCCGGATGGACTTAATTACTCATTAAGGAGTGGGGGCATTTGCCCATCCACCCTTAAAAAGAAAGTTATAAATACATGTCTATGTATATATTGTGTTGTCGAAATAATGTGTTGTCGTATTCAAAGAAAAATTATGTTATTAAATATGGGATGCAATAGTGAGACCAATAGTTAGGTTTGGATAAAATGTTTAGGTTTTGGATACTTGATTGCTCACTAATTTTATCATCTTCCAATTAAATTGACACCGAAATTGTGTCGCTCCAAATCACTCCGAAATTCGATTTGGGACTTAAAATGTCAACAAAAAATTAATTTTTTTTTCCTCCTTGGCTCTTATTATGAGCATGGAGCATGGAGGGCTTTTTTTTTTTCAATATCACTCGTGTTATTGGCCAAGAAGTTGGAATCAAGAAAGCGCTTGTATTCTTGAATTCTTGTGCAATCTAACCTAACTTTCTATGCCGCTTGCTTTTGTCCTTGGTAATCGGTCTAGTCTTGAACTATTTTTATTATGGGTAATGTTATATATGCATATCCGGAGAGAGTATCATCAATTAACCCAATAATATTTCTATACGAAGGCAGATATCTCTTTAACGATAATGATTTAATCATTTTTTAAAATTACAATAAATTTAAGTTATTGACATCTACTTATAATTTTTTCGACAAGGAAAACTTCTCCTAATAAGTCCAAAGAGTTCAAGTCTTTCAATAATAAGGAACATTATCTTATGGTTATTTGTAATTAATTAATGGAAAAGTCTAAGGGTCAGTAATTTTATTGCATTTTAGCCAGCATGTAACCAGCAGAGAAAGGTGAGTCATTGAATGAAATCTTACACCAATCTTATACCACCAAATCATCATTGATGGCTAGTTGATGGCTACCAATCACAAATATTGTTGACCCCTAGCATTGCTCTTAATTAATTGTAACACCTCTGATCTTTGTATCAGTAATGGGATGAAAGATTAAGGATGATATACGATTCTTGATTTGAGGATCTTGAATGGTATGTCCATCTCTATCATGATACATGCACATTGACATTCTTGCAAGGTTTACTGCAATTTCAATAAAAATTGGAGGCAAAGAAGAATTATGAGCTTCCTTATTCATCTTCTTCCATGTTGTGTTTAACATGGATTTGATATGCTCTTGAGCATTAGTCTCAGAAGCTCCATTTTCATTCATGTAGCATTGAATCGATTTTGGAACATCACCAAATTCATTCTCCCGCTAAAAATGATAAATTAAAAAGAAATAATAATAAAAGTGAGATAAATGTTGAACATATATAAGAGAATTTAATTTTGGAAACAACACAAAGGAAATTTTGAAAGGTACCTTATGTGTTCTAAGATCATTAATGAGACGTGTAATTGTTGCTGAAAATCGAATTATGTCACAATATTCTTCTAAGTAACCCAATTCATTTTTTTGGAATGAATATGGAGTTGCAAAATAAGAATGAGTAAGCATAAGAGGAATCGCAATGGATATCCATGCATTTTCAACGTACTCTTCAAGACTTGGCTTATATCCACTGTAATACCATTTTGCCTCGGTAAAATATGCTTTACAAAGATCTGACCACTGAAATTTTTACCAAAAAGATAAGTTCATCATATAATAGGATTCTTGAGAAGGAAGTTAGAATATTGTATGCATTTTAAAATTCATAACGTACAATGAAAAATTACGATTATTAAAAGTATAGTAAAAACTAAACAATTTCTTACCACTTTCTTTAGATATGGAGTGATATTGTCGCCGTTCATTTTCAAGAACTCAAAAGCTAATTCATCGACGAAATCATGGATAGCATAGAAGCATATTTTCAAGTAGTCCGGAAGGTTATCAATGGTATTTAGATCCCATCTGCAGTCAACAATAAAAGTATTAAAATTATTTTAAATTTTTTTGTTGATTAAAGTACTTTTTAAATGTTTAAGCTAAATTTTAATTTTTTTATTCTAACGTCTGAAAAGTTATATTTTTATTCTAAAATATTTTATTTTATCCTATTTTACTTTTTGAACTAATATTATTTTTTTTCAAAAATAATGTTTTTCTTTTTATTATTATATTCTTTTTCTTATTAATCTGTCATACTTTCTCTCAAATCACTATAATCAACACTATAATTATAATTTTCAAATGTTGAAAATAAAACTAAAACTTAATTCAAATATTAAGAACTAAATTAGTATTATATTTTTTTATGGATAAAGTATATATTTTTTCGTAAATTTTGTCAAAAATTTTAAAATTATTTCTAAATTTAATTTTATTTCAATTTTGTTTCAAAAAATTTTTATTTGCATCAAATATATCCTTAATAATTAAATTATAAAAGATAGGACTAATTTAATAATAATACATCATAAATATATTTAATTTGTTTGTATTAAAAATTGTTATTGTGAAGTTATTCCTAAATTTGTTATAATTTTTTTCTTAAATGTTAGTTGTTAAGGATAAATTTGATGAAAATCAAAAATTTCTAAGACAAAATTAAAACAAAATAAAACTTTGGATATTTTTAAAATTTTTAACAAATTAAAAAAAAATATATATGTGTGTTACTTTTTTTATTTATTTATTGTATGTGGCAAAATTTCAAATGTGATGTAGGCAAAGAAATTTAATAGAGTTAAGTATTAAATTGTTCTCTTACGTTTGGGCGTAATCATGTTTTAATCTTTAAGTTTTAAACTGTCTTATTTAAATCCAAAAAAGTTTTATTTAGTTTTAATATAGTCTCACTGTAAGGTCAAAGTTAAATAATTAACAGAATGTCTTACATGACAGCAGTACAATAACAAGGTCGATAATTTGGAGAATAAGTATAAGCTCTAGAGGCACAAAATCAACCGTAAATATATCAATACATTTATTTATCATTCTTCTTAGTTCTATAGAAAATATTTCATTTAAATTGTAAAAAAAATGATAATAAATGTATTGATGCATCCACGATTGATTTTGTGCCTATAGAGCTTGTATTTGTTCTCCAGATTATCAACTTTATTCTTGTACTTCTATTATGTAGAACATTTCGTTAATTGTTTAACTTTGACCTACAGTAGAACTACGTTGATGCTAAATATTTTTTTTTTTAAATTCAAGTAGAATACTTTAAACTTTAAGGATCAAAACAAGATTTTGTCCGAACATAAAAAATTAATTTAGTACTTCACCCAATTTAATATCAGTAGTGAGCATGAATTACTAACCTGTCAATTGCTTCCGTGAAAAGCTCTAATTCTTCAAGAGTTCCATAAACATCATAAAGATCATCAATTATGGTTGCTAAGGAAGTGACCTTTGCTAGAGTTGTTCTAGAAAACTCAAGATCTGGCTCAAAGCTCATTCCCATACCCCAAAAGTAGCTCTCTACCAATCTATCCCTTGCAAAGTTCAACTGTTCTGGAAGGCCAATTTTTCTCCACCATCTTAATAAAGAAATTAAATGAACCCCCTTTTATTAAGAATTTAATCAATTCCAAAAAGATACTACTCTTGAAGTGTTTGTTTTCTATGACGAAGATCTTGAGAAATTTGATGCAATTTCTTAAAAAATATATTTCATCATACATATTCATTGCTATTTTTAAAAATACTTGAAATCCAAAACACTTTAATTAAAACATAAAATATTTATATTTATTATTTTACACGTTCAAATTTAATAAATTTAGGGTTAGTTTACCCATTATTTCTGTAGTAGTTTAGGTTTTCTTCTTTATAGATTTTTATGGCCTCATATCATTACATAATATATATATATATATATATAATATACTAAAAATAATATTATATGACTAATAAAATTTATTATGTTAATTAATATTTGACCAATATTTTGTATCTTAAATTTTAATTTTAAAATTTAAAAATTAAATTTTAAATATTAATAATATAAATATATAAAGTATTAATTAAAAGTATTGACTAATATTAATAAAGTTATTTATTTTTAATATTTTTTATATATAATTGTACTAAATAATATAGTTGATGAGCTACGAAATCTACGTGCCCGTTCATGTGTAGATGAACCTTTATGGATGAAAATATTGGTCATCTAATGTGAAATAATAAAATTGGAATTTAAATTTTTTAAATTTTGAAATTTTATTTTAAAATATAAAATATAATCTCTTATTTTTAAATAATTTTTTTATATTTTTTTATAAAATAAATTATAAAAAATTTTATTTTATTCTTTAAAATAAAATTTAAAATTTAAAAAATTTAAATCTATAGACTTAATATGAAAGGACGTCTGTAAAAGATATTATAATATTCGTAAGAAAAGAATGTGAATATGATTCATTTAAAATTTACTTTTAATTAAATTATAAACAGTAGTTTCGGAATGGGACACAGTTTATTAGAATTAAAATTAAATAAAATTAATTCTATTTCAAAAAGTAATCGATAAGGTGAAAAACATTTTTTACTTATATATTATTTAAAAGTTTTATATTCTCAAAAAATATCAGACTTGTAATTAGATACAATATCCAATGAGAGTGAATACTAAACAACACGGTTTAAGAAATTGCTTTTTTGAATGTGGGACCAGACTCACCATGACAAACCGACACGGGACGACAATTTTATGGTTGTCTTTTGTTGGTACCGGGAACAAATAATGGAGTAATTGTCATGTGTGTTTGAATAGGAATATGCTAAGTAATTAATAATTTTTTGAATAATATAAATAATTATTAATTAAATTAAAATATATTATATTTTTAAATTTTTTATTTAAATTTTAATATTAGAATATTTATTTATATATTTAATAAAATGAATATTTAATATATTTATTATTTATATTGTTTAATATTTTTATTATTTATTTATATTTTTTTGTTTAAAAATAATGTCTAATTTAAAAAAATAATATTATTTTAAAATATAAAAATAAATAATAAATACTATAAAATTTATCTAATAATAGAGGATGATTCAAAATTTCAGCAATTATTTAAAGATATTTGGTGTAAATTGGTGCCACCAAGAGGGGGTGTGTGTAGTTCACAGTTTTTATATTTTTTAAAAATATTAAATTAAAAAATTAAATAAAAAGTATTTTTTAATATAAATGTCTAAAAATTTAAAAATAGGGTAAAGTATTAAATTAATCTTTTATTTTTGGATATAATTTTATTTTGGTCTTTAAGATTTAAAGTGTCCTATTTGAATAAAAAAAATATTTTTTTTATCTTTAATGTAGTCCCACTGTAAAGTCAAAATTAAATTATTGACGGAATGTCTAACATGAACAAGGTTGATAATCTGGAGAATAAGTACGAGCTCTAGAGGCATAAAATCAACCGTGGATGCATCAATACATTTATTTATCATTCTCCTTAGTTCTATAAAAAAATATTTTATTTTATAAAAAAAATAAATAAATATATTGATGCATCCATGATTAAATTTGGACATTTGCAGCTTGTATTTATTGTCCAAATTATCGACCTTATTCTTGTACTGCTATTATGTAAGACATTTTGTTAATTATTTAACTTTGATATCACGATAGGATTATATTAAAACTAAATAAAATATTTCTAAATTCAAATAAAACGCTTTAAACTTTAAGAATCAAAACAAGAATATGTCCAAACATAAGAATCAATTTATTATTCTTTATCCAATAAAAATACTTCAAAAACCACAAGTTTACACATACCAAAAGAATTTCTATTGTTACATTTTAAAGATCTTTCGTGTTGACGTACTGAACTTAATTATTTATTTCTTTTTGGAATTGTTGTCTATTACCACTTTTTAATTATTAAATAATAATAAATAATATTAAATATTAAAAAATAAATATAAATATATATCATAATATTTTCATGCGCACGTGTGTGTTGTGTGTAAATCCATCAGCGCACGTGTGTGTCTCTCTAAAAATATAGATTATAGAATAATTTTAAAATTTTAAAAATATTTTAATGTCAAATAATTAATTTGTTGCCTTTATCATTTATTATTTATTATAACTAATGAATATAATTAAAGATATTCTAAAAATTTTAAAATAAAAGACATTAAAAAATATTAGAAAGTTATAATAGCAAGTCATTAGAGATGTAAAAATTACGTATATACAAAAAATCACAGAGGTTTTACAATAAATTAAAAAAGCCCTATATATGAAAACCACAGATATCATATAAGAGACACATAATTAAGTCAAAATTTGGAACAAAGTTATGCATGTACTAATATAATTAATAATGGTTGTCATTACCTTGATGCATTCTTGAGTTCATCTTGGTGGATGGTTTGAAGAATGTTGAAATCCAATTTAGCAAACTCAAGTAAAGAGGGATTCATTGTTTCTCTTGTTTCATAAGCATGAATGAACCATTCTGTCTCCCATCTTGGTGCCCTCCAATGCAATGGAATCTCCAAAGAATGATCAATTAGGAGTGATAAGTAGTTCCCTTCACTCTTATTTCTGAATGAATATTTTTCAAGAATTTTTGAAGAGAAATTTCTTGCTTCATCCAATATAGTTTCACCCTCCAATGAATAAAATGAGGCTTCATATAGTGACAATATTCCTTCAATATCAACTGATTCGGATATCTTAAAATTATCTCTTTCATCTAGAAAGTTAAAAAAAACATCTGCAACAACAACACCACAATTTACAGTAATTATTTGTATGTGATCCTCTAATTAATAATAATAATAATAATAATAATAATAATAATAATAATAATAATAATAAAAATAAAGGATGTGTATTAACTTAATGTTTTATGTACTGTAATCAAAGATAAAGGATGTGTATTAACTTAATGTTCGAAATAGCATAAGAATAAAAATAAATAAATAAATAATCATAAAATAAAAAAAAATAAACCTGATGATATATCATAACCATGTTGCCTTAAGAGACTAAACTCCAAAGCCGTGGCATGTAAATCCTTCTTCTTCTTGGAGTCAACCATGTCATATATATTATCTAACAAGTTCCTTATTTCGTTCTTGAAATAATAAGCCACCCCAAGTCTTTGCAGCACATCAATAAGATCAAGATGATCAACATGATTTTCTACTTTGCAAAGCATCATTCTTACTTCTTCCCTCAGCGCTTGGCTTTGCTCTGTGTATGTCCCTTGCTGCAGTATTAAGATTTTACTATGCTTTAATTATTTTGTATTAATCATAAGTATTTGTGTTTCACTGCCCAAACGTGCCCAAAAGTTTAAACTTTCGAAAAAGAGAATTTGTAAGAACCAAATCACTTATATGGATAAAGTCAAATATATAAATGGACTGGACTACTACGGTCCATAAATTATTATTTTAGTTTATGTAAATCTTCTTTTTTGGTCATTGCTGTATGTCTTGCTGCTAGAAAATAATCAAAATATAGTAAAGTAGCAAGTGATTAATATTTAAGTAAAAAAAAACACTAACTTGTCAAGTATTGCATAGAAAAATAAACTATACATTTCAAATTTCTTAATTTGGACCATAACAATTTTTCTCTTACAAAAATTAATAATATATATATATATATATATATATATATATATATATATATATATATATATATAAGCATACCTTATATTTACTGTTCAAAGACTGGATGTAATCATAATGCCAAATAGAAGGTTTGAAATTGGCAGATCGACGAGGTGTTGTTTGATTATGATTAGAAATTTTATTCAATGCATTGCATTGAGTTGGAAAAGGGACATTTTTGAAAGTCTTGAATTCCAGACCCTGAGGAAGAATCACGGTAGAGAATCTAGCTGGGATTGAATTTGTAGCCATTAGTATTGGCAGATGATCCATTAGCTAGAACTAGAGAGTGGGGAACTGATTTATGTAAATGACGGTTTTTTTATTGGTGGGATCTTAGGTTAGCTTCTTGGATATCTTTTCCTCCTTAATTAATTGGCATCATAGGTTTATATAGCTGATTACTAACTGAGGAGTTCTTGGCAGCCACATGCTACTTGTATCATTTTCTACACGTGCTTATTATTAAGCCAAGTGCTTGTATCATTTTCTCCATGTGCTTATTATCAAGCCACAAGTTTCAAATTAAAGTTAGCTGGCTGGGCCCCTAGTAGGTAATAATACGCTATCACTGACGACGGGTGACACTAAAATTAAAAGAAATACTAAAATACAAACAGCATTTATTATTTTTGGCAGATAGTTAGTTAAATAATGTTTAAAAATATGTAGTTAGATGATTAGAATAAAAAAATTTAATTAATAACTAAAAATATTTATTAAAAATAATAAATTTTTATTGACCCTTGAACTTTGCTTATTTAAAAATGCAATTGGTATAATTTTTTTGAAGAAATCACCATTAAAAGAATAAGTACTAGTTTTAGATTGGTAATTTTTTTTAAAAAGTTCTTAAAAAAATAATTTTTTAAAATTTAAACATGTTTAGATATCACTTTTTAAAAAAATATTTTAATTAAAAAAATAAATAATTTATTTTTTCAAAAAGTCAACGACACATTGCTTTTAAAAAAATAGAAGCAAAAGTAGTGTTTAGATATTGTTTTTACTAAAAAAATCCTTTATCATAATTAATAATTATAATTTATATTCTTAATTTTAATTTTTCTTCCAAATCTTTCTCGTCTCTCTAAATCTTAATTTTCCTTCCAGATCTTAATTTTTTCTTTATAAATTTTAAATTCCTCCCTAATTTTTATCCCTTTTTGAGAAAGATTCTTCAAACCGCCATAATTTACTATATTTCATTATTAATTTTTAAGATGTATACATATATTGTTAAATTAATTTAAGATTGATTTATAAGGCAAATCTTTAAGAATGTTGATTAATTCAAGATAACTTTAAAGTTTTCTTTTTTTATTGTTTGTTTGTGGTCAATTATAAATTTATTTGGTTAAATTACACAGTTGGTTCCTACATTTTTAGTGAAATTGTAAATTGATTCCTACATTTTAAAAGTTTATAATTGAATTCTTAAAGAGAATTAAAATTTGCAATTTAGTCTCCGTAAGTCAAAAAGTGTTGATTTAACAGAATATTCTCAGAATATACTAAGAATATTCTGTTAAAATAGAGAATATACTGAGAATATTCTATTAAATCAAATATTTTTTGAACGATGGGACTAAATTACAAATTTTAATTCTCTTCAGGGACCCAATTATAAACTTTTAAAGTGTAGGGACTAATTTATAATTTCATTAAAAATGTAAAGACAACTGTATAATTTAACTATTTATTTTCTAATGTTTTTGTATTTTATTTTTATAATTTTAAATTTTTTGAATTTTTTTTGTTTGATTAGGCATTTCTTAGTATTTTAATGAGCTTAATTTTTATGATATTAATTTCATTGATTAGTTAGTTTTTACTTCTTTATTTTATATTGTTAAAAATACTAGTAAAAATTACGATTTACCAAAATAAAAGAAAAAAAAAATTGTTAACACCAATGAAGAATTTAAAAAATTATTAAACCAATGTGATGGTTGAAAAGCGTGCTAAGTTTAATGCAAATAAAGAACTTGACAATTGACATACACTATTTACCATTTCACTTCAATTCATTTATCCATGGAACATGACATGAATGATGTAGTGTTTTATTTTATCCCAATTTACAGTGTTCTGTTCATAACAAAAATATATTAAATAATTGTTGTTAGTAAAGCTTGTGAATTAATACCTAACCTATATGTATGTATCTTAATGGACTTTCCTTTTGTAATGTAACATCTCAGATTGAATTATCAATCATTGGTAATTTGGTATCACAGGTGGTAGATCAACTTTTATACAATATTAATATTGATTGATGTATTGTATAAAAAATAATTTGAAAATATAAATAACAAATTATAATATATTAATTTTTTATTATAAATATCTGCTTCAGTTCTTTAGTCTGTGTGCACTTTAATTTTTTCACTTCATTTTTTCATCTTGTTAAATTTGTGTTTCTTTCTCTTTTCTCTTCAGTATGTTCTCCTGTCTCCCTTTATTTTTATTTTTTTGTGGTTTTAGCTCTTGATCACTATAAAAAAATTTTTCACAAAAAAAAACCTGAAAAGATGGATTTTACAAGTATTAATGCGTTAATATATTTTATTGAATCTGCTATAAATTGTGATGATAGAAATATAATCTTTAGATGCAAAAATTCAATCTTCTTGAGTATTCCCGAAACCATCTTGTTTGAAGCATTAAAAATATTAATTTGTTAGTATCTAAATGTTGAAAGGAGGGTAGTCAATCACTACAAGGAAAATATTGAATAATGTTGGATTTACCAGCAAATTTACTGGCAGATTTGGTAATAAATTCGTTGAGTGAAAAAATTACCGTCGGATTTCATTTTTTGATAGTAAATTCGCCGATAATCACTACAAAAAAAATTCTAAGTACTGTCGCAAAGTAGCGGCGAAGTTATCGTCGGATTTACCGACGGTAACGGCGTTGAATTCATAAAGTTAAGTAATTACCAGAAGATTTACGCTTTTGACGGTAAATTTGCTGGTAATATTTGGAGGGAAACAAAAAATAAATTAGCGCATCCTTTAGGGTCGGATTTACCGTTGAAAAAATTCGACAATAAACCCACGTAGAGAAACACAGCGTTTTGGTGACCCGCAATGGTTTACCATTAGATTTTTTCGAAAGTAAATCTAACAGTAACTTGGACGGTAAATTCAAATTGCGAACCTTCTTCCCCCTCATTCATTCAAATTTCACTCACTCACTCACTCTCTCTATCACTCTCTCTCTTTCTCTCTAACCATCTCGCCACCCTCTTTCTCTCTACCCCTCTACTCCTCTACCCCTCTACCCTTTCTCTCTCTAACCCTCTCACCTTCTCTGTCGTCGCCGGCCACCCTAAATTGCCGTCTCTCCCTTCTCTTTCTTCCCTTCTGTCTCTAACCCACTTTAGCTCAACCTCTGTCACAGAGCCCCTGTTCCTATCTCGTTTCAGCTAGCTCCAAGTCCGATGATCATTTGTTTGCTGCTTCTCGCACCGACAACATCATAGTGCCGTTGCAACTCCTTTCATCTTCTTCGTTCATTCCGTTTTAGCAACCCAGGTTATTATTTTGTTTTTAATTTTTGTTTCTGTTAATTATAGTTTCATTAATATGATTTTTAGTACTTAGTTAGAATTAATTTTCTATTAGTGAATTTTAAGTGGTTAGGATAGGTTAGATTAGGTTATTAGGTTCTAAATTACAAAAAAATATTTGGATTATGCTTAGTTGTTGCCGGTTTTGAATTATTTGTTGATGGTGTTGATTGTTGATTTGAAATTGGGACTGTCAATTGCTAAATGCTCTTGATTTTGCATGTTTAATGTTTGTGCATGCCAAGTGTTCGTCAATATGTCTCAGAGCTTTTAATGCAATTTTTGGTCTAATTCTTGAAAATTAATGCTCGTTTGCATGTTTTGATTGTTATTATGCATTGATAATGGAATTTGATTTTTTTTTAATTTACCAAAACTTTTGAATAATTGAGGCATTTATTTAATAGTATAAGGTTAATTAAGTTGGTCATTTTTAACCCTATTAAGTCAACTATGTATGTTTAATTGGTTTTGGGTTATCTTAGGAATAAATTTCAAGTTGAAATTAATTGGTTCTGATTTATATTCCTTATTTAGTTATGAAATTATGGGGTACTGAACTTGTTTTAGACTTTGGATTTTCTAAAATTCTAAACTTAGATTACTGAACTTATTTATTTTCAATTTTAATTAGAACATGTTCTGATTTTTGTTTCTTATTTAGTTCTGATTTATTCCGATTCTGATTAAAACATGTTTTGATTATTGTTGATTTATTCTGAACTAGTTATTATAATTTATAAGGTTCATTTGTTATTCTGAATTTTTGATTATTGCTGATCATTGTATTGATTATTGTTGATTTGTGCTATTTGCAGACATGATGACAGGTGGAGGTTCAGCGGATCAAGCTGCCGGTCGTGGATGTGCTCGTGGTCGTGGTAGAGAGAGTAGGGTTTTTTCTCGTACCCTTAGAAATTTTGGATCCTTTCCATCTACTCTGAATACCTCCGTGACATCATAGGTTACGGATTTAATAGACCAACCGTTCATCATGGTCCCTAACCGCAATTGCGTCCCTCTATCTACAGCAACGCCACCTCTAGTGACGGAAGCCGTAGCACTGGAGTCCTCTCATGGAAGTGAGGCAGCTAATGCCTCTCTACCACCTCCCATTGTATGGTTGATGATTTGGCCTGATGGCAGCACGGGGGTAACTATCACTATAAGTGTTCTATATTTTCTGATTATTGAATTGCTGAAAGTGTCTGATTATTGATTCTAGTTTTGTGGATTTAAGATTGTAGGTTTGAATGGCTGAAAGTATGTCATGTTGCCTAATTATTGAATTGTCTAATGAACATCTTACGTGTGCACGCACCCTCCATCCCTCTTTCAAAAACAAAAAAAGAAGAAAAAAACCACCTGTCAGCGCACGCACAGGTTGTGACAACCCTTCTGTCCGCGGCGCACGCACCCCTTGTGCGTGTGAACGCACCCCCTCTTTTCTCTTCTATGCGCGCACACAACTCTTGTGCGTCCGCACAGCTCGCGATACCCATTCTGCCCGCAGCACCCGCACGCTTCTGTGCGCGCACATAGCCCTCATTTCCCTTAGTTGTGCGTCCGCACACGACCTTGTGCATATGCACGAGGTCCTTTTAGAGCGTTAATTCGAAAAAAGGACACTCCCCAACCTTTCCTTCTTCTCCTCTTCTCTGAACGCCACCCTACCCCAATCCTCAGCCCAACCACCCAGACGACCACCAACCATCACCTCCGTCCGACCACACCACCACCGGCGACCACCGTCGCCCCCTCTTCCTTTCTTTTTCTTCCCTATTCTACATTTCCCCTTTTTTCTTCTCTGTACCGCGCTGCACCCTGTCTCTCCGACAACAACCCTTCCCGCGCCCAGTCTCTATTTGTGCCACCTACTCCGGCGAGAACCAGCGGCAGTGAGCTTCTGTGCCGCTGCGAAACCCCCCGTCTCGCCTACATTCTTCTTCCTCCATCTTCTGCATTACAGGTTCCAATTCCTTCCCTGCCCCTGTTCCATTTCTTACTGCTTTATTTTACTTGCTTCTCGATTCTGTTTTTAATTTTGTTTTAGTAATTAGGAGGCTATAGGTTAGATGACTTGTGTTTTCTGGATTGAATGCTTGATGTTGGCTGATTGTTTGAATTTTCTGGGTTGCTTTACTGCTGTGATTGAACTGTGAATGCTATTTCTCACTGATGCACATAACATGCTTGATGTAATGCCTGAATGGATTTTTTTATTCAATTTCGGTGTCTGATCAGCATAGGTTTTGAATTTTCTTCCCATTATGCATTGTTATTTATACCTATACAATTTAATGTTAGTTTTGGATGCTTCTTGAGCTTGAACTTGTTTATGCACCTTGTTCATTTAGCTTGAACATCAAACTGAACTTGACTTTACAACTGTGATTATTGTTGTTTGGTGTCAATTTTTGCTGTGCATATCATTCTTTAACGGGTAACTTGCCAGTTATGTACTTAATTGCTGATTTTGCTTGTACGACCAAATTGGATTAAAATTTACAACTGTGGTCATTCCAGTTGGTACATTCTAAGTGCATAACCTAAATTTTGTTTAGTGAATTGATGCTGTTGCCTATTCATGAAGCTGTTAATAATGGATAACCACATACATAGCCACTTGTTCCTGTATGTTTTTGAGCAATATAATCTGTTTTTCATTCAAGTATTGCTTTGGAGAGGAGGTTATGTATATGTGACCATTTCTTATCTTCTCAACATGAATAAGTGCATGCTCCCACTGTTACCTTGATTATTGCTTTTGCGCACCTTTTTGCTAAGTCTTCCAATTTCAAATGCAAAATTGCAATAATCAATTCCTCTCAATTCAATTCACTTTCGTTATACACCTAAGTCATATATGTCCTACAATTGTTATTCATTCACTTTTATGTACTTAGGTTGCTTGACTGTGGGAAAACTTCATTTCTTTTTGAGCATTTGACTGTTTTGAATATGTTTTCCCTTAATTGAGTGTGTGTTTACCTTTGTGGCTTTAATATGCATTGCTTGACTATTTTTCCTTCTTTTTGTGAATTTTATCTGTTTCTCCTGAGTTGTATTCTGTTTTTGTCTTTTTCAGGATGACTCGCAAAGGGAAGGAGAAAGCCAATCCTTTGACTCGCCCTCCTCCTACGCGTCCGAGTACTCAACTGGACACATTTATAAATGAAACGGTCGAGGGACAGTACAAGAAATTAGAAAAGTGTGCCTTTCAGTATGAAAGAAAGCTGAACTTACCAGAAAAATATGCGGACCAAATTCTTGATGGACTCAATTTTTACAATGGAAGTTCGTAGGATTCGATCCGGTGGAAATCAATGAACACCAGGTCAAAGAATTCTACGGAAATCTGCTTAAGAGGGACGCCCCGACTATTTTTCTGAGAGGTGTCAAGCCTTTGGAGGCCCTCTTACATATCCCGCATATTCCTCTGGCTAGGGATGCTTATCCTCAGATAGTGAAGGACTTGACATCCGGCAAGCTTTCATTGGACGTGGTCTTGAAGAAGATTGGCCTGTCTGAGGCCAGATGGGAGTACAGTAGAGGAGGGAATACGGTCTCGCTTAGCATTGCGTGCTCCGACCTTCATCCTGAGGTGAGGATCTGGCAGTAGATCATCGCTGACTACATCCTGCCGAGCACGCATACCACTCATAATCATGTCCATGTGGCTGTTCTACTATGGGCCATTCTGGAGGGGAAGAGAATCTCTGTTCTTCCCTTTATCAGAGATTCAATGTGGAAGGTTAAACAACAACAAAAATACAACATTCCCTTCCCATGATGATCACCAGATTAGCCACCTATTCTGGAGTGGAGAGACGCTCAACAGACAGGACGTCTGTCATTCATCAGCAAGCAACCATTCTTACTGTACGGCGAGTATGAGGGATTGCCGCCACAGAAGAAGAGAAAGACGACTGAGCCACCATCATCAGCAGAGCCATCAGCACCTCCTGCACCTCCTGTACCCACACCCCGACCTCAGACGCCTTATGAGCAGGGTCGGGAGATCCTTCAGACCCTCCACCGCTATGAGCGCCGTAACGCTCGCCGCTTCCATTGGATAGTGTCAAAGTTTGAGGGTAGAGACCCTGGGCCACCTCCTCCAGATACACCAGAGCCTGAGCCCAAGACCGAGCTGACACCGGAGGAGCCAGCAGCCGAAGCTGGCCAGGTAGTCGAGCCCCCTGACCAGAGAGCGGAGGAGTCCATGGTTGAGGAGGCAGTAGTTCAGAGAGTTGAAGAGGCACCCGCTGTAGCTGAGCCGAGAGCTGAGACAGCAGTAGAGCCAGCTGACTAAGCAGTTGAGGAGCCGACAGCTGAGACCACCGCAGAGTCCTCCCGAGCCATGATTGTTTATCAGCATCATCAGCACCCACCACCATCAGATGATGGAGCATCTCATAGTTGACCACCCCCAGTCCGATTCTTGGCACAGAGGACTATGCATGATTTAAGTGTGGGGGAGTATCTACTATTTTTTGGGTGTAAACATTCTCTGCTTAACACTTGTCATTTAGTTTATTTTGAGTTTTATTATTCTTTTTATAGATATTTTAGTTCTTTGACTTATGCACTTTCATTTTAATATATATAGATATAGTGCATTTTATATTACTTGGTAAATAGTATAGATATTGATTGTGATTGGACGATGTGAATAGTATATGCCTAATTACCTAGTTCATTTTTTATCCGAATTGTTCATGTTACCTTTTTTGTTTGCTTCAAGAGAACTCTATTGAATTGATTTGGAAAATTGTTTTTAAACTTGCTTGAATAATTTTTATGGAACATAGAAGAGGAAAGAACAAATACCTTGTGACTTTTGAGCTTTATAGAGTGGTTACATATTTTAACAACTATTTTTGTTCATTATGTGCTATGCTCCTTCTATGATTGTGATCTTAGTTTTGCTTGATTCTTTATGTCCAATGTTTGATGTTTTGAATGCATTTAGCATGATTGAGGCAATTTCTGAATTAAACTCACTCACCCATTTGGACCTACCCTTGCATCTGCCTTTGTTAACCCCTTTTGAGCTTTAACTACCCCATTGTTCTTGATATTAACACATCACAACCTTAAGCGGAAAATCATGAATTACCTTAGATTGTATCCTTGAATAGCTTAGGTTGAGGTGTGTGTTTCATTTAAGTGTGGGAGAATTTTGAAAAACTTTGGTAGTGAATGAAAATAATTATTTTGGGTATTTCATAGAAAACTTTGGAAAATGGGTGCATTCATGTATGAACTATTAAACCATATGCATTTATCTTGATTCACTTTCAAAAAAAAAAAAAACAACTACACCAATAAAATGGGAACAAAGGTTACCCCTAACAAAAGTGAATAAGAAATGCATATGGGAATTGAATGATAAGCATACATGAGTGTTTGTGAAAAAAAAAAGACATGATGGGAAGTTAGGATTGCAAAATTTTATGCTGGATTGATAAAGGTTGAGTTGGATGCTTAAACTAATCAAGGATTTAATCCAATTTAGTCCACTTAGCCATATCTATCCCACCTTGATCCTAACCCTATTACAACCATATGAAGTCCTCATGATAATTGCATTCATGCATCACTTGTTTGTTGATTGTTAGATGAAAAGCAAATCCTTGAAAGCATGATTAGGAGGAAATTTGAGTGATTAAACCCTAAACACCGAGTGAATATAGTGTATACATACCTAGTGAGGGTTCAACTACTCAATTCTATGTTCCCACACTTCTTATCATGAATTCTTGCAAGTTGCTTCATTTGATGAGTTGAATCAATTCTCTAGATTTTGTTTGCATTGAGCTACTTCTTTGCCTAGCCCTATATATCTATACTCTTGCTTGGAAGTTGATTGTTTGCTTTCACCATTTTCATAGGATACTATAGTATAGATAGATATAGATAGCATATACATATTTACATGCATATAGATAGTTGCATTTAATAAGTTGATTACCCCTTTTGATCATTTTCCTTGTTGGTTTAGCATGAGCACATGCTATTATTTAAGTGTGGGGGAATTTGATGAGTCCCTATTTTTTGATATAATTTGACTCAATTTGGATGGATTTCATCACATAAACTCACACTTAGGCACCAAAATAGCATACTTTTGTGTTTTGCCCCTAATTTGATGCTAAATGTGAAAACATGCAATTTTGTGCTTAAATTGAGCAATTTAATTCTACTTTCATACCATTCGATGCCATGACTTGTTTGTTGAGTGATTTCAGGTCATAGAGGCAAGAATGGATAGCCAAAAGTGGAAGAAAGCATGTACAAGGGAGAAAACATGAAGAAATAAGAAAAAGCACACACAGCCATGTGTGCGTGCGCACAAGAAGAGATTTGCATGTGTGTGCGCACAAGTACTCGTGCGTATGCACAAGTCTCCATTCAGCAAAGTGTGCGTACGCACAGATGTGATTTCATTAATGAAACACGTGCTTCGTGATTTTTGAGGCCTCTTGGCCCATTTTGGAAGGCTTGAAGGCTGAATTGTGATGCTATATGAAGGGAAATTGAAGCCATATGAGGGGGAAAGCTTTCATTAGGTAGATTAGATAGAAAATACATAGTATTAGGAGTAGGAGTAGTGTAGAGTAGAATGCTCTCTTAGGGTTTATCAATTTCAATTGTAGCATTTTATAGCAAGCTTTGATTTTGGATTTTGCTTCTTTAATTGTAAGTATTCTCAATTTCATCTTTAATTATAGCATTTCTACTTTCATTTCCTTTGATTCAAGTTACTTTGTTTATATTGCAATTTTGAGTTTCTTGAAGTTTTGATTGATGAATTTAATGTTTTATGCTTTCTTTATGTTTGATTTCTTGTTTATACTTGGTTTTGTTGATAGTTGGTAATAGTTCTCTATTTTCCTTTGTAATTTCTCATGTTTTGGTTTTGTGCGCCTAAGGTGTTTGTGAAAATGCCACTTGGTAATTTTGAGTAGATTTTCACACCTTGACTTGGGATTTGAGTTCCTAAGATACTAGAGTCATAATGTCCGACATTTAGTGGTAATTCTTGGGTAGTTAGTTGACTCTTGTTTCCATTGACGCTAGCTTTTTATTAACTAGTTTGGTAAGTTAGCTAGGACTTATGGATTAAGGTCAATTATGCTTGCTTGACCTACTCCTCGATGTTAGGGGTTAACTAGGCGAGATTGACTCATCATAATCACCATAGTTGTGGTTATGGCAATGATAGGATTTCTTGGACCCTTATTCCCAAGTCAAGGCTCCTTATGCATTTTCTTGTATTTTCACTAAGTTTTGATCTTGCTTTCCTTTTACTTGAATTAATTACAATTTTGATTATTGTTTAATTCTTTTAATCCTAAGTTCTTTCAATCTTTTTGTTCTTTATTTTAAAACCCCTTTTTGTCCTTAACAACCGAAAGTGTAACACTTCAAGTGCAATCCTAAGGAGATCGGCCCGAGGTCGAATTACTCTTGATCTCGGTTTATAAATTATTTTGAATTATAACATTTGATTATGAGAGTTCATTGTTGGTTTCGACTATGATACTAACGAATTGTTCCTTGTTTGATTGATTTAAACTATACAAGAAAATCTCTCGTCATTAGTGTGCATATGCACACTGATGTGGGCACGCGCCCAGCAGGGGCAACATTTTCTCTTCTGTGTACGCACACTCGTATGTGCATGCACATGCTGTGACTTTCAGAAAACATGCATACGCACACTATGGTGTGCACACATACAAGGGGACATGCTTACTGCTGAGAGAATTCGTACACTCTGGAGCGTATACACACCAGGGTGCGTACACACACGTATGGACATACTTGTTGTTAAGTGCGTACGCACCTTGACGTTAGGATTTTTACTAGTAAAGAATTTTATAAAAATATTCGCGTTGTAGATATAGCTTCTAAACTAACAGAAATCCCTTCGTACAAACGTTTTGGTTGTCACAAGTAACAAACCCCTTTGAAATTGATAACCGAGTATTTATACCTCGGGTCGTCTTCTCAAGGAATTGCAGGGAGGTATGTTCTTATTATTGGTTATGAGTTTGTAAATTGGGGTTTTGGAGTTTGGACAATGGGCACAAGCATATTTAAATGACAAGTAAAATAAATTAACAATAATAAAATCTCTTGGCAAGGTATAAGAACTGGAAGTCCTATCCTTATCAATTGTGATGAGAATTGGATTTTAATCCCACTTAGTTAACCTTTACTAAACAAAGGAAGGTCAAGTGGACTAATTAATTTGATACCTAAAGTCCTAGTCTTTCCTTTGGAAAGGCTAGAGTTATTGGAACTCAAATTAATTAGCAACTCCCAATTTCAACCACTGCTTTATTTGACAGCTCAAGCGTCACCAATTACTCAACCCAAGCCAAAAGGGTCACAGAAAAATCAAAATTATTTATATAAATAAAAGACACATATCATAGATCTGAAAATACCTCAAATTATATTTAAATAAGAAAATCAATCCAAACATGGAACATTGAAAATAAATAAATACAAAGAACATTGAACCTGGAATCGAGAGTCACTCCTAAAACTAAAAGAAGTCCTAAATCCTAAGAGAGAGGAGAGAACCTCTCTCTCTAAAAACTACATCTAAAACATGAAAAGTGAATTCTGAAAGCATGATGAGTCTCTGCAAGTTTCCTGACTTTAATCTGTGTTTCTAGGCCGAAAACTGGGTTGAAATGCGGCCCAGAATCTCTGCCAGTGACTTTTGTAATTCTGCAGATTGCGCATGCCACGCGATCGCGTCATCCATGCGGACACGTCATTCGCGTTTTTCCCTGCCAAGCGTTCGCGTCGTCCACGCTTCCGCGTCACTTGTGCTTTTCCAATCATGCGGCCGCGTCACTGTGGATTCCTTTCTTTCGCGCGGTCGCGTCGCTGACGCGTACGCGTCACTTCTCGCTGGTCATCTCCTCAACTTCTTGTGTTCCTTTCATTTTTGCAAGCTTCCTTCCCAACCTCTCACTCATTCATGCCCTATAAAGCCTGAAATACTTAACACACAGATCAAGGCATCGAATGGTGATAAGAGAGGATTAAGATTAGCTAAATTAAGACCAAAGAAGCATGTTTTCAATCATGTAATAATTTTAGGAAGGAAATATAAATGCATGCTAATTATATGAATAAGTGGGTAAATACCATGATAAAACCACACAATTAAGCACATTGTAAACCATAAAATAGTGGTTTATCACACCTCTATCAACAATTGTACAAGTGTGCGCACGCACACACTCTGTTTCTTAGCAATGTACTTTTTTATGATTTAAACATGGTTTCCAACTTCTAAACCTCTATTTTTACCCTCGAGGACCCTAGAAATGAGTTATAGTGGTATTGAAAGGGTTTCAACTAGGAACGTGAAGTAACTTGGGGGTGAAGGAAGCTTGAGAAGTGATTAATTATGTATGAGGAGTGCAAAGCTGTGGTATACATGTGATGAATATGGCGGCCACGGCAAATGATTATGAACGATTATGAGTAGTTATAAATGATTGCTTTATCTCGAGTCCTCTTCTCCAAAGTGTGACCCCAGGAGATGGTGGAAGGTGAGGATCCTCTTCCTTATTCCTCTTGGTATTGTAAAATTTCCCCCAGCGAGATGGTGGGAGGTTAGGATCCCCTCCTTTGTTCCTCCTAGGCATTTGAGAACGTACCTCCTGGGTAGACGCAAGTGTTGTAGTTTTGCCCCACTTGCTCCAGGTTGGTTAGTATAGAGGTTTCCCAGGTAGATGCAAGGGTGTGGTTTGCCCTACTTGCTCCGGGTCATGATGAATTATGTATAAAAGTGAAAATATATGATATATAAGTGATGTTATGGCTATAATGAAGGATTATGAAATGATTATTAATGAATATGAATGAAATGAGACTTATGCACATATGTTATCTGATATACGAGTTTCCCTGGGTAAAGATTAGTGGCTTGCCACCACGTGCTCTAGGTTGAGACTCGATACTCTGTTGACCCTACGACATAAAGGTGACCGGGCACGTATAAATTATCGGGAAGGATATCCCCCAATGAGCAAAATTTATATATATGAATGAGAAAAAGCTATGCATAAACTCTTGGGGATGCGCATCGAGGGACAATCTAGGGTTTAGCAGCCGGACTTGTCGGGTTGGCTTGATAACCGACAGATGAGACTCATCAGCCATAGGACAGGCATGCATCATATGCATATTGTTTGAATTGCTTGTTTCTGCATTAATTGAGAATGCCTAAGGGAACTTACTATGTTAATTGTTATGTTTGCTATTTGCAATACTTGTATTCTACCTGTGTTTTTTATCGCCTGCTTGTTTGTGTGTGTAGTTTTACCAGTGTTGGAGGATTGGAGGGAAGGATGAGGATTGGGGGTTTAGGTTAAAGTTTTAGTTAATTTTAGGAAGCCTTAGAGAACCACCCTGACTTATGGTTTCTGTTTTAGTTCTTTAAGTTTTATAATCTAAGTGTTGGAGTTCTATGATTGCCTCTGGCCTTTTCGGGACCTTATATCTTATGTATGCGGCACCTTTACCATGTTGAGAACCCCCGGTTCTCATCCCATATGATATTGTTGTTTTTCAGATGCAAATTGAGATGCACCTCACTAGGCGTCTAGAGTTCTCTACAATGAAGTGGATCTTTTGGGACATTATTTTGCGTACTGTTTATATATGACAATATGTATAGAACTGTCCTAATGACTTGTTTTACTTTTGTGCCTCTTAGAGGTGTATGGAGAACTAGGATTTCTTTTGTATATTCTGTGTTATGGTTTTGATATTTATATGTATGTAAATATTTTTTCAGCAGCCTTAGCTTCACAGGTTGAGTTAGGAGTTTGTTATTTTGTACTTTTGACCCTCTACTCTTGTTTTATATATATATATATATATATATATATATATATATATATATATATATATATATATATATATAAGTTATGAACCTTAGCTTTCTTCGTACGTAAGTAATCCTTATTCTTGAGCGTTGTGCTTTTAAATTTTATGATTTTGTTTTACCTTTCCTTTAAGACTCATCGTATGTTATATTCTTTCAAGTATTATACGTATATATGTTTTATTTTAGTGGTCGTAATACTATACTACCTCTGTTTTACGACTTAAGCATAAAACTCTGTGTGGTAAGGTGTTACAACTATCATCACTAGCCATTGCAAGTGCCACTCTGATGAAAAGTTACGTTTGTTGTATTTGTAGGACCTACTCGTAGCTACATTGAATTAAGTAAATTCGAATTATGTTGTGCTTCTTTACTTAGTAATTCAAATTAATTAGACTCGATTTACCTTGGAGCTATATCCTCAGTAAATTGAAACAATTTGTATTGATTTACTACTGACTTTTTTTTTTATGCTTCAAATCGAATTTGTTTGTTTTGATTCACCACAGGCTGCGTGTGTCAATAACTACTAGCTAGTAAATCAAATTTATCTATTTCGATTTCATTTAATTCGATTTACATTGAAAGAGCTTAAATCAGACTTATTTGATTTGCATAGAGTTGCAAACGAGATAAACATATAACACAATTCAATTTAAAATATTTGTGCAATATTGATCTTCAGTCATTTTATCCATGTAATTTATCCTACTCTTTATGATATGAATATAAAAAATTTAATTAGCAATTGATTATTATATATATATATATTTACATTTATAATCAAAATTTATAAGTAATATAATCAAATTTAATTCACTTTTGTAAACAAAATTTACAAATAATATAATTAAATGAGATTTACATCGAGCTTTATAATCAAAATACAAATAAATGTATAAAAGTATAACGGTAATGGATGATTTTTTGTGTTCATTAAAGTTTGATTATTATTGTAAAAAAATTATTATTCGACATTGGAAAATTTGATTATTATATTAATATAATGTGAAAAAATGGACTATTTTAGTGGTAACTGATTTCTGTGATGAACACTACTGCACTTGGAAAAAAGTAGAGATCCGAACACAATACATTTTTATATTAATTATTGCGTAATAGGTATTATTGATCATAGACTTTAATTATATTAAAAAGGTATATTTGAAATTAATATTTAAGTTTAAAATTATTTGATAGCACAATATTATTATTATTATTATTATTATTATTATTATTATTATTATTATTATTATTATTATTATTATTATTTTCGTTACGATAGGTACATTTTTTTATTTTTTTTAAGTATTATGTTTCCTTTGAAATTGTTTGTACTTCTATTTATAATATTTAAGGTCCAAATGAAAATTGTGGACTTCAAGAACCTACAGATATACTGCATTGAGTTGTGATGCTGATATAGCTCTAGTGATGGCCCGGATAGACTTACTCATTAAGGGGTGGGGGCATTTGCTCATTCACCCTTGAAAAGAAAGTAAAAATATGTGTATGTATGTATTGTGTTGTTGAAATTTGTCACTTTGTTGTCGTACCCGAAGAAAAATGATCCTTTTAGTTATGTTTTTAATATTATTGACAGAATTATCGGTAAATTTTTTAAAAAGTTTTTATTTTTTTATCGATAAAAAATTTGTCAAAAATCTGTCGGTAAATTTTATAGTAAAATTTTGTCTTAAAAATTTATTTATAATCTATTATTTTCTAATATTAAGAGAGAGATATCGAAAAAAAGAGGCAGACGACTATGATAAAGAACGACGAAAACGCACGATACTTTTTGGAAAGACAAAGACGACGACGCTCTCTTACGTGACGTTCTCTGATGATAACTTAAAAAAAAATTAAAAAATATACCTAATATAATTTGCACTTTGCAACACACAGGCAGAGAAGAGAGAAATAGGAGACTAAACACGGCCTCGACGAAGATGATGAGAGACGCGATGACCAGAGACACACAGCAAGTGACGAGCTAGTGAAGGAGATGCACAGGGGCTGACTGGACGAGGCAGAATAGTCAATGATGTCGCAGCAATCGTGCAGTGGCGTGGCCAGTGGTGTGAGCTTCTCTGAGTCACTGTGTGAGATTGAAAGAGGGTTAGATCTTAGGTGGGGATAGGTCTAGTAATTGGGGGAATGGGGACTTCGTTAACTGTTTTAGGATTTTTTTTTCTTTTTTTTTTTGTTTAACAGAAAAACAACGTAGTTTTTAAAGGGTGTGAAAAAGAAAAAAAGTTCCGAACTAGTTCGAATTTTTCAAACCTATCGGTTCACTAGTTTTAATCAAAATCGATTGGTTCAAACCAAATCTTATCGGTTTGTTTCATTTTCCGATCAGACATCTCACCTGAACAACTCTTGTGACTGGTTGGTTGGTTTTCAATCCGATCAGACGAGTCAGTCCAATTTCGACAAGTTTATAACAGTTTAATTTTCAACTATTAATAAAAATTAATGTTAATATAATAAAGTTATAAATATACTTTAGCAAATGCTCCCACAAGTTTCTAAATAAATCTATCCCTGGATGTGATGAGTAGTGGAATAGTGGATGACGACGTTGACTATTGAAATAGCAAAATGGAGAACTACTTACCGTGATTAGAGATTGTACAAGATGTCTCTAGTACGGGTTGAGAGATGGATCGGGAACTCGCGGGTCGAGGCGGATGCAAAGAAACTCCGATGCTCAAGTCAGAATGGATAAGAGAGGTATAAGGTGTGTGGAATTGATGAATACCTGGAGGGACTTGGCTCCTCTATTTATAGGCGATGGTGAATATCTTTATCTTATCTTATTTAGCTAAGATGAGGGAGACGTTTGAATTTGAAAGTTGGTTAAGAGCTCTATCGGGCCGGTTTCGAGCCTTTAGAAGAGCGGATCAGGTCGAACCTAGGTAACTGGGTTCGGGGACCATTCCGGGTATAGGATCCCTGGGTTGGATCCGTAACAGTTGCCCCCACCGCGAGAAAGCGAGCGAGGTCGGTCTCTGTCGCTGGATGATGTGGTTTTGATTGTTTGGTCATTTTTTCGGGATGGAGCACTCGGTGGGCGGGTATTGTTTTTTGTGTGGGTCAGCGCGTCGGCACTGGGTTTCGTGTTTCGGCTGGTTCGTCTTCCTTGGGGTTCGTGTCGTCTGATTGACGCGAACCTTCCGTTTTTCTGCGTCCGTTTCATTTCTCGAGGCGTGCTTTTTGGTTTCCTAAAGGAGCATTATTGCGAGGGAAAACTTTTCATTTTTACCCTTCGCGCTCTGTTTGTTCTTTGGGGTATTTTTGTCTTTTTCCTTCAGTTTTGAAACCGTTTTGGTTTCTATTCCTCCTTCCCTCATTCATTTCCTTGGTTCTATCCTGTGAAAGCTCTTTGTCTCTCTCTTTACTTTGGTGTTGTTCTATTTCTCTGCGGTTGCATTTTTGTTCCCCCGCTTCATTATTTCTCAAGTTTTTGCTTCGCATTATTAGGTTGGTTTCCCCTTGTCTTTGTTTACTTTGCGGTTTTTGTTACTCTATACCTGCCTACCTTTTGCATTTTTGTTTTTATATCCGTTTAGTGTGGATTAGGGGTCGTGCCTTTGTGTATGATGTTTCTGTTCTTTGGGTGGTGGGTTTCATGGGGGGATGAGCACCACTGTGTAGTTGGTAGTGGGTAGTGGTATCTGTTTTGGTTTCCTCCACTGTTTTTTGCCTCGTGGTTTGGGCTGACGGTGGTGCTCATCACTGTTTTAGGTATGGCTCGTCGGAGGACCGAGGGTATGAGGGCTCCGGTGATCCCAGCGGGGGGTGTCCCTTCCCTTTACTCCTGGGTTACCAGTGATGTGTGGGGGACGCCGTCACGGATGACGGAGGTGGACCTCCAGCGGCTCCGTGATGAGTGGGCTGTCTGTGGGGGTGGCGACGCCGAGCGCCATTACGAGTTTTTCGTTTTCGGGGTTGACGAGAGGGTTTGTTATACCAATCTAGACTCGCCGACCATTCCAGATTGGATGTGGGTGTACGAGGCACTGTTTACCCAACCTGGCATGCGGCTCCCATTTTCCCCTTTCGTTCAGCAGTTGTTGAGTCGAAGTTCTGTGGCGCCGTCCCAGCTGCATCCAAATAGCTAGGCGGCGATCCGGACTTTCGAGCTCGTGTGCGAGTTTTTGGAGCTTCCGGTGTCAGTAAATATTTTTCTCTTCCTCTTCTTGTGCACCCTTCCGTCCAAGGAGGGGAAGCACAAGAAGGGGTATATGTCTTTCAGGGCTCAGCTTCATCGTCGGGTCTTCGGTTTGTATGAGGACTCTTTTCATGGCTTTAAGAGTGGGTATTTCAAGGTTTGCCCGGCTAGGGGGCATCACCCCTTTTGGCTGACGTTGGAGGGTGAGAGTCGGTTCCCTATGTATTAGAATTTCGGTGCGGGGCCATTCGTTCTTACTCGGGTGACACATGAGTTTTTGTCTGCGGAAGACCGGGACGTCGCCCTCGTCTTATGGCAGTTGTTTGGGGAGTGTCCTCTTAACCCCAGGGATGTGATGGGTGACCCAGTTGCTTGCCGAGCCTATGTTAGTGTGTGCTTTGTATCCTTTTTTTGGTTCCAAGTTGGATACTTACATTTTTTTCCTGTTTGGCTATTCTCGCAGTTGAAATGGCTGGGGGCCTGACGACTCTTGCTAGGCTGAAGACTCAAATGTCTCAGGGAACTCCTTCTGGCAGTTCTCCCTCCACTCCGACCTCCCGACCTGATGATGATATGAGGGCTACTTCTGAGGATCTGGCATTGACCGAAGGTGGTACCCAAGGGTCGGGTCGGGGCGTGGAGGTTGAGGATGATGTGGTGGTCGTGTCGCCGGAGGGTGCTTCCCTGGAGCGAAGGCGATCGGAGGATGCTGATAGTGAGAATTTGGTAGAGGGCGAGAATGCGGTCCCGTCGGTGATGGACCGCCGTTTTGACGCCTCGGCCTTTATCGATGACCATCTTATGCCTGGTACGGAGGATTTCTTCCGTGAGTGTGATGTGACTTTTCAGGCGAAGTCGCTTTATTGTTCCCTTCTCCATTCTACCGTGATTGTTCGGAAGGCCGAGCTTGTGATGGCTCAGGTGGGCCTTCTGGACAAGAAATTGTGTCAGTCGCAGGCCGAGGTAGCGAGGTTGAAGGGGCAGCTTGCAGATGTTGAGTCAGCGAGGGAGAGGGTAGTGAAGGCGTCCGAGGAGTCCGGTGCCGAAATCCTTCACCTTTCTTAGGTTGAGACTTCACTTTTGTCTCAACTTGAGGAAGAGCGGAGGAAGGCTTCGGACGCTGAGTCCCAAGTTGCCGTGCTTCTTTCTGAGGTTGGTACTTTGAAGGGTAAGGTAGCAGGTCTAAAGGTGGAGGTGGTGGGTTTGAAGGAGGAGAAGGCCGTGCTGCTTGCTGATGTAAAGAAAGCCATTGCTGCTACTGAGGGGACAACGAGAGCTCAAGCTTCGGTGCTGGTGCCTGGAGCGGACGTGTCTGTGATTGGAGCTTTTAAGACTATCCATGATGTCTAGATCGTCAATCTTGATTAGCTATGGTTATAAATTCTTGTTCTGGATTTGTAGTTTTTCATTTTGGTGTTTTGGCCGTGTGGCCTTGTGACCGTGGATTTGTGACTGTTTAAACTTCATTTTATGCCGGTTTGGCCGTTCGGGCCTTTTTTGTATATTCTGTCTTTGAGCCGTTTTATTTTTTTCTTTATTTGTTCCCTAAGTTTGTTTGGGATGGGTGGACCATTGTGGGGTCGTTATCTCGTGGATATCCGTTTCTCGGGCCTTGGGGGTGATCAGTCTCTCAATGGTGGCCGTGTTTTTATTCCGTGTTTAGGGGGGAATATAAGAAAAGTATTAATAATTCGATGGAATTTTATTGATGTTTGGGCCTCATTAAAACCCTCCATTTATGGCGGGAAAGAGTACCTGAGATTGACACTTATGCGAAATTAAAGAAAAATTAGAGAAAAAAGGAAAGCAAAGCAAAAGGAAAATAAAGTAAAAGATGACTCAGAGGGTCGGCCTATGTGTAGTATCATCGTAGGTTGGTGGCGTTCCAGGTCCTCAGGATCTCGTCGACGTTAAGTCGTTCAAGCTTGTATGCTCCCTTCCTAATTGCTGCCTTGATTCTGTACGGGCCTTCCCAGTTGGGGGTGAGTTTCCCTTCCCCTGGGGTTGGGGTGCCGATGTCGTTTCGTTGTAGGACGAGGTCGTCGGGTACGAATTCTCGCCGGACCACGCTGTGGTTGTACCTTAGGCTGATCCTTTGTTTTAGGGCTAGCTCTCTGATGTGGGCTATGCTTCTTACCTCGTCCGTGAGGTCTCGTTCTGCTTCTTCACCGTTCCCCTCGATCGTTCTTCTTGGGCTTGGGTCTCCTATCTCTACTGGGATAATAACTTCAACGCCGTATGTTAGGCGGAAGGGGGTTTACTCGGTGGCTATTTGGGGGGATGTTCGATACGACCACAGGATTGACCCGAGTTCATCGGCCCATAGTCCTCTGGCTTCGTCGAGCCGTTTCTTGAGTCCCTTGATGATTATTTTGTTCGCGGACTCCACCTGTCCGTTTGTTTGGGGGTGCTCTACCAAGCTGAACTGGTGGGATACGTGCAGCCCCTCCAAGAATTCTCTAAATTTTTTATTGGTGAATTGAGTTCTGTTGTCCGAGATTACGACCTTGGGGATCCCGAACCAGGTTATGATATGTCGCCAGAAAAATTTTCGGCACTGGGTTGCCGTGATGGAGGCTACGGGTTCGGCTTCGATCCATTTAGTGTAATAATCTATGGCGACGATGAGGTACCAGAGTTGTCCAGGTGCCGTGGGAAAGGGTCCAACGAGGTCGATACCCCATGTTTCGAATGGCCGTTCTGCCGTTATGACGTTGAGCTGGTGTGGGGCGGCTTGGTGGATATCAGCGTGCCATTGGCATTTGCTGCAGCTTTTTACCAGCTGCATAGAATCCCGGATAACCGAGGGCCAGAAGTACCCTGCCCAGATGACTTTCTGGGCTAGGGTTTTGCCCCCGATGTGGTGGCCGCAACAACCTTCATGTATTTTGCGGAATATGTACTCCGTGTCCCCGGGTTCGACGCATTTGAGCAGGGGTTGCGAGAATCCTCGTTTGTATAGTTGTCCTGCGATGACAGTGTCATTAGCGGCTTCCCTTTTTGTCCGTTTTGCCTCTTTGGAGTCCTCTGGTAGCGTTCCGTTGAGGAGGTATTGTAGGATAGGGTAGGTCTATGATCCTTGGCTGGAGAATGTCAGAAAGGTGTCGGTTGTGGCTGATATAGATGGTGTCCTGATGACTTCCTGAATTAGCGACCTGTTGCCTTGTCCTGGTTTGGTGCTGGCTAGTTTGGAGAGGAGGTCTGCCCTGGCATTTCATTCCCTGGGGACGTGCTGTATGGTTATGCGATCGAATCCTTCTTTTAACTTGTTTACCTTGGCGAGGTACTGCTGGAGTAGAGGGTCTCGCGTTTGGTAGTCTCCGTTGATTTGGGAACTGACTACCTGCGAGTCGGTGCACACTTCCAAGATTTTTGCCCCAACCTCCTTGGCTAGAATTAGGCCTGCTAGAAGTGCCTCGTATTCCAAGATGTCTCTGGTATGGGTTGAGAGATGGATCGATAACTCGCGGGTCGAGGCGGATGCCGGATCGCTTGACTGGAGTAATGGGGGGAGGTACCTGCAAAAACACTCCGACGCTCAAATCAGAATAGATCAGAGAGGTATAAGGTGTGTGGAATTGATGAATACCTGGAGGGACTTGGGTCCTCTATTTATAGGCGATGGTGAATATCTTTATCTTATCTTATTTAGATAAGATAAGGGAGACGTTTGAATTCAAAAGTTGTTTAAGAGCTCTATCAGATCGGTTTCGGGCCTTTGGAAGAGCGGATCAGGTCGAACCCGGGTAACCGGGTTCGGGGACCATTCCGAGTATAGGATCCGTGGGCTGGATCCGTAACAGAGATAAAGGAAGATGACAAAGGATTGAATAATTGAATGATGATCACGTGACTAATTAGGGGTATAACTAAAAAAAATATATCAACTACTGTCTAACACAAAAATAAATTAAAAGATAAAATTAAAATTTATTTTAAATGTTAAAAATTAAATTAAATTAAATTTAATATTAGAGTATTTTTTAAAAGTTTTCGAAAACATACGAGATAAATAATATATTTTATCTTTAAATATAAGTATTACTCAATAATAAAAGTTATTGCATGAAATTTATCTAACAATGAGAGAAAAAATGAAATCAACCCAATTAATTAATTAAAGAGAAAACAAATACATAAATAATAATAATGATTTTTTTTTATATTTGTCCATTAGTTAATTACCTAAAGTCAACTCTGGCCTCTCGAATATAAAATTATTAGTAATGTTTTTAAAAGCTGTTTGAAATAAGAAAATATATCATTTATTTATTTAATTTGTATTTCTTCATTTAACTTCGTTTTAATCTGGCATATAATAATTAGTTTTGTAGAAAAAAATTAAACAGTAGAAATTGATTATTTATTCTGCAATTAGATAGAAAAAAATAGTTGAATAATTATTTAATAAAAAGGAAGATATTTAATTATAATAATAATAATAATATATTATAATATTTCCAAAATATTCAAATAAAAGGAAAATATTATTAAATTAATATTTTATTAACTTAGATTAACATACCTTTTATGTGTTAATTAAATTATTAAAATTTAATTAATATATTTTTAATTTTTGATATATAAATATTAATTGGTGGTTGTTAACTTGTGGTATTCAACTATTCATCGTTCTTGAGAGTTTAAACATTGTAAATGTGGAATAAATGGGGACATACCCATGTGATCCACTGATCCCGTATAACCCATGTGCAACTTTTCTATATTACGGTATTTCTGAAGTCGATGTTCTGACGCGTTAAATAGACCACACAATGACACAAGTTGATAAGAAGTTTTGAAATGAGTATGCATTTCAGAAGAAAAAATTTGATCCAGTCTCTCAAATTTTACGTGTAATTTAATTTGGTTTTTCAAATTTTAATTTATTTGAATAGTTTTTGAAAATTAATGCAGTAATTCACTTTAGTTTCTGTTATGTAAATTTGTATCAAATTTGGTTGATTTGATATCTAGTGATTTGAGTGCGAAATTTACATTTTTTTGTGAATATTAGTTTTAGAAAGTGCACTAAAAGATCCCAATTTTAAATGAATAAAGAAAAAAAAGAAAAAATTTAAAATGTAAATGGATTTAAATTACTTCAAATTGAAATTACAAATAGTGAAGTAAATGACTTTAAATTTAAAGGAAAGCAATAAAATGTATTTAACGCGATCAAAGAATTTTGAATTTAAATATAAATACAAAATTGTAAAGAAAAGAAAGATAAATTTTGTGAAAAAAATAAATTTGCAAAAAACTAAAATAAAAGTAAAGACTATGAAAGAAATTCTAAAAAGAAAAATTTCGAATAAGATCAGAAAGTCTCTAAAAATATAATATTGCAAGAGTTTTTTTTTCTAAAAATGAATTTTAACTCTATTCCTTCCAAACTTTGTCTATCTATAACACCCTCAACCAATCAAATGATGCAATAACTATCTTTAATTGTATTAATTACTAGTTCTTCTTATTGCTTCGATCATCAAATCTTGTCTTACACAAACCTTTTCGATCAATCCTCCTTGCTCATTGATGACCACCTTCGATAAACTCAAAAACTCGCTCGATGGAATCCTAACAAATTTTGTCAAAATATTTACTACCAATTTGAATTTATTTCGAACCAATAAGTTGCCCCTAAATCGACAATTTCTATGCTTAAAAAATAGCAAGTCTGTCGATTCAAACAAATTTTCCTTTTTTCTTTTTCTCAATAAAACCTGAAAAGAAGGAAAGAATTTAAATCTAAGAAAGAGAAAATGTTTGGAACCCATAACCGACACCAAATTTGAAAAATTGTTCCACTAAGCAGATCCATTAAATGCGCGTCCTATCATACACACTTCCCCATTCAATCCGGATGTTTAACTTCTATCCAATTAAACCCTTTCATTATCTTTTATAAATATTTTACCTTACAAAACCATCGAACTTTTTTAGAAACTTCTCCACTACACATTCTTTTCTTCTTAACATGATACCATTTCACCTTCCTTGGATTATCTCTGTAACATCTTGATTTTTGCGATAGAGTCGCATGTGCGAATTTTACGTTTTGTTCGAGTAACGTTTATATTGAGTTTGGAAAACTGATCCATGATTAAAATGATGAACAAATATTATTAGGTAATTATCAATTGTTCGTGTAATTTGTTTGGTTTAGTGCGCAGGAAAAATAACTTTATCAACCTGGCCTAAGAAACAAATCATCAAGCCCACACATACACACAACTTGGTCCATCATAACTAAACCAAGCCTTATCACAAGCTTCTGAACCTAATAAGGGAAAGAAAGATAGATGATCCAAACCACTTCCAAGCCCATTTGGTGATCCTAAAGCCAAATCCACACAAATCACTAGGTCACCAACAAAATAAATTCAAACTCATTTGATTTCTTTTTCAATTCCATCAAACACACTCTCTCTTCTCTCTCTTTTTTCTCCCTTTCACTTCAAAAGGTCAGAACCAAGAAAGAAGAAAATAGAAATAGGCAAAGTTAGCTTGTGGTAAAGAATAAAAAATTTATTTTCAAATCCAAGCAAGAAGAAGGGCTATAACAAAGAAGCAATTCTTATTAGGTTAGAGAACATCAAAAAAGCATCTTTCTCCATTTGTGCTATACCTAGGAATCCTGAAGAAATCTGCCAAGCCTCAAGCACAGATCAAACAACCATGAAGAAAATGAAGTCAAACATGGTCAGTAAAAAATCCATGGTCCAAATCCAAACTTGGGCCAAAGAAAAGATTCAAGGTCAAGATCAAAGAAGCTTGAAGAAAAAGGATGAAAGAGAAGGTAAGTTGCATGTCAAAGATTCGACATTTTCTCTATGTTCTGATGACACTACTGCAAAATCTGATGCTGGACAAGAAAACAGAAAAGGAGTTGCTGAACCAGGATATATCTGTGTGTAATTCTTTTTTCTCTACTCTATCTCTGTTTCTGTATTTTAAGAGGGAAAAAAAGGTGTCTCGTATTTCAATAAGAGACAAAATTAAAATATCTCCTCAAGTTCTCTTGGTAAAGCTAAGTTAAAAGTGAACAAGAAAAGGAGGCCAAGATTTAACCCCCCTTCTCTTAGCCACTAATAACCATCAATTGGTATAAGAGTTTGGTCTTAAAGAGATCAAGCTTTGCTGCTTGGAGGAAGGATCATAATGGCAAGCAATAATGGTTCAACGTGGTGGCCTATATCCAACAACAGACCTCTATTCTTCAATGGAAAGAACTACAGCTATTGGAAGGAAATAATGAAGATATTTGTTCAATCGGTGGACTACAACATATGAAAGATTATCATGAACGGTCCCATATCTCTACCAAAATAGGAGCAGATGGTGTAGCTGTTCCCAAGTCTGAAGCTGAATGGAATGATGAAGACAAGAAAAAAATAGAGCTCAATACTAAAGCTGTTAACATGCTCAACTGTGCTATCAGTTTTGAGAAATACCGAAAGGTATCAATGTGCAAAACAGCAAAGGAGATATGGGATAAGCTCTAAGTCACACACGAACACACTATCCAAGTGAAGAAGACCAGAATGGACATGCTGTGTAAAGAGTACGAGATGTTCTCTATAAAGGAAGGAGAATCCATTGATAAAATGTTTGAAAGATTCACCGTCATCATCAACAGCTTAGATGCTATGGGGATTAGTCATCCTGAAATCGTGCTAGTGAGAAAAGTTCTAAAAAGTCTCTCAAAAGAGTGGGAAACTAAGGCCATAGTCATAGCAGAAAGTAGTGGCATTAGTCAAATGACTAGTGATGAATTGAGAGAAAAATTACTTGCTTTTAAAATTACTTATTTGAAAAATGACACAAAAAAAGAATTTCTCTCAAATCATTCACTGAGTCTCTGGATGATGAATCTAGTGATAATTTATTTGATGACGAGTTTGATCTTTTTGCTAAAAAATTCAGGAAAATGATGAAGCTAAAAGGAAGAAGCAAGAGAGGCAGTTCAAGAAGACCAAAAAGGGATTTAAGCAACATCATTTGCCATAACTGCAAAGAAGCAGGAAATTACAAGTTTGACTGTCCAAAACTGAAGAAAGAAGATAATACCAGAAAAAAAAAGAAGAAGAAGGGGCTTATGGCCTCTTAGGAAGATCTGAAAAACGATTCAGACAATGAAGAATCAGAAAAAACTCTCAAGCCTGTCTCATGGCCAACCAAACTGATGAGGTAATTTTCATTTAACCTTCTATTGAAGACCTTCATCTCATGATTGATCACCTCACTAAAAAATTGAGAAATTTTTTTAATCAATGCCATGATCTTGAAACGGCAAATGACATCTTAAAAGCTGCTAATGCTTTTCTCAAAGAAAAACTAAGAGAAACCGAAACCACTGTGGATTTTGTTGAAGAAAACAAGCGGCTTAAGGCTGAAATTAGTGGTTGTGAGAAAAAGCATTTAGTGATTGCATATTTAAACTATTTTTAAGAAAATGATAGATTGCATAAAGAGGTTAAAAGTTTAACGGAAGATCTAGCCAAGCTTGCTCAAAGTTCTGAAAATTTAAATAAACTTTTGGTTAGTCAAAAGCCTCTTTATGAAAAAGTTGGTTTGGATTTTTATCAAAAATATAAACTATTTTTGAAAGATCTCCACTTGCAAATGTGGCCTCTACTTCAGATGACATAAGGTTTTAAAATCCAACTAATATGAAAAAACAGCAAACAAAAAGATTTTGTCATTTATGCAATTGGGATGAACATTTTCCTATTCAATGTTTTATATCTGAGAAAATGATTGGTGATAAAGTCTACAAAATAATTGGCAACTATAACGGTCTTGGCCAAAAGATATGAATTGATATTAAAGGATCCGATAAGATTCGGATACCCTAGGTCGCTTGAGAATGTTTTGCAGGTTTGCCTATCATCCAAGAAAGGACAACATGTGGTATTTGGACAGCGGATGCTTTAAGCATATGACCAAAAAGTCTATGTTCTTCATCAAGCTAGACAAGTATGATAGAGGCTTCGTGACTTTCGGCAATAATAGTAAAGGAAAGATAGTGGTCATAGGTAAAGTAGGTAAAAGTTTATCTTCTTTCATTAATGTTGTTTTTTGATGAGCGGATATTTTATACACTTTTTGGATCATTTTCATATTGTTTTAGTTATGTTTTGTTTAAGTTTCATTATATTTAATAGGTTTTAGTGCAAAATTCATATTTTTGGATTCTACTTTGAGTTGTTGTGCTTTCTAATGATTTTAGGTAATTTATGGCTAAAATTGAAGAGTTTTGGCAAAGTCCGATTAAGAGGCACGGAAAGCGTAGCAGATGCTGTCAGATTCTGATATCCATGCACTCAAACGACCATTTCTGGAGCTACGAAGATCCAAATGACGCACTCTCAATGGCGTTGGAAAGCTAACTTCAAGAGCTTTCCAACAATATATAATGGTTTATGCTTTTTGATGGGGTGAGAGTTTCTGTATAGTTTGGAATCAATCAAAAACAAGAATCAATTCATTGGTAGCATAGTCCAAACCGACAATGAACTCTCATGATCAAATGTTAAATTCAAATTAAAGTAACCGAGATTAAGAGTAATTCAACCTCGAGTCATTCTCCCTAGGAATGCAATTGAAGTGTTACGCTTTCGGTTGTGAGGGCAAATGGGTTTTGTAATCAAAGAACAAAAGATTAAAAGAGTTATAGAAATAAAAGAACTAAGGAATGATCAAAATTGATATTAGTGCAAGTAAAGAGAGAATAAGATCAAATCTAGTGAAAATGCTAAAATACATAAGAGAGCCTTGACTTGGGAATAAGGATCTAAGGAATCCTATCATTGCCATAACCACAAATATGGTAATTATCATGAGTTAATCTCGCTTCGTTAACCCCTAACATCGATGAATAAGTCAAGCAAGCATAATTGACCTTAATCCATAAGTCCTAGCTAACTTACCAAACTAGTTGATAAAAAGCTAGCTTTAATTGAAACAAGAGTCAACTAACTCCCAAAGAATTACCACTAAATGTCGGACATAATGACTATAGTATCCTAGGAACTCAAACTCCAAGCCAAGGTGTGAAAATCTACTCAAAATCTATAATTGGCATTTTCACAAACACTTGGTGGGCATAAAACCAAAACATGAGAAAGTGCAAAGGAAAATGGAAAAATATAACCAACTATCAATAAAACCAACAATAAACAAGCAATCAAGCATAAAGAGAGCATAAAGCATTAAATTCATCAATCAAAACTTCAAGAAACTCAAAATTGCAAATATCAACAAAGTAACTTGAAACAAAGGAAATGAAAGTAAAAGTACTATAATTAAAGAGGAAATTGAGAGTACTTACAATAAAGATGAGCAAAATGAAAGATCAAAGCTTGTATAAGATGCTACAATTGAACCCTAATTAAAACCCTAAGAGAGCTCGCCCTAATCTACACTACTCTTACTCCTACTAGTATGAAAAAAATGTTAAAATAAAGTTCTAAGTCCTAATTCTACCTAATGCCTTTATATGTGTTGATACTCCCTTCATATAGCACTTCAATTCAGCCTCTAGCCTTAAAAAATTGGGCCAAAAGCCCTTAGAAATCGCGCAGCACGTGTTTCATTAATGAAACCACGTGCAGGGTCCTGTGCGTACGCACACATTGCTGCATGTCTTGTGTGCACGCACACATGCAAATTTCTTCTTGTGCGCATGCACGGATGCTTGTGCGTACGCATACTTAGTTGCGTGTGATTTTCCTTGTTTTCTTCATGTTTTCTCCTTTGTACATGCTTTCTTCCACTTTTGCCTAGCCAATCTTGCCTAAATGACCTGAAATCACTCACAAAATATATCACGAGATCGAATGGCATAAAAGTGGAATTAAATTCATTAATTTAAGCACAAAAATGCATGTTTTCACATTTAGGATCAAATTAGGGATCAAACACAAAAGTATGCTATTTGAGTGAATAAGTGTGAGTTTATGTGATGGAATCCACTCAAATCAAACTAAAATATCTCATCAAATATGGATTCATCACTTTTCTTCGAAGGAGCCTGCCCATATTGGGCGTTGAACGCCGAAGGACAATCCCCTTTCTGGCGTTCAACAGCCCAAAGATACTCAAGCCAGTGTTGAACGCCTAATCACCTGCTTTGGGGCGTTCAACGCCCACCAAGAAGCATAAGAAAGCGTGGATCAACCCCTTAATGGGCGTTCAACGCCCATCTCTCAACTTGGATGCCAAGCTCAGCCTAAGTACTCAACCAAAGTGGGCCTAAGAGTGGACTTTCGCACCTTTAGTCTAGTCTATCATTCTTTTTTACTTCTTAGTTATTAGGTTATTATATATAGGAGAAGATCACCCTTGTTTAGGAACTTCTACCACCCTGTTTTTGAATGCACTACTTTCTATAAGCTATGAGCTACTAAACCTCCTAAGTTAGGGTTAGAAGCTCTACTGATTCTCATGGATAAATAATATTACTGTTTCTATTTCAATACACGTTTGATTCCATTCTCTTGAGAATTTTCGGTCTTCATCTCATGAATTGAGGATGAACCGTGACATTCATCCTTGTTCTACATGGGTTCCGTGTGAGTTCTGACCTGGATAGCATTGAACCACAGCTAGAGAGTGCACTGCGGATTCCAAGAGCGTACCTGGGCGGCTTTGGATAAGTGACATAAAATCCCGTTGACCGTGGGTTACTGAGGTCTTTGTGGCATTAAAGCTCGAGTCAGAGAAGCAACATTCCCTGATCTGGAGGATCTGACCTTGTCTGTGGTGTTTTGAGTAGGATCGCGAAGGGGAGTGGATTGCTTAGGTCTTCACCTTCGGCCATAGTAGGAAGCCATGAGTTAACTTGATGAGAGGACATGAGTTGCTCGGATATAGTGGACTGCTATCGTTTAGAAGAGATTAACTTGATGAGAGGACATGAGTTAATCACTTACGACTGCCATTGAATGAATCATTTGTTATTGAAGTAGACTGTAAGAAAAGTTAATCCGAAAAGAATATACATCTCTGAAGCCTTAATTGTATCTCCATCACTATTTTCACACCAACCCGGTATTTTGTTTCTTACTATTTTTTTGTATGTTTTCAACCAAACAACCATCTTTCCTAATTGCTTGACTAAGATTTACAACATAGTCATTGCTTGCTCAATCCGACAATCTCAGTGGGATTCGAGCGTTACTCACCTGAGGTATTACTTGGACGACTCGGTGCACTTACTGGTTCAGTTGTGCGGAGTTCAATTTCGCGCACCGAGTTTTTGACGCCGTTGCTGGGGATTATTCGAGATTGACAAACTACCGGACTATCTTGTTGCTTAGATTAGGTACTTTTTACAGTTTAGTTACTCTTTTGATTGTGTCTTTTGTTTTCTTTTTCAATTTTTTTTTCAAAACCTTTTCTTTTCTTTAGTAATCTTTATCTTTTGTTTGAGTCTTGTGTCAGTTTTTAGGTTTGGTGTCCCATTTGTTTTCATCTTTTTCTTTAAATTTTCAAAAATTGTTCTTGCTTTCTTTCTTGAAGTTAGAAACTTTCTTGGTAATTTTTCTTGTTTGATTTCAAAATTTTTAAGTTTGGTGTCTTTTGGTGTTTTCTTTTAATTTTCAAAAAATTTGTGTCTTTGATCTTAAAAAAAATTTAAGTTTGGTGTCTCTTAGTTGTTTTTCTTTTTCTTAAAAATTCGAAAATCCAAAAAAAATATTTCTTTTATCCATATTTAAATTTTTGAAAATCTTGCTATCTTTTCTTATCTTGATTTAAAAATTTAAAGTTTGGTGTTTTCTCGTTAGTAAAGTTTAATTTTTAAACTTTAAATCTTATCTTTTCAAATATTTTTCAAATCTTTATCTTATCTTTTGTGCATCTTTCTCTAAATTTAAATTATCTTATTTTATCTTATTTCAATTTCAAATTTCAAAATCAAATATTTTCATAATTCAAAATTTTTTCAAATCTTTATCATATCTTTTTTCTCTAATCCCTCTTATCTTATCTTCTTTTAATATTTTAACTTTCAAATTTTTATCTTTTCAAATCTTTACTCTCTTTTAACCCTGAATTTTCAAAATTTTTAATTTCTAAATCTTATCTTTCTTAATCTTTTTAAATCTTCATCTTATCTTTCTTTTTAAATTTTAAAACTTACTTATCTTATCTTCCTTTTAAATTTAAAACTTTTAAAATTTAATTCTTTTCTTTCTTTTAAAATTGAATTTCAAAATCAAATATTTTATTTTTAATTCTTGTTGGTTAGTTAGTTACTTGTTTTACCTTAGTCTCTTTCTATTTCCTTTCTCTTTCTTCTTTCTCAAAACCTCCTAACTACGTTCTCTTTCTTCTTTTTAAAAAAATTTCATCTCTCTTTCCCTCTCTATTTTTGAAAATATCTCTTCTTTCCTCTCTATTGATTTTCGAAAACTATCCTTATTAAAGGACATCTTCTTTTCTTTTCCTAATGACCTATCTCTCTAAAAAAGGACCTCTATACTCTGACATAGAGAATCTTTTCTTTTTCTCTTCTTGCATTCTTTCTTTTACTTTATGAGAAGAAACAGGGATAAAGAACCTCTCTTTGATCTTGATCCTGAATCTGAGAGGACTCTAAGGAGGCATTTATAACAAATTAGAGCACAACACTCCGGAGAAAACCTCACAGAGCTTTTCGAACAAGAAGCTGAGAGTACAGACATGGCAGCCAACTCCAATGAGAGAGGAGACACAAGGAAGGTCCTAGGTGACTTTACTGCACCTATTTCTGATTTCTATGGGTGAAGCATCTCTATACCTACCATCAGTGCAAATAATTTTCAGCTGAAGCCTCAACTGGTCACTTTAGTTCAACAGAACTGCCAGTTTCATGGACTTCCACAAGAAGATCCCAAAAGATTCATCTCTAATTTCTTGTAGATTTGTGATACTGTCAAGACTAATGGAGTGGATTGATAAACTCCAATTTGGTGGTTTATCTTGTATTGAATTTAGGAGATTTTATCAACTTTTTTCACATTTATTCACTAAAATAGCATGGTTTTGTAAATTCTCCTTAAATTATGCTTAAGAGTGAAAACATGCTTTTTAGGTCTTAAAATAGCTAATTTAATTAACCCTGATTCCATTCGATGCCTTGATATATTTGTTAAGTGATTTCAGGTTTAGAAGGCAAAGATTGGGTTGAAGGAATAAAGAAAAAACATGTAAGAATGGAGAACTCATGAAGAAATGAAGGAATCGCAAAGTTGTCAATCATGACCTCTTCGCACTTAATCGATCATAACTTGAGCTACAAAGGTCCAAATGAGGCGGTTCTAGTTGTGTTGGAAATCTAACATTCGAGGCTTCAAAATGATATAAAATTTTCCATGGTTGCCTTGCATTTAGATGATGCGCATGCGTGACCCATGCGTGCGCGTCGCAGGATCAGCGTGACTCACTAAAGGCAACTCGTGGCCGGCGATTTCTGAAGCATTTTGGGCCCAATCCAACTCATTTCTGATGCTATTGAACCCAAGGATTGATAGGGGATGAAGCAAGTAGTCATAGTTTAGTTTTTATGATGTTTTAGGTTAGGTTTCTAGAGAGAGAAGCTCTCTCCTCTCTCTAGATCTTAGGGTTCTTCTTTCAATGTCTTCTTAGATCTAGTTTCTATTCTTACTTCAATTTAATTTTCCTTTACTTTTATTTGTTCTAGTATTTTAGTTTATTTTCTTCTCTTATCAATTTTCCTTTATTTTGCTAATTTTAGTTTATGAACTCTCTTGTTGATTTCCATTTCCTTTTAATGCAATTTATGAGTTCCATGTCTTTTTATATTTTCGTTAGTTTCCTATTGTTAATCTCTTGCCTTTGTAGTTATAGCTTCCTTTAATTCTTGCAATTTATGATGTTTAGTTTTATTACCCTCCATGTGTTTGATGAAATGTCTCTTTTAGTTATGAGTTAGATTTTTCTCCTCTTGGCTTGGTTTGAGTAATTTGAGACTCTTGAATTATCAACTCTTTTGTTGATTAACAATTGAAAGTTGCTCATTGACTTGAACGCTACTAAAGCTAGTCTTTCACTATGATTTGACTAGGACTTGTGGACTCAAGTTGATTATATCCACTTGACTTTCCTTCGTAGTTAGAGATTAACTAAGTGGAGCAATGGACAATTCTTGTCACAATTGATGATGATAATAAGGATAGCACTTCTAATTCTCACTCCTTGCCAAGAGCTTTCTTAGTTATTAGTTTATTTCTTTTGCTATTTACATTCCTTGTATCTTATTACAAAAACCCCAAACATTCCTTCATAGCCAATAATAAAGCACTTCATTGTAATTCCTAGCGAGAACGACCCGGGATTAATACTATCGGTTAAATTTGATGTGAGGATTCATTGTTGGTTTAGAACTATAATTGCAACATAACTATTTTTGTGGAAATTCTATACCGACAAAAATTTTGCGCATCAAAATGGCGCCGTTGCCGGGGAATTGCAAATGTGTGTCTTGTTATTGGTTATCATATATATGTGAATATTGTGAATATGTTTGCCTTTTGCTTCTTTGTTAGTTTTTGGTAGTTGTAGGAGTTTGTTCTCTTTATTTGTTACTAGTTTTTGTTTTTTTATTTTCCCTTACTACCATGAATTCTCACTTTCGCTATGAGTTTGGTTCTAACTATGTTGTAGGAATAGGAGCTCCAATGAGAATATGCATCAAGGATGGAACAATCAAAGGTGGGAGGAGGCATATGCTTGTGATAAATCCTTTTGGCAACAACCTCCCCATACTTAAACAATAGCATACCAAGACAATGGTTATGGTTATGGTGAACCCCCTTTTGCTTATCAACAACCACCACCATATGCCCATTGAAGAGCGGATATTTTATACGCTTTTTGGGGGTAATTTCATGTAGTTTTTAGTATGTTTTAGTTAGTTTTTAGTATATTTTTATTAGTTTTTAGGTAAAATTCATATTTCTGGACTTTACTATGAGTTTGTGTATTTTTCTATAATTTCAGGTATTTTCTGGCTGAAATTGAAGGATCTGAGCAAAAATCTGATTCAGGTTGAAAAAAAAAGGACAGCTGATGCTGTTGGATTCTGACCTCCCTGCACTCGGAATGAATTTTTTGGAGCTACAAGAGTCCAATTGGCGCGCTCTCAATTGCGTTGGAAAGTAGACATCTAGGGCTTTCCAGCAATATATAATAGTCCATACTTTGTTCGAACATAAACGACGCAAATTGGCATTTGACGCCAATTCCATGTTCCATTCTGGCGTTAAACGCCAGAAACAGGTTACAACCTGGCGTTTAACTCCAGAAACAGCCTATGCACGTGTAGCTGAAAGCTCAGCCCCAGCACACACCAAGTGGGCCCCAGAAGTGGATTTCTGCACTATCTATCTCAGTTTACTCATTTTCTGTAAATCTAGGTTACTAGTTTAGTATTTAAACAACTTTTAGAGATTTATTTTGGACATCATGACATTTTTAGATCTGAACTTTGTACTCTTTGAAGGCATGAGTGTCTAAACTCCATTGTTGGGGGTGAGGAGCTCTGCTGTGTCTCGATGAATTAATGCAAGTATTTCTGTTTTTTATTCAAACACGCTTGTTTCTATCTAAGATATTCATTCGCACTTCAATATGATGAATGTGATGATCCGTGACACTCATCACCATTCTCAACCTATGAACACGTGCCTGACAACCACCTTCGTTCTACATTAGATTGAATGAGTATCTTTTGGATTCCTTAATCAGAGTCTTCGTGGTATAAGCTAGAATCCAATGGCAGCATTCTTGAGAATCCGAAAAGTCTAAACCTTGTCTGTGGTATTCTGAGTAGGATTCAGGGATTAAATGACTGTGACAAACTTCAAACTCACAAGGGTTGGGTGTAGTGACAGATGTAAAAGGATCAATAGATCCTATTCCAGCATGAGTGAGAACTGACAAATGATTAGCCGTGTGGTGACAGCGCACCTGGACTATTTTTACTGAGAGGACGGATGGTAGCCATTGACAACAGTGATCCACCAACATACAGCTTGCCATAGGAGGAACCTTGCGTGCGTGAAGAAGAAGACAGGAAAAAGCAGAGATTCAGAAGACAAAGCATCTCCAAAACTCCAACATATTCTCCATTACTGCATAACAAGTATTATTTAATCTATCTTTTTATTTACTACCAATCAAAACTGAGAATTATTGTTATCCTGACTAAGAATTACAAGATAACCATAGCTTACTTCAAGCCAACAATCTCCGTGGGATTCGACCCTAACTCACGTAAAGTATTACTTGGACGACCCACTGCACTTGCTGGTTAGTGGTACTAGTTGTGAAAAGTGTGATTTACAATTTCGTGCACCACCCATGAACTCCCTCCTCAACATAGTTTTGAACCACCATATTCACAAGCCCTATACTACCAAACACCTCCATATGACCCTAATCCATATCCTCCATACCACTAACCATATGAGCCATACACACCACACTTAGAATCACAACAATTCAAATCTCAATGCCTCTAAGAACCATTTTCTCTATACTATTACCAAGATGAACCACCTCCAATGTTTGAAAATTTTCAACCACAAGATGAATTTTCTTTTCCGCGACAACCCTTCATAGGAGAATGTCCATATCCATCAATCCAAGAGCAATATGATCCTACTTATAATAGCCAAGTGGAACAAGAATCAATGGATCGTCTCAAGGAAGTAATGGATCAACTTCAAGCAACTACCCATCAAAAGTTGGACTCATGGGACTCATGCCACAAGCAAAGCATTTCCATGGATGAATGTGAAAAATCAACCGAAGAGAGGAGCATGAGGGGGATTCTAGAATCTCAACATAAGGACAAGGAAACAGAATGTGTTTTGCAACAAGTAGAAGGGATAGAGATTGTTGAAGAAGAAGAAGTGGTTGAAGACCTAGGTGAATGGTGCACGAAATTGCAATCACACTTTTGCAACTCCGCACAACTAACCAGCAAGTGCACTGGGTCGTCCAAGTAATACCTTGCGTGAGCAAGGGTCGATCCCACGGAGATTGTCGGCTTGAAGCAAGCTATGGTTATCTTGTAGATCTTAGTCAGGATATCAGAAATTATCAGGATTGATTGTAAAAAGCAGAAGAACATGAAAAAGGTACTTGTTTTGCAGTAATGGAGAATAGGCTGAGGCTTTGGAGATGCTCCATCTTCCGAATCTCTGCTTTCCTACTGTCATCTTCATCAAACACGCAAGGCTCCTTCCATGGCAAGCTGTATGTAGGGTTTCACCGTTGTCAGTGGCTACCTCCCATCCTCTCATTGGAAATACGTCCCTGATGCTCTGTCACAGCATCGGCTATCCATCTGTCGGTTCTCAATCAGGCCGGAATAGAATCCAGTGATTCTTTTGCGTCTGTCACTAACGCCCCGCCTTCAGGAGTTTGAAGCACGTCACAGTCATTCAATCATTGAGTCCTACTCAGAATACCACAGACAAGGTTTAGACCTTCCGGACTCTCTTGAATGCCGCCATCAATTCTAGCTTATACCACGAAGATTCCGATTAAAGAATCCAAGAGATATCTACTTAATCTAAGGTAGAACAGAGGTGGTTGTCAGGCACATGTTCATAGTTGAGAATGATGATGAGTGTCACGGATCATCACATTCATCCGGGTTAGGAGCAAGTGATATCTTAGAATGGAAGCAAGCATGATTGAATAAGAAACAGTAGTAATTGCATTAATCCATCAAGACACAGCAGAGCTCCTCACCCCCAACCATGGGGTTTAGAGACTCATGCCGTGGAAGGTACAAGAAACGTGTAAAAAGTGTTATGAGGTCATCAGGTTCGGATACAATGTCAAAAGATCCTATAAATAGTAAAACTAGTATCCTAAGGTTTACAGAAATGAGTAAATGACAGAAAAATCCACTTCCGGGCCCACTTGGTGTGTGCTTGGGCTGAGCAATGAAGTAATTTCGTGTAGAGACCTTTTCTGGAGTTAAACGCCAGCTTTCATGCCAGTTTGGGCGTTTAACTCCAACTTTTATGCCAGTTCCGGCGTTTAACGCTGGAATTTCTGAGGCCGAATTGCTACGCCGGTTTGGGCCATCAAATCTTGAGCAAAGTATGGACCATTATATATTGCTGGAAAGCCCAGGATGTCTACTTTCCAACGCCGTTGAGAGCGCGCCATTTGGACTTCTGTAGCTCCAGAAAATCCACTTCGAGTGCAGGGAGGTCAGAATCCAACAGCATCTGCAGTCCTTTTCAGTCTCTGGATCAGATTTTTGCTCAGAACCTTCAATTTCAGCCAGAAAATACCTGAAATCACAGAAAAACACACAAACTCATAGTAAAGTCCAGAAAGGTGAATTTTAACTAAAAACTAATAAAAAATATAATAAAAACTAACTAAAAGATACTAAAAACATACTAAAAACAATGCCAAAAAGCGTATAAATTATCCGCTCATCACAACACCAAACTTAAATTGTTGCTTGTCCCCAAGCAACTAAAAATCAAAATAGGATAAAAAGAAGAGAATATACTATAGACTCCAAAATATCAAAGAAACATAGCTCCAATTAGATGAGCGGGACTAGTAGCTTTTTGCCTCCGAACAGTTTTGGCATCTCACTCTATCCTTTGAAGTTCAGAATGATTGGCATCTATGAGAACTCAGAACTCAGATAGTGTTATTGATTCTCCTAGTTAAGTATGATGATTCTTGAACATAGCTAGTGTATGAGTCTTGGCTGTGGCCCAAAGCACTCTGTCTTCCAGTATTACCACCGGATACATACATGCCACAGACACATAATTGGGTGAACCTTTTTAGATTATGACTCAGCTTTGCTAAAGTCCCCAATTAGAGATGTCCAGGGTTCTTAAGCACACTCTTATTGCTTTGGATCACCACTTTATTTCTTTCTTTTTCTTTTCTTCTCCCTTTTTTTTCGAAATTTTTTTTTTCACTGCTTTTTCTTGCTTCAAGAATCAATTTGATGATTTTTCAGATCCTCAATAACAGTTCTCTTTCTCCTCATTCTTTCAAGAGCCAACAAATTTAACATTCTTAAAAACAACAAATTCAAAAGACATATGCACTGTTCAAGCATTCATTCAGAAAACAAAAAGTATTGTCACCACATCAAACTAATTCAACTAGTTTCAGAGATAAATTTCGAAATCCTGTACTTCTTGTTCTTTTGTGATTAAAGCATTTTTCTTTTAAGAGAGGTGATGGATTCATAGGACATTCATAGCTTTAAGGCATAAACTTAAATTTTACTAATTATGAATTAAGAACAAGACTCAGAAAATAAATATAAGATGAGACTAGAAATAGAAAAATAAAAATAAAAAAAAAAACGAAAAAGAGTCGGCTCCCAATGATAGAGGTTTTCACATAGTTAGGACTCAACAACCTTGATTTTGAGAAGTGGATGCTCCCTCAACTTGGGATGAGAGCTTTTGGCGTTTCATCTCTTGAATCTCACGCCCCTGCTTCTCTTGTTCCTTCAGCAATTTGCAGAGCATGCAGTTTTGATTCTGCTGTTCTTCCTTAAGTTGCTCCATAGTCTCTTGCAACTTGTTGATAGATGCCTCTAGGCTGGCCCAGTAGCCAATTTCAGGGAATTCAGGGAGAAACTCATGCGCCTTCCTTTTGATAGAGTTGTCTTGCACTTGTCCTTCCATTGACCTCTTGGTGATTGGATGTTCAATGGGTATGAACTCATCTACTCCCATCTTCACCCCAGCCTCTTTACAGAGCAAGGAGATCAAGCTTGGGTAAGCCAATTTGGCTTCAGTGGAATTTTTATTTGCAATTGTGTAGATCTCACAAGCAATCACATGATGAACCTCCACTTCTTTTCCAAGCATAATGCAATGAATCATCACTGCTCTCTTGATGGTAACCTCAGAACGGTTGCTAGTGGGCAATATGGAACGCCCAATAAAGTCTAGCCAACCTCTTGCAATTGGTTTGAGGTCTCCTCTCTTGAGTTGGTTTGGGACACCTTTAGAGTTGGTTATCCACTTAGTTCCAGGGAGGCATATGTCCTCTAGAACTTGATCCAACCCTTTGTCTACTCTCACCATCCTCCTATTAAAGGAGTCAGGATCATCTTGCAGTTGAGGCAACTTGAAGATTTCTCTTATTTTGTCCAGATGGAAGTACATAACTTTTCCTCTGACCATGGTTCTGTAGGTATGGTAAGCGGTTCCAGTCATTCTCTGCTTATCTGTCAGCCACAGATTTGAGTAGAATTCCTGAACCATGTTCCTTCCAACCTTTGTCTCAGGATTGGTTAGAACTTCCCAACCTCTGTTTCGAATTTGCTCTTGGATCCCCGGATACTCATCTTCCTTCAGATCAAATTTTACTTCCGGGATCACTGACCTCAGACCCATTATTTTGTGATAATGGTCTTCATGTTCTTTGGTTAAGAACTTCTCTTGATTCCAAAGATTCTTTGGATTAGTCTCTTTCTTTCCTCTTAAATTGGTTTGTTTTCCCTTAGGAGCCATGATCTTGATGAATCTTGGCTTAGTGATCACGGAAAAGTACACCAAACTTAGAGGTTTGCTTGTCCTCAAGCAAAAGAAAAGAGAGAAGAGAGGGGGAGGAAGAGGAAATTCGAATGGTGTGATGGGATGAGGGAGCCAAACGTGTATTTATAAGGTGGGGAGGGGACTTTTCGAAAAGAAGAAAGAAATTTGAAAGGAGATTTGAGAAGATATGGAAAGAAGTTGAGAAAAGGGTGAAATTTTTGAATAATATTTGTAATTGATTTGAAATAAATTTGAAGAATGGTTTTGATTTTTGAAGATTTGAAAGTGAATGATGAATGATTGAAGTGTGATTTTGTAGAAAAGTATGGGTGAAAAAAGGAAAGTTTGAAAAAATTTGAATTAAAAACAAAATTGTGGTCCCCCCACCAAGCTGGCGTTAAACGCCCAGAATGGCACCCATTCTGGCGTTTAACGCCCAATTGCTACCCTTTTTGGGCGTTTAACGCCCAGCCAGGTGCCCTGGCTGGCGTTAAACGCCAGAAATCCTTTATCACTGGGCGTTTTTCAGAACGCCCAGGATGCTGCACACCTGGCGTTAAACGCCCAGAATGGTGCCCATTCTGGCGTTTAACGCCCAAAATGGCACCATTCCTGGCGTTAAACGCCCAGAATGGTACCCATTCTGGCGTTTAACGCCCAAAATGCCCCTTACTGGCGTTTTTTCGCCAGTAAGCTCATTTTCTCTGCTTTTTGAGCTGAATCCTTCTGTAACTCTGTGAATTCCTTCATTTTTGATACTTGCCTCTGTAAGAACTAATCATATACCCTCCTAATGACTGGGTTGCCTCCCAGCAAGTGCTTCTTTACTGTCTTTAGCTGGACTTCTGCTAAGAATCACTCAAGTCTCAGTTTTGAGCATTCCTGCTCAAAATTTCCTTCAAGATAGTGCTTGATTCTCTGTCCATTAACAATGAACTTCTTGTCAGAATCAATATCCTGAAGCTCAACATATCCATATGGTGACACTCCTGTAATCACATACGGACCCCTCCACCGGGATTTGAGTTTTCCTGGAAATAATTTGAGCCTGGAGTTGAAGAGCAGAACTTTTTGTCCTGGCTCAAAGACTCTGGTTGACAATCTCTTGTCATGCCACTTCTTTGCCTTTTCCTTATAAATTTTTGCATTTTCAAAGGCATTGAGTCTGAACTCCTCTAGCTCATTTAGCTGGAGCAGTCTTTTCTCACCAGCTAACTGAGCATCCATGTTTAGGAATCTGGTTGCCCAATAGGCTTTATGTTCCAGTTCCACAGGCAAATGACAGGCCTTCCCATACACCAGTTGGTATGGAGAGGTTCCTATAGGAGTCTTGAATGCTGTTCTGTATGCCCACAGAGCATCATCCAAGCTCTTTGCCCAATCCTTTCTTCGGGCCATCACAGTCCGTTCTAGGATTCTTTTTAGCTCTCTGTTAGAGACTTCAGCTTGCCCATTTGTCTGTGGATGATACGGAGTTGCCACTTTATGGCTGATTCCATATCTAACCATAGCAGAGTATAGCTGTTTGTTGCAGAAATGAGAGCCCCCATCACTGATTAGTACTCTGGGAACACCAAATCTACTGAAGATGTTTTTCTGGAGGAATTTCAGTACGGTCTTGGTATCATTGGTGGGTGTAGCAATTGCTTCTACCCACTTAGATACATAGTCTACCGCCACCAGAATGTAAGTGTTTGAGTATGATGGTGGGAATGGCCCCATGAAGTCAATTCCCCATACATCAAACAATTCTATCTCTAATATCCCTTGTTGAGGCATGGCATATCCGTGAGGCAGGTTACCAGCTCTTTGGCAACTGTCACAGTTACGCACAAACTCTCTGGAATCTTTATAGAGAGTAGGCCAGTAGAAGCCACACTGGAGGACTTTAGTGGCTGTTCGCTCACTTCCAAAATGTCCTCCGTAATGTGATCCATGGCAGTGCCATAGGATCCTTTGTGCTTCTTCTCTGGGTACACATCTGCGGATCACTCCGTCAGCACATCTCTTAAAGAGATATGGTTCATCCCAGAGGTAGTACTTGGCATCTGAAATTAATTTCTTTCTTTGCACTCTGCTGTACTCCTTGGGTATGAACCTCACAGCTTTATAGTTTGCCATGTCTGCAAACCATGGAGCTTCCTGAATGGCAAAGAGTTGCTCATCAGGGAAAGTCTCAGAGATCTCAGTAGAAGGGAGGGACGCCCCATCTACTGGTTCTATTCTGGACAGATGATCAGCCACTTGGTTTTCTGTCCCTTTTCTGTCTCTTATTTCTATATCAAACTCTTGCAGAAGCAACATCCATCTGATAAGCCTGGGTTTTGAATCCTGCTTTGTGAGTAAGTATTTAAGAGCAGCATGGTCAGTGTACACAATCACCTTTGATCCCACTAGGTAGGATCTAAACTTGTCAATGGCATAAACCACTGCAAGTAACTCTTTCTCTGTGGTTGTGTAGTTCTTTTGTGCGTCATTTAGAACACGGCTGGCATAATAAATGACGTGCAAAAGCTTGTTATGCCTCTGTCCCAACACTGCACCAATGGCATGATCACTGGCATCACACATTAATTCAAATGGCAATGTCCAATCTGGTGCAGAGATGACTGGTGCTGTGACCAGCTTAGCTTTCAGGGTCTCAAATGCTTGCAGGCACTCATTATCAAAGATAAATGGAGTGTCAGCAGCTAGCAGATTACTTAGAGGTTTGGCAATTTTTGAAAAATCCTTTATAAACCTTCTGTAGAATCCTGCATGCCCAAGAAAGCTTCTGATTGCCTTAACATTGGCAGGTGGTGGTAATTTTTCAATTACCTCTACCTTTGCCTTATCCACCTCTATTCCCCTGCTTGAAATTTTGTGCCCAAGGATAATTCCTTCAATCACCATAAAGTGACATTTCTCCCAGTTTAAAACCAGGTTAGTCTCTTGGCATCTTTTCAGGACAAGTGATAGGTGGCTAAGACAGGAGCTGAATGAGTCTCCATATACTGAAAAGTCATCCATAAAGACTTCCAGAAATTTCTCTACCATGTCTGAGAAGATAGAGAGCATGCACCTCTGAAAGGTTGCAGGTGCATTGCACAGACCAAAAGGCATTCTCCTATAGGCAAACACGCCAGAAGGGCAGGTAAATGCTGTTTTCTCTTGGTCCTGGGGATCTACTGCAATTTGGTTGTAGCCTGAATAGCCATCCAAAAAGCAGTAATAGTCATGACCAGCTAGTCTTTCTAGCATTTGGTCTATGAATGGTAAAGGAAAATGATCCTTTCTGGTGGCTGTATTGAGCCTTCTGTAGTCAATACACATACGCCACCCTGTGACTGTCCTTGTAGGAACCAGTTCATTTTTTTCATTATGAACCACTGTCATGCCTCCCTTTTTGGGAACAACTTGGACAGGGCTCACCCAGGGGCTATCAGAAATAGGATAAATAATCCCAGCCTCTAGTAATTTAGTGACCTCTTTCTGCACCACCTCCTTCATGGCTGGATTTAGCCTCCTCTGTGGTTGGACCACTGGTTTGGCATTATCCTCCAACAGGATCTTGTGCATGCATCTAGCTGGGCTAATGCCCTTAAGATCACTTATGGACCACCCAAGAGCTGTCTTGTGCGTCCTTAGCACTTGAATCAGTGCTTCCTCTTCCTGTGAATTTAAAGCAGAGCTTATAATCACTGGAAAAGTGTCACCCCCTCCTAGAAATGCATATTTCAGAGATGGTGGTAGAGGTTTGAGTTCAGGTTTGGGAGGTTTATCCTCCTCCTGAGGAATTTTCGAAAATTCCTTTACTTCCTCTAGTTCTTCTTGATCAGGTTGAGCATCTTTGAAGATGTCCTCAAGCTCTGATTCTAGGCTTTCAGTCATATTGATCTCTTCTACCAGAGAGTCAATAATGTCAGTGCCCATGCAGTCATCTGGTGTGTCTGGATGCTGCATTGCTTTCACAGCATTCAACTTGAACTCATCGTCATTGACTCTTAGGGTTACTTCCCCTTTTTGTACATCAATGAGAGTTCGTCCAGTTGCTAGGAATGGTCTTCCTAGAATGAGGGTTGCACTTTTGTGCTCCTCCATTTTCAGCACCACAAAGTCAGTGGGAAAGGCAAATGGCCCAACCTTGACAATCATGTCCTCTATTATGCCTGATGGGTGTTTAATGGAGCCATCAGCAAGTTGGAGGCATATCCTGGTTGGTTTGACTTCTCCAGCCAACCCAAGCTTTCTGATAGTGGATGCAGGTATTAGATTGATGCTTGCCCCAAGATCACATAGGGCTGTCTTGGTGCAGGCGCCTTCTAATGTGCATGGTATTATAAAGCTTCCAGGATCTTGAAGCTTTTCTGGTAAGCTTTTTAGAATGACTGCATTGCACTCTTCAGTGAGAAACACTTTTTCAGTTTCTCTCCAATCCTTCTTATGACTTAAGATCTCTTTCATGAACTTAGCATAAGAAGGTATCTGCTCAAGTGCCTCTGCAAAAGGAATCTTTATTTCAAGAGTCCTTAAATAGTCTGCAAAGCGGGCAAATTGCTTATCCTGTTCCGCTTTGCGGAGTTTCTGAGGATAAGGCATCTTGGCTTGATATTCCTCAACCTTAGATGCTGCAGGTTTATTCCTTACAGAAGTGGTCGAAGAAGCCTTGTTAGAGGGATGATTATCAGCACTCTCAGGTGTCTGATCCTCCTTGGGCGTTTGAACGCCAGGATTGGGTGGAAAATGGGCGTTAAACGCCAGCTTTTCCCCCTTTTCTGGCGTTTGAACGCCAGAACTGGGCAGGGAATGGGCGTTTAACGCCAGCTTTCCTTCCCTTTCTGGCGTTTGAACGCCAGAACTGGGCAAGGAATGGGCGTTTAACGCCAGCTTTCCTTCCCTTTCTGGCGTTTGAACGCCAACAATATTCCTCTCTGGGCTCTTACTGTCCTCAGAGGGATTTTGAACAGTGGTTTGGTTATCCTCTGTCAATTGTTCCTTGTTTGGTTTTCTGCTCCTTTGAGCAGTGGTGTTCAGTGTTTTCCCACTCCTTAGTTGAACTGCTTGACATCCTTCTGTTATCTGTTTAGATATTTGCTGTTTTGCTTGATTCAACTGCAGTTCTATGTTCTTGTTAGCAACTTTAGTATCATGGAGCATTTCTTTAAATTCTGCTAACTGTTCTGTCATCAGGAGCAATTGTTGATTAAGCTCATTCATCTGTTCTTGAGGATTAGGATCAGTGACTAATGGCATGACCTCCTCTTTTGGAACGAACTCATTGCTAGAATATAAATATTGGTTTCTAGCAACAGTGTCTATAAGCTCTTGAGCTTCTTCAATTGTCTTCCTCATGTGTATAGATCCACCAGCTGAGTGGTCTAAAGACATCTGAGCTTTTTCTGTGAGCCCATAGTAGAAGATGTCTAACTGTACCCACTCTGAAAACATTTCAGAGGGGCATTTTCTAAGCATACTTCTATACCTCTCCCAGGCATTATAAAGGGATTCATTATCCTCTTGTTTAAAGCCTTGGATGTCCAGCCTTAGCTGTGTCATCCTCTTTGGAGGGTAGAAATGATTCAGGAATTTGTCTGATAACTGTTTCCATGTCTTTATGCTTGCTGTAGGTTGGTTATTCAACCACCTTTTAGCTTGATCTTTTACAGCAAATGGAAACAGTAATAGTCTGTAGACATCCTGATCTACCTCTTTATCATGTACTGTGTCAGCAATTTGTAAGAACTGTGCCAGAAACTCAGTAGGTTCTTCCTGTGGAAGACCGGAATACTGGCAATTTTGCTGCACTATGATAATGAGTTGAGGGTTTAGCTCAAAGCTGCTTGCTTTGATGGGAGCTATACAGATGCTACTCCCATATGCAGCTGTAATGGGGTTAGCATATGACCCCAGAGTCCTCTTGGACTGATTAATTCCACTTGAGTCCATAATGGACAAAAGGGAAATGATAATGATTGCAAAGAGATAAATTTTGTTTGTTTTTTTTTTTTAAATTAACCGAAAAAAAATAAAAATAAAAATAAAATAAAACAAAAGGAAAATAAAACAAAAAATTCGAAAATCAAAAAGAAAAATAAGATCAAAGCAAATTGAGAACTGAATCAATTAGTTAATTAAAAAGATTTTGAAAACAGCAATTAAAAAGATATGATTGAAAAGTTTTTATGAAAAAGATTTGATTTTTTAAAAAGAGGAAAGAGAAAAACAACAAAAAGACACCAAACTTAAAATTTTTAGAAAATCAAACACTAATTTTCGAAAATTTTAAAGGAAAAACACAAAGAGGACACCAAACTTAAAATATGAAACTAGACTCAACTAAAAGACTCTAAACCAACAAAAATAAAACAGTCCTAATCTAAGCAACAAGATAAGCCGTCAGTTGTCCAAACTCGAACAATCCCCGGCAACGGCGCCAAAAAATTGGTGCACGAAATTGCAATCACACTTTTGCAACTCCGCACAACTAACCAGCAAGTGCACTGGGTCGTCCAAGTAATACCTTGCGTGAGCAAGGGTCGATCCCACGGAGATTGTCGGCTTGAAGCAAGCTATGGTTATCTTGTAGATCTTAGTCAGGATATCAGAAATTATCAGGATTGATTGTAAAAAGCAGAAGAACATGAAAAAGGTACTTGTTTTGCTGTAATGGAGAATAGGCTGAGGCTTTGGAGATGCTCCATCTTCCGAATCTCTACTTTCCTACTGTCATCTTCATCAAACACGCAAGGCTCCTTCCATGGCAAGCTGTATGTAGGGTTTCACCGTTGTCAGTGGCTACCTCCCATCCTCTCATTGGAAATACGTCCCTGATGCTCTGTCACAGCATCGGCTATCCATCTGTCGGTTCTCAATCAGGCCAGAATAGAATCCAGTGATTCTTTTGCGTCTGTCACTAACGCCCCGCCTTCAGGAGTTTGAAGCACGTCACAGTCATTCAATCATTGAGTCCTACTCAGAATACCACAGACAAGGTTTAGACCTTCCGGACTCTCTTGAATGCCGCCATCAATTCTAGCTTATACCACGAAGATTCCGATTAAAGAATCCAAGAGATATCTACTTAATCTAAGGTAGAACAGAGGTGGTTGTCAGGCACATGTTCATAGTTGAGAATGATGATGAGTGTCACAGATCATCACATTCATCCGGGTTAGGAGCAAGTGATATCTTAGAATGGAAGCAAGCATGATTGAATAAGAAACAGTAGTAATTGCATTAATCCATCAAGACACAGCAGAGCTCCTCACCCCCAACCATGGGGTTTAGAGACTCATGCCGTGGAAGGTACAAGAAACGTGTAAAAAGTGTTATGAGGTCATCAGGTTCGGATACAATGTCAAAAGATCCTATAAATAGTAAAACTAGTATCCTAAGGTTTACAGAAATGAGTAAATGACAGAAAAATCCACTTCCGGGCCCACTTGGTGTGTGCTTGGGCTGAGCAATGAAGTAATTTCGTGTAGAGACCTTTTCTGGAGTTAAACGCCAGCTTTCATGCCAGTTTGGGCGTTTAACTCCAACTTTTATGCCAGTTCCGGCGTTTAACGCTGGAATTTCTGAGGCCGAATTGCTACGCCGGTTTGGGCCATCAAATCTTGGGCAAAGTATGGACTATTATATATTGCTGGAAAGCCCAGGATGTCTACTTTCCAACGCCGTTGAGAGCGCGCCATTTGGGCTTCTGTAGCTCCAGAAAATCCACTTCGAGTGCAGGGAGGTCAGAATCCAACAGCATCTGCAGTCCTTTTCAGTCTCTGGATCAGATTTTTGCTCAGAACCTTCAATTTCAGCCAGAAAATACCTGAAATCACAGAAAAACACACAAACTCATAGTAAAGTCCAGAAAGGTGAATTTTAACTAAAAACTAATAAAAAATATAATAAAAACTAACTAAAAGATACTAAAAACATACTAAAAACAATGCCAAAAAGCGTATAAATTATCCGCTCATCAGTGAAGTTGAACAAGAGGTGGATTTCAAGCTTGAGAACACTTCCATACCAAGCGATGTATTAGAATTCATGGCCGCTTTAACCGAGGTAATAAACCGATTAGCCTCCCAATGCTTGAACACTCAAAGTACTCCCATGGCCACATGTGGAGAATCAAATGAAGAGCATAGCATGAAGGAGAGATTGGAAACTTTGGTAGAAAATGAGGAATGTTGTTTTGTGTTAGAATAATTGGAGGAAGCTATGATTGTTGAAGAAGAGGAAGAAGTGGTTGAAGACTTAGGAGATGCGGAACCTCCATGGGAACCTAAAGTGAAAGAAAACCCCTCCAAAAAGATTGAATTTGATGTTGAGGAGGAAAGTGCACAACCTCCAAGGCATATTCTATATGAAGAATTGGACAGGGAAGAGCAAGAATTGAGTTCCCTTGGCAATGAAGATCAAGCATCAAATCTTAGTGGTGAAGAATCCTTTGAACTTGAAGATCCTTCTCTCGGTGAATTTGAAAGTGTTATGGAGGTAGACTTCTCTTATCCTCCCAATTATCGTTTGAGTAAGGGAGAAGAGTTAGATAAAATTGATGGGCAAAGGATTGAAATTGAGAAATCTTGTGAAGAGGTAGAGGTCCTTAGGAAAAAAAAAAGACGGGAATTGAATATGCTTTGTCAAGATCCTTGGAAGCTTATTTACCTAGATTGTCGTCTACTCCTTCATTTTAGTGGGTAAAAGTCATCTCTATTAGCTTTATTATCCAACTTGAGTATGGCTTGCTTGAAACGGATGATCAACTTAGAGCGCTTTGCGGGATGAAGCGTAAGAGAAGGATGTTTTGTGGTTAGCGTTGCAAATTAAGGCTCATTTTAGTTGACACATCAAATATGAGATACAAAGGTTGGACTAGTGCTCAACTAGATGGGTCTAGAAGGAGAGTTAGGCACTTCATTGAGAATTCATCTTGCTTGCCACCCGGATGGATTAATGATGATCAATTTGAAGACAGGTGTGAAAATAAAGTGTGGGATTCCGGATTACAAGATGAGGATTAAATTTGGGAGCCCATGGTTTGTGGAGAACTCCATCAAAGCTTGGAGCTATTACTTTTCAATGATGGAGCTTATTGGTGATCCAAGCATTGGTGGATGTTCAAGGATGGATTCAAGCACAAGCCACCTTGACAGAGAACTCCCCATAAGTCCAACTTAAGGACAATAAACAAAAGTTCTAGGTGGAAGACACCTCACCATGGTAACATCTTTCCTTTTTCCTTTTTGTAGATATTGGTAAAAATTAGTTTAATTTCATGTTTTGTGTGGTTAGTTGAGTTTATTTGGTAGTTTAGTATGTTAAACAAGGTTGTGTGGTGTTTTGGTAGCTGTTTGGAGGTTTGAAATGCTTGGTTTGGTGTAAGAACTTAGAAAAATTTTGAAAAACAGAGCACCAATCCACGCGTACGTGTGGCCCCAAGTTTTCTGACCATCCACGCGTACGCATTGATGCGCCACTATTTTGTGGTACATTTTGTGCGTAATTTAGAGGATTTCATCAACTTTTTTCAGACTTATCCACATAAAATGCATGGTTTTGTGTTTCCTTCCTAATTTTACTTAATGCTTGAAAACAAGCTTTTTAGGCCCTAAATAAGCTATATTTTTATCTCCCTTTATTACCATTTGATGCCGTGATCTGTTTGTTAAGTGATCTCAAAGCTTATAGGGGCAATAATGGTCTAGAAGAGGGAAAGGAAGCATGCATAAGTGGAAGGATCATAAAAATGGAGCTTTGGAGCACTAGCACCGACGCGCACGTTTGGGGGGCTGGATCTTGGATTGGCGTGCGAAAAGGGATGCATATGCGTGGCTGGCCAGAATTCTCATCGAGACCGATGAGCCAGTACCAGAAGAGCCAGTAGCTGAAGCTGGCCTGGCAGTCGAGCCCCCTAACCAGAGAGCGGAGGAGCCCACGACTGAAGAGGTAGCAGTTCAGAGAGTTGAGGAGCCAACAGCTGTGGTTGAGCCGAGAGCTGAGATAGCAGCAGAGCCAGCTGACCTGGTAGTTGAGGAGCTGGCAGCTGAGACCACCGTAGAGCCTTCCAGTGCCATTCTTGTGTATCACCCATACCACATCCTTGTGATCATTATGAGCAAGAACCTTTAGAACCACCACAACCCTATCAAGATTACTACCATTAACCACCTCAATACACACAATCTCCACAACCTTACCAAGAAGAACCACCTTCCTACTATGAACCCTCTCTCCAAAATGATGAACCCTCTTATCTACCCCAAGCCCCAATAGATGATTCTCTTACCTTGCTACTTCAAGGACAAGCGGATATGCAAAGGAACACCTTAGAGTTTGTGACTAACTTGACCAAGGTAGTGCATACTTTAGCCTACAAATGTTTGAACACTCAAGGTGCTTCCATAGCCACATATGGAGAATCAATTGAAGAGCATAGCATGAAGGAGAGATTGGAAACTCCGGTGGGGGATGAGGGATGTTATTTTGTGTTGGAACAATTAGAGGAGCCTATGATCATTGAAGAAAAGGAAGAGGTGGTTGAAGATTTAGGTGATGTTGAAAGTCCAAGGGAATGTAGCATCATGGAGCACTCTTCCAAGAAGCTTGATATTGATGTTGAGGAGGGTGCGCAACCTCCAAGGCATATCATCGTTGGAGACTTGGAAGAGGCTTATCAAGAGATGGATTCAATCATGGACGAATTTCTCTCTACAATGGAATCCTCTCCCATTGGACATAAAGTTGAAATTATAAAAGAATGTGTACAACCTCCCGTATCCTTGGTGAGCAACGAAGAAGAGAGTGAATCAAAAGAGAGCTACCAAGAGGAAAAATTTGGCATGGTGTATATTGAAATTGAAGAATATGAAGAGGTTGATCAAGAGATGGATTCATTCATCAATGAATTCCTATCCAAAATTGAATCACCTCCCATTGGGCAAGATGAGGTTCTTGAAGATAACACCAAGCCAAGTGAAAAAGGGGAAAAGGTTGAAATTGAAAAAGCTTGTGAAGAGGTGGGAACAACTAAAGAAGAGCCTAAAGAAGTAGACCTTGCATTGTCTAAGTGTGGGGAGGTCCCCCTCCCCAAGTCACCATCCAACACAACATTCAAGTGGGTAAAATTCTTATCCTTAAGCTTTACTTTCTCACTTGAATATGGTTTAATTGAAAATGATGGTCAACTTAGAGCTCTTTGTGGAGTTAAAAGTATAAGAGAGTTGTGTAGTGGTTGGAAACATCATTCTAAGTTCATGACGGTTGTAAGCTCAAAATTCAAGAGCAATGGTTGGTGTAGAACCAAATTGCATGGGTCTAGAAAGTTGTTTGGAAGCTTCTTTGAGAATTCTAAGGTCATGCCACCCACATGGACTAATAATGATCAACTTAAAGATGGGTGTAGAAACAAGATATGGGATCCCGGTATACATGAGGATCAACTTTTGGAGCCCCAAGCTTGTGAAGAACTCCATCAACACTTGGCTAAATCCATAAGAAATCTTGGGGCACAATGGAGAACCAAGCATTGGTGGGAGTTCCAAGATGAGTACAAGCACAAGCCACCTTGAGAGGAGCTCCCCATAAGTCCAACTTAAGGACAATAAATAAAAGTGCTAGGTGGGAGACACCCTACCATGGTAACATCTTTTCATTTTCTTTCTTTGTAAATATTGGTAGAATTAGTTTAATTTCATGTTTTTATTGGTTTGTTAAGTTTAGTTAGAAGTATAATATGATAAATAAGGTTTTAGGGTGTTTTGGTAGCTGTTTGGAGGATTGAAAGGCTTGGATTGGTGCAATGGTGCACGAAATTGCAATCACACTTTTGCAACTCCGCACAACTAACCAGCAAGTGCACTGGGTCGTCCAAGTAATACCTTGCGTGAGCAAGGGTCGATCCCACGGAGATTGTCGGCTTGAAGCAAGCTATGGTTATCTTGTAAACCTTAGTCAGGATGTCAGAAATTATCAGGATTGATTGTAAAAAGTAAAAGAACATGAAATGGTTACTTGTATTGCAGTAATGGAGAATAGGTTGAGGTTTGGAGATGCTCCATCTTCTGAATCTCTGCTTTCCTACTGTCTTCTTCATCAAACACGCAAGCCTCCTTCCATGGCAAGCTCATGTAGGGTTTCACCGTTGTCAATGGCTACCTCCCATCCTCGCAGTGAAAGCTAATGCACGCACTCTGTCACAGTACTGCCAATCACCGGTTTGGTTCCCTCCCCTACCGGAATAGAATCCCTCTTTTGCGTCTGTCACTAACGCCCAGTAGGTTACAGGTTTGAAGCACTTCACAGTCATTCAATCATTGAATCCTACTCAGAATACCACAGACAAGGTTTAGACCTTCCGGATTCTCTTGAATGCTGCCATCAGGTCCTGCCTATACCACGAAGATTCCGATTAAAGAACCCAAGAGATAACTACTCAATCTAAGATAGAACAGAGGTGGTTGTCAGGCACGTGTTCATAGTTGAGAATGATGATGATTGTCACGGATCATCACATTCATCCGGATTAAGAACAAGTGTTATCTTAGAATCGAAGCAAGCATGATTGAATAAGAAACAGTAGTAATTGCATTAATCCATCAAGACACAGCAGAGCTCCTCACCCCCAACCATGGGGTTTAGAGGCTCATACTGTGGAAAGAAACGTGTACAAAATGTTATGGGGTCATAAGGTACGGATACAATGTCAAAAGATCCTATAAGTAGTAAACTAGTGTCCTAAGGTTTACAGAATTGAGTAAATGACAGAAAAATCCACTTCCGGGCCCACTTGGTGTGTGCTTGGGCTGAGCAATGAAGGAATTTCGTGTAGAGACCTTTTCTGGAGTTAAACGCCAGCTTTCATGCCAGTTTGGGCGTTTAACTCCAAATTTTATGCCAGTTCCGGCGTTTAACGCTGGAATTTCTGTAGGTGACTTTGAGCGCCGGTTTGGGCCATCAAAGCTTGGGCAAAGTATAGACTATTATATATTGCTGGAAAGCCCAGGATGTCTACTTTTCAATGCCGTTGAGAGCGCGCCAATTGGGCTTCTGTAGCTCCGGAAAATCCACTTCGAGTGCAAGGAGGTCAGAATCCAACAGCATCTGCAGTCCTTTTCAGTCTCTGGATCAGATTTTTGCTCAGGACCCTCAATTTCAGTCAGAAAATACCTGAAATCACAGAAAAACACACAAACTCATAGTAAAGTCCAGAAAAGTGAATTTTAATTAAAAACTAATAAAAATATACTAAAAACTAACTAAAAGATACTAAAAACATACTAAAAACAATGCCAAAAAGCATACAAATTATCCGCTCATCACAACACCAAACTTAAATTGTTGCTTGTCCCCAAGCAACTGAAAATCAAAATAGGATAAAAAGAAGAGAACATACTATAGATTCCAAAATATCAAAGAAACATAGCTCCAATTAGATGAGCGGGACTAGTAGCTTTTTGCCTCCGAACAGTTTTGGCATCTCACTCTATCCTTTGAAGTTCAGAATGATTAGCATCTATAAGAACTCAGAACTCAGATAGTGTTATTGATTTTCCTAGTTAAGTATATTGATTCTTGAACATGGCCAGTGTATGAGTCTTGGCTGTGGCCCAAAGCACTCTGTCTTCCAGTATTACCACCGGATACATACATGCCACAGACACATAATTGGGTGAACCTCTTTAGATTGTGACTCAGCTTTGCTAAAGTCCCCAATTAGAGGTGTCCAGGGTTCTTAAGCACACTCTTTTGCCTTGGGTCACAACTTTATTCCTTTCTTTTTCTCATTTTTTTTTTTTCGAAAATTTTTTTTTTCACTGCTTTTCTTGCTTCAAGAATCAATTTGATGATTTTTCAGATCCTCAATAACAGTTCTCTTTCTCCTCATTCTTTCAAGAGCCAACAATTTTAACATTCTCAAAGCAACAAATTCAAAAGACATATGCACTGTTCAAGCATTCATTCAGAAAACAAAAAGTATTGTCACCACATCAAACTAATTCAGCTAGTTTCAGAGATAAATTTCGAAACCCTGTACTTCTTGTTCTTTTGTGATTAAAGCATTTTTCTTTTAAGAGAGGTGATGGATTCATAGGACATTCATAACTTTAAGGCATAAATTTTATTAATTATGAACTAAGAACAAGACTCAAATATAGATATAAGATGAAACTAACTAAAAAAATTATAAATAGAAAATAAAACAAAAAAAACGCAAACATAGGCTTCTAATGATAGAGGTTTTCACAGAGTTAGGACTCAACAACCTTGATTTTGAGAAGTAGATGCTCCCTCAGCTTGAGAGGAGAACTTTTGGCGTTTCATCTCTTGGATTTCACGCCCCTGCTTCTCTTGTTCCTTCCATTGACTTCTTGGTGATTGGATGCTCAATGGGTATGAATTCATCTGCTTCTATCTTTACCCCAGCCTCTTTACAGAGCAAGGAGATCAAGCTTGGGTAAGCCAATTTGGTTACAGTGGAATTCCTATTTGCAATTGTGTAAATCTCACAAGCAATCACATGATGGACCTCCACTTCTCTTCCAAGCATAATGCAATGAATCATCACTGCCCTCTTGATGGTGACCTCAGAACGGTTGCTAGTGGGCAATATGGAACGCCCAATAAAGTCTAGCCAACCTCTTGCAATTGGTTTGAGGTCTCCCCTCTTGAGTTGGTTTGGGACACCCTTAGAATTGGTTATCCACTTAGTTCCAGGGAGGCATATGTCCTCTAGAACCTGATCCAACCCCTTATCTACTCTCACCATCCTCCTATTAAAGGAATCAGGATCATCTTGCAGTTGAGGCAACTTGAATATTTCTCTTATTTTGTCCAGATGGAAGTATATAACTTTCCCTCTGACCATGGTTCTATGGGTATGGTAAGCAGTTCCAGTCATTCTCTGCTTATCTGTTAGCCACAGATTTGAGTAGAATTTCTGAACCATGTTCCTTCCAACCTTTGTCTCAGGATTGGTTAGAACTTCCCATCCTCTGTTTCGAATTTGCTCTTGGATCCCCGGATATTCATCTTCTTTCAGATCAAATTTAACTTCCGGGATCACTGACCTCAGACCCATTATTTTATGATAATGGTCTTCATGTTCTTTGGTTAAGAACTTCTCTTCATTCCAAAGATTCTTTGGATTATTCTCTTTCTTGCCTCTTAAATTGGTTTGTTTTCCCTTAGGAGCCATGATATTGATGAACTTTGGCTTAGTGATCACGGAAAAGCACACCAAACTTAGAGGTTTGCTTGTCCTCAAGCAAAAGAGAAGAGAGAAGAGAGGGGGAGGAAGAGAAAATTCGAATGGTGTGGTTGGAAGAGGGGAACAAACGTGTATTTATAAGGTGGGGAGGGGAGTTTTCGAAAAAAAAAGGAATTTGAAAGGAGATTTGAGAAGATATGAAAAGAAATTGAGAAAAGGGTGAAATTTTTGAACAATGTTTGTAATTGATTTGAAATAAATTTGAAAAAGAGTTTTGATTTTTGAAGATTTGAAAGTGAATGATGAATGATTGAAGTGTGATTTTGTAGAAAAGTATGGGTGAGAAAAGGAAAGTTTGAAAAAATCTGATTTGAAAACAAAATTGTGGTCCCCCCCACCAAGCTGGCGTTAAACGCCCAGAATGGCACCCATTCTGGCGTTTAATGCCCATCTGTTGCCCCATTTGGGCGTTTAACGCCCAGCCAGGTACCCTGGCTGGCGTTAAACGCCAGAAATTCTTCCTCACTGGGCGTTTTTTCAAAACGCCCAGGATGCTGCACACCTGGCGTTAAACGCCCAGAATGGTGCCCATTCTGGCTTTTAACGCCCAAAATGCCCCTTACTGGCGTTTTTTCACCCGTAAGCTCATTTTCTCTGCTTTTTGAGCTGAATCCTTTTGTAACTCTGTGAATTCCTTCATTTTTGATACTTGCCTCTGTAAGAACTAATCATATACCTTCCTAATGACTGGGTTGCCTCCCAGCAAGCGCTTCTTTACTGTCTTTAGCTGGACTTTCACTGAGAATCACTCAAGTCTCAGTTTTGAGCATTCCTGCTCAAAATTTCCTTCAAGATAGTGCTTGATCCTCTGTCCATTAACAATGAACTTCTTGTCAGAATCAATATCCTGAAGCTCAACATATCCATATGGTGATACTCCTGTAATCACATATGGACCCCTCCACCGGGATTTGAGCTTTCCTGGAAACAGTTTGAGCCTGGAGTTGAAGAGCAGAACTTTTTGTCCTGGCTCAAAGACTCTGGTTGACAATCTCTTGTCATGCCACTTCTTTGCCTTTTCCTTATAAATTTTTGCATTTTCAAAGGCATTGAGTCTGAACTCCTCTAGCTCATTTAGCTGGAGCAGTCTTTTCTCACCAGCTAACTGTGCATCCATGTTTAGGAATCTGGTTGCCCAGTAGGCTTTATGTTCCAGTTCCACAGGCAAATGACAGGCCTTCCCATACACCAGTTGGTATGGAGAGGTGCCTATAGGAGTCTTGAATGCTGTTCTGTATGCCCACAGAGCATCATCCAAGCTCTTTGCCCAATCCTTTCTTCGGGCCATCACAGTCCGTTCCAGGATTCTTTTTAGCTCTCTGTTAGAGACTTCAGCTTGCCCATTTGTCTGTGGATGATACGGAGTTGCCACTTTATGGCTGATTCCATATCTAACCATAGCAGAGTATAGCTGTTTATTGCAGAAATGAGTGCCCCCATCACTGATTAGCACTCTGGGGATGCCAAACCTGCTGAAAATGTTTTTCTGGAGTAATTTCAGCACGGTTTTGGTATCATTAGTGGGTGTAGCAATTGCTTCTACCCACTTAGATACGTAGTCCACTGCCACCAGAATGTAAGTGTTTGAGTATGATGGTGGGAATGGTCCCATGAAATCAATTCCCCATACATCAAACAATTCTATCTCTAATATTCCTTGTTGAGGCATGGCATATCCGTGAGGCAGGTTACCAGCTCTTTGGCAACTGTCACAGTTACGCACAAACTCTCGGGAATCTTTATAGAGAGTAGGCCAGTAGAAGCCGCACTGGAGAACTTTAGTGGCTGTTCGCTCACTTCCAAAATGTCCTCCATACTGTGATCCATGGCAGTGCCATAGGATCCTTTGTGCTTCTCCTCTGGGTACACATCTGCGGATCACTCCGTCAGCACATCTCTTAAAGAGATATGGTTCATCCCAAAGGTAGTACTTGGCATCTGAAATTAGTTTCTTTCTCTGCACATTGCTGTACTCCTTGGGTATGAACCTCACAGCTTTATAATTTGCCATATCTGCAAACCATGGAGCTTCCTGAATGGTAAAGAGTTGCTCATCTGGGAAAGTCTCAGAGATCTCAGTAGAAGGGAAGGACGCCCCAGCTACTGGTTCTATTCTGGACAGATGATCAGCTACTTGATTCTCTGTCCCTTTTCTGTCTCTTATTTCTATATCAAACTCTTGCAGAAGCAATACCCATCTGATAAGCCTGGGTTTTGAATCCTGCTTTGTGAGTAAGTATTTAAGAGCAGCATGGTCAGTGTACACAATCACCTTTGATCCCACTAAGTAGGATCTAAACTTGTCAATGGCATAGACCACTGCAAGCAACTCTTTTTCTGTGGTTGTGTAATTCTTCTGTGCATCATTTAGAACACGGCTAGCATAATAAATGACATTGATGAGCGGATAATTTGTATGCTTTTTGGCATTGTTTTTAGTATGTTTTTGCTAGTTTTAGTTGAGTTTTTATTATATTTTTATTAGTTTTTAGTTAAAATTCACTTTTCTGGACTTTACTATGAGTTTGTGTGTTTTTCTGTGATTTCAGGTATTTTCTGGCTGAAATTGAGGGACCTGAGCAAAAATCTGATTCAGAGACTGAAAAGGACTGCAGATGCTGTTGGATTCTGACCTCCCTGCACTCGAAGTGGATTTTCTGGAGCTACAGAAGCCCAATTGGCGCGCTCTCAACGGCGTTGGAAAGTAGACATCCTGGGCTTTCCAGCAATATATAATAGTCCATACTTTGCCCAAGATTTGATGGCCCAAACCGGCGTTCAAAGTCACCCTCAGAATTCCCAGCGTTAAACGCCCAAACTGGCATAAGAATGGGAGTTAAACGCCCAAACTGGCACTAAAACGGGAGTTAAACGCCAAGAAGAGTTTCTACACGAAAATTACTTCATTGCTCAGCCCAAGCACACACCAAGTGGGCCCGGAAGTGGATTTTTATGTCATTTACTCATTTCTGTACACCCTAGGCTACTAGTTTTCTATAAGTAGGACCTTTTACTATTGTATTTTCATCTTGGTTCTTCTGGTTCCCTCTTTGGGGGCCGAAACCAATGATCACACTGTTCTTATGTATTTTCAACGGTGGAGTTTCTACACACCATAGATTAAGGGTGTGGAGCTCTGCTGTACCTCGAGTATTAATGCAATTACTATTGTTCTTCCATTCAATTCCGCTTGTTCTTTGTCCAAGATATCACTTGTTCTTCAACATGATGAAGGTGATGATTGACGCCCATCACCATTCTCACCCATGAACAAGGTGACTGACAACCATTCTTGTTCTACAAGCATCCGAGGCTTAGTGAATATCTCTTGGATTCTTCGGAGTCTTCGTGGAATAGGCAGGACCTGATGGCGGCATTCAAGAGAATCCGGAAGGTCTAAACCTTGTCTGTGGTATTCTGAGTAGGATTCAATGATTGAATGACTGTGACGTGCTTCAAACCTGTAACCTACTGGGCGTTAGTGACAGACGCAAAAGAGTTATTCTATTCCGGTAGGGGAGGGAACCAAACTGGTGATTGGCAGCACTGTGACAGAGTGTGTGCATTAGCTTTCACTGCGCGGATGGGAGGTAGCTGCTGACAACAGTGAAACCCTACACGAGCTTGCCATGGAAAGGAGTAAGAAGGATTGGATGAAGACAGTAGGAAAGCAGAGAGATGGAAGGGAAGGCATCTTCATATGCTTGTCTGAAGCTCTTACACCAATGATATACGTAAGTATCTCTATCTTTATCTTTATGTATTTTCGTTTATCACTATACCCATTTGAGTCTGCCTGACTGAGATTTACAAGATGACCATAGCTTGCTTCATACCACCAATCTCCGTGGGATCGACCCTTACTCACGTAAGGTATTACTTGGACGACCCAGTGCACTTGCTGGTTAGTTGTGCGAAATTGTAGTGATCACAATTTCGTGCACCAAGTTTTTGGCGCCGTTGCCGGGGATTGTTCTTGTGTATGGACAACTGACGGTTCATCTTGTTGCTTAGATTAGGTATTATTTTTTTTCAGAGTTCTTAAGAATGAATTCTAGTGTTTCAAGGTGATGTTCTTATCATCACCAAAGCTGATTGATCATCATCAATTTAGCTCTTGAATGCAATGTCTTGCTGAAGCTTAGCTAGCTATGTCTAATTCCTTTAGACTAAAGCTTTAGACTAACATTGCATGATTCCTGGAATTCTCATTAAGAATTTTGATACCTTTATTTTCCTTTTCACTTAATTTTCGAAAAAAGCACAAAAAAATTTTAAAATCATAAAATCCAAAAATATTTCTTATTTGAGTCTAGAGTCTCATCTTAAGTTTGGTGTCAATTGCATGTTTTTGTTATATTTTTCGAATCCATGCATGTATTTCTTTGTTTTGATCTTTAAATTCTATTGACTTGAGTGTTCATGTGTCTCATATAGTGTCAGTAGCACACAAACTGCTAAGTTTGGTGTCTTGCATGCATTGTTAATTGATTCTTGTTGCATTTTGATTATTAAAAATCCAAAAATATTTTTAATTTGTGTCTTTTCAAGTCAATAATACAGAGAATTGAAGATTCAGAACATACTGCAGAGGAATCACACAGAAAAAGCTGAGCATTCAAAAATGCCCAGTGAAGAAGGACAGACTGGCGTTTAACGCCAGCCAGGGTACCTGGTTGGGCGTTAAACGCCCAAAAAGGTAGCATTTTGGGCGTTAAACGCCAGAATGTATACCATTCTGGGCGTTTAACGCCAGGATGGCACAAGGGGGAAGATTTTGTTTTCAAATCAATTTTTTTTCAAGTTTTCAAAGTTTTTCAAAATCAAATCTTTTTCAAATCATATCTTTTCAATCAAATATTTTCAAAATCAATTTCTTTCCTTTTTCAAAGATACTTACTAACAATTAATGATTTGATTGAACATTTTTTGCCTTTTCTGTTGAGGAAGGTTTTATGTTTGAATCATATCTTTTCTTGTTAGGAAAGTCATTAATTTTTAAAATCATATCTTTTAAAATTGTTTTCAAATCATATCTTCTCAATCACATCTTTTTAAAACCATAACTTTTCAATCAAATCTTTTTAATCACATCTTTTTCAAAATAGTTTTCAATCAAATCTTTTTAACTTCTAATTTCAAAATCTTTTTCAAAAATCACTTGATTTCTTTTCCACTCTTATTTTCGAAAATCAATTAAGTGTTTTTCAAAATGTTTTCAAAATCTTTTACTTAATTTTCGAAAATTACTTTCCTCCTTCTCACATCCTTCTATTTTTGGACTAACACTATCCCTTAATGCAAAATTCGAACTTCATCTTCTTTGATAAGTTCAAATTTTTTACCTCTGTCTTCCATTTTTCTTCCTCTGACACTTCAAGGAATCTCTATACTGTGACATAGAGGATTCCATATTTTCTTGTTCTCTTCTCTTTCATATGAGCAGGAGCAGAGACAAAAGCATTCTTGTTGAAGCTGACCCTGAACCCGAGAGGACCTTAAAGAGAAAGCTAAGAGAAGCCAAAGCACAACTCTCTTTAGAGGACCTGACCGAATTCTTCAAAGAAGAAGAAGACATGGCAGCCGAAAACAACAATAATGCAAACAATGCAAGGAAGGTGCTGGGTGACTTTACTGCACCTACTCCTGATTTTTATGGGAGAAGCATCTCTATCCCTGCCATTGGAGCAAACAACTTTGAGCTTAAGCCTCAATTAGTTTCTCTAATGCAACAGAATTGCAAGTTCCATGGACTTCCAATGGAAGATCCTCATCAGTTCTTAGCTGAATTCTTGCAAATCTGTGACACAGTCAAGACTAATGGGGTTAACCCTGAGGTCTACAGACTGATGCTATTCCCTTTTGCTGTAAGAGACAGAGCTAGAATATGGTTGGATTCTCAACCTAAAGAAAGCCTGGACTCTTGGGAAAAGCTAGTCAGTGCCTTCTTGGCAAAGTTCTTTCCACCACAAAGATGGAGTAAGCTTAGAGTGGAAGTCCAAACCTTCAGACAGAAGGATGGAGAATCCCTCTATGAAGCTTGGGAAAGATACAAACAATTAATCAGAAGATGTCCCTCAGACATGCTTTCTGAATGGAGCATCATAGGTATTTTCTATGATGGTCTCTCTGAACTATCTAAGATGTCCTTGGATAGCTCTGCTGGAGGATCTCTTCATCTGAAGAAGACGCCTGCAGAAGCTCAAGAATTGATTGAAATGGTTGCAAATAACCAATTCATGTACACTTCTGAAAGGAATCCTGTGAACAATGGGACTAGTCAGAAGAAAGGAGTTCTTGAGATTGACACTCTGAATGCCATTTTGGCTCAGAATAAAATATTGACTCAACAAGTCAATTTGATTTCTCAAAGTCTGTCTGGAATGCAAAATGCACCAAGCAGTACTAAGGATGCTTCATCTGAGGAAGAAGCTTATGATCCTGAGAACCCTTCAATGGAAGAGGTGAATTACCTAGGAGAACCCTATGGTAACACCTATAATTCTTCATGGAGAAATCACCCAAATCTCTCATGGAAGAATCAAGAGAGACCTCAACAAGGTTTCAATAATAATAATGGTGGAAGAAACAGGTTTAGCAATAGCAAGCCTTTTCCATCATCTTCTCAGCAACAGACAGAGAGCTCTAAGCAGAATACCTCTGACTTGGCAACCATGGTCTCTGATCTAATCAAAACCACTCAAAGTTTCATGACTGAAACTAGATCCTCCATTAGGAATTTGGAAGGACAAGTGGGTCAGCTGAGCAAGAAAATTACTGAACTTCCCCCAAGCACTCTCCCAAGTAACACTGAAGAAAATCCAAAAGGAGAGTGCAAAGCCATAAATATGGCCGAATTCTGGGAGGAAGAAGAGGCAGTGAATGCCACTGAGGAAGGCCTCACTGGACGTCCACTGGCCTCCAATGAGTTCCCTAATGAGGAACCTTGGGAATCTGAGGCTCATACTGAGACCATAGAGATTCCCTTGGACTTACTACTGCCTTTCATGAGCTCTGATGAGTATTCTTCCTCTGAAGAGGATGAGTATGTCACTGAGGAGCAAGTTGCTAAATACCTTGGAGCAATCATGAAGCTAAATGACAAGTTATTTGGAAATGAGACTTGGGAGGATGAACCCCCTTTGCTCACCAAAGAACTGGATAACTTGTCTAGGCAACAATTGCCTCAAAAGAGGCAGGATCCTGGGAAGTTTTCTATACCTTGTACCATAGGCACCATGACCTTCAAGAAGGCCTTGTGTGACTTAGGGTCAAGTGTGAACCTCATGCCCCTCTCTGTAATGGAGAAATTAGGGATCTTTGAGGTGCAAGCTGCAAAAATCTCACTAGAGATGGCAGACAATTCAAGAAAACAAGCCTATGGACTTGTAGAGGATGTTCTGGTTAAGGTTGAAGACCATTACATTCCTACTGATTTCATAGTCCTAGAGACTGGGAAGTGCATGGATGAATCCATCATCCTTGGCAGACCCTTCCTAGCCACAGCAAAGACTGTGATTGATGTTGATAAAGGAGAGTTGATCATTCAAGTGAATGAAGAATCCTTGGTGTTTAAGGCCCAAGGATATCCCTCTATCATCATGGAGAGGAAGCATGAAGAGCTTCTCTCAAAACAGAGCCAAACAGAGCCCCCACAGTCAAACTCTAAGTTTGGTGTTGGGAGGCCACAACCAAACTCTAAGTTTGGTGTTGAACCCTCACATTCAAACTCTAAGTTTGGTGTTGGGAGGGTCCAACACGGTTCTGAGTATTTCTGAGGCTCCATGGGAGTCCTCTGTCAAGCTAATGACAGTAAAGAAGCGCTTGTTGGGAGGCAACCCAATGTTTATAATTAATTATTTTCTTTTGTTATTTTACTTTATTTTGTAGGTTGATGATCATGAGAAGTCACAAAATCCATTGAAAAAGCAAAAACAGAATGAAAAATAGGAAGAAAAACAGCACACCCTGGAGGAAGAAGCTGCTGGCGTTTAAACGCCAGTAAGCCTAGCAGTTGGGCGTTTAACGCCCAGTCTGGCACCATTCTGGGCGTTTAACGCCAGAAAGGGGCACCAGACTGGCGTTAAACGCCAGAAAAGGGCTAGAACCTGGCGTTAAACGCCAGGAATGGGCATCAGCCCGGCGTTTAACGCCAGAAATGGGTCAAAACGTGATTTTTGATGCCAATTGATGCAGGGATGACTTTTCCTTGACACCACAAGATCTGTGGACCCCACAGGATCCCCAAACAACCCTACCACTCTCTCTTCTTCTTCACCCATTCACCAATCACCTCAACATCTCTTTCTCTTCACCACTCACATCCATCCTTCATAAACCACCACTTCTCCCATACATGGCCGAACACAAAGCCATCTCCCTCTCCTCCATTTCTTCTTCTTCTACTCTCTTCCCTCTTCTTTGCTCGAGGACGAGCAAACCTTTTAAGTTTGGTGTGGTAAAAGCATTGCTTTTTGTTTTTCCATAACCATTTATGGCATCCAAAGCCGGTTCAACTGAGAAGGCATGACCTCAAGCCCATCACTAAGAAGAAGATGGAGCAAACAAGAGACCCCTCTCATCATGAGATCCCTGAGATACCTCAAGGGATGCACTTTCCTCTACAAGACTATTGGGAGCACTAAACACCTCCCTAGGAGAATTGAGTTCCAACATGGGACAACTAAGGGTGGAGCACCAAGAACATGCCATCCTCCTCCATGAAATTAGAGAAGATCAAAGAATCATGAGAGATGAGCAACAAAGACAAGGAAGAGACATTGAGGAGCTCAAGCACTCCATAGGATCTTCAAGAGGAAGAACAAGCCGCCATCACTAAGGTGGACCCGTTCTTTAATCTCCTTGTTCTTTGCTTTTCTGTTTTTCGAAAATTATGCTTTATGTTTATCTATGTTTGTGTCTTATGATCATTAGTGTCTTAGTGTCTATGCCTTAAAGCTATCAATATGAATCCATCACCTTTCTTAAATGAAAACTGTTTTTATCACAAAAGAACAAGAAGTAAGGATTTCAAATTCATCTTTAAAACTAGCTTAATTAGTTTGATGTGGTGACATACTTTTTGTTTTCTGAATGTATGCTTGAACAGTGCATATGTCTTTTGAATTTGTTGTTCATGAATGTTAAAATTGTTGGCTCTTGAAAGAATGATGAAAAAGGAGACATGTTACTGAGGATCTGAAAAAATCATAAAAATGATTCTTGAAGCAAGAAAAAGCAGTGAATACAAAAAAAAAAACACGAAAAAAAAAGAAAAAAAAGAAGAAAAGAAAGAAATAAAGTTGTGATCCAAGGCAATAAGAGTGTGCTTAAGAACCCTGGACCCTCTAATTGGGGACTCTAGCAAAGCTGAGTCACAATCTGAAAAGGTTCACCCAATTATGTGTGGCATGTATATCCGGTGGTAATACTGGAAGACAGAGTGCTTTGGGCCACGGCCAAGACTCAATAGTAGCTGTGTTCAAGAATCATCATACTTAACTAGAATCAATAACACTATCTGGATTCTGAGTTCCTAAAGAAGCCAATCATTCTGAACCTCAGAGGATAAAGTGAGATGCCAAAACTGTTTGGAGGCAAAAAGCTACTAGTCCCGCTCATCTAATTTGGAGCTATGTTTCATTGATAATTTGGAGTCTATAGTATTTCTCTTCTTTTTATCTTATTTGATTTTCAGTTGCTTGAGGACAAGCAACAATTTAAGTTTGGTGTTGTGATGAGCGGATAATTTGTATGCTTTTTTGGCATTGTTTTTAGTATGTTTTGCTAGTTTTAGTAGTTTTTATTATATTTTTATTAGTTTTAGTTAAAATTCACTTTTCTGGACTTTACTATGAGTTTGTGTGTTTTTCTGTGATTTCAGGTATTTTCTGGCTGAAATTGAGGGACCTGAGCAAAAATCTGATTCAGAGACTGAAAAGGACTGCAGATGCTGTTGGATTCTGACCTCCCTGCACTCGAAGTGGATTTTCTGGAGCTACAGAAGCCCAATTGGCGCGCTCTCAACGGCGTTGGAAAGTAGACATCCTGGGCTTTCCAGCAATATATAATAGTTCATACTTTGCCTAAGATTTGATGGCCCAAACCGGCGTTCAAAGTCACCCTCAGAATTCCCAGCGTTAAACGCCCAAACTGGCATAAGAATGGGAGTTAAACGCCCAAACTGGCACTAAAACGGGAGTTAAACGCCAAGAAGAGTCTCTACACGAAAATTACTTCATTGCTCAGCCCAAGCACACACCAAGTGGGCCCGGAAGTGGATTTTTATGTCATTTACTCATTTCTGTACACCCTAGGCTACTAGTTTTCTATAAGTAGGACCTTTTACTATTGTATTTTCATCTTGGTTCTTCTGGTTCCCTCTTTGGGGGCCGAAACCAATGATCACACTGTTCTTATGTATTTTCAACGGTGGAGTTTCTACACCATAGATTAAGGGTGTGGAGCTCTGCTGTACCTCGAGTATTAATGCAATTACTATTGTTCTTCCATTCAATTCCGCTTGTTCTTTTACCAAGATATCACTTGTTCTTCAACATGATGAAGGTGATGATTGACGCCCATCACCATTCTCACCCATGAACAAGGTGGCTGACAACCATTCTTGTTCTACAAGCATCTGAGGCTTAGTGAATATCTCTTTGGATTCTTTAATCGGAATCTTCGTGGTATAGGCAGGACCTGATGGCGGCATTCAAGAGAATCCGGAAGGTCTAACCTTGTCTGTGGTATTCTGAGTAGGATTCAATGATTGAATGACTGTGACGTGCTTCAAACCTGTAACCTACTGGGCGTTAGTGACAGACGCAAAAGAGTTATTCTATTCCGGTAGGGGAGGGAACCAAACCGGTGATTGGCAGCACTGTGACAGAGTGTGTGCATTAGCTTTCACTGCGCGGATGGGAGGTAGCTGCTGACAACAGTGAAACCCTACACGAGCTTGCCATGGAAAGGAGTAAGAAGGATTGGATGAAGGCAGTAGGAAAGCAGAGAGACGGAAGGGAAGGCATCTTCATACACTTGTCTGAAGCTCTTACACCAATGATATACATAAGTATCTCTATCTTTATCTTTATGTATTTTCGTTTATCACTATACCCATTTGAGTCTGCCTGACTGAGATTTACAAGATGACCATAGCTTGCTTCATACCACCAATCTCCGTGGGATCGACCCTTACTCACGTAAGGTATTACTTGGACGACCCAGTGCACTTGCTGGTTAGTTGTGCGAAATTGTAGTGATCACAATTTCGTGCACCAGACATGCAGAAGTTTGTTATGCCTCTGTCCCAACACTGCACCAATGGCATGATCACTGGCATCACACATTAATTCAAATGGTAATGCCCAATCTGGTGCAGAGATGACTGGTGCTGTGACCAGCTTAGCTTTCAGGGTCTCAAATGCCTGCAAACACTGTGTGTCAAACACAAATGGCGTGTCAGCAGCTAGCAGGTTACTTAAAGGTTTTGCAATTTTCGAAAAATCCTTGATAAACCTTCTGTAGAATCCTGCATGTCCCAAAAAGCTTCTGATTGCCTTAACATTGGCAGGTGGTGGTAATTTTTCAATTACCTCTACTTTTGCCTTATCCACCTCTATTCCCCTGCTTGAAATTTTGTGCCCAAGGACAATTCCTTCAGTCACCATAAAGTGACATTTCTCCCAGTTTAAAACCAGGTTAGTCTCTTGGCATCTTTTCAGGACAAGTGATAGGGTGGTTAAGACAGGAGCTGAATGAGTCTCCATACACTGAGAAGTCATCCATGAAGACTTCCAGAAATTTCTCTACCATATCTGAGAAGATAGAGAGCATACACCTCTGAAAGGTTGCAGGTGCATTGCACAGACCAAAAGGCATCCTCCTGTAGGCAAACACGCCAGAAGGGCAGGTGAATGCTGTTTTCTCCTGGTCCTGTGGATCTACTGCAATTTGGTTGTAGCCTGAATAGCCATCCAAAAAGCAGTAGTAATCATGACCAGCTAGTCTTTCTAGCATTTGGTCTATGAATGGTAAAGGAAAATGATCCTTTCTGGTGGCTGTATTGAGCCTTCTGTAGTCAATACACATGCGCCACCCTGTGACTGTTCTTGTAGGAACCAGTTCATTTTTTCATTATGAACCACTGTCATGCCTCCCTTTTTGGGAACAACTTGGACAGGCTCACCCAGGGGCTATCAGAAATAGGATAAATAATCCCAGCCTCCAGTAATTTGGTGACCTCTTTCTGCACCACCTCCTTCATGGCAGGATTTAGCCTCCTCTGTGGTTGAACCACTGGTTTGGCATTATCCTCCAACAGGATTTTGTGCATGCATCTAGCTGGACTAATGCCCTTGAGATCACTTATGGACCACCCAGAGCTGTCTTGTGTGTCCTCAGCACTTTAATCAGTGCTTCCTCTTCCTGTGGATTTAAAGCAGAGCTTATAATCACTGGAAAAGTGTCACCCTCTCCCAGAAATGCATATTTCAGGGATGGTGGTAGTGGTTTGAGTTCAGGCCTAGGAGGCTTATCCTCCTCCTGAGGAATTTTCGAAAATTCCTTTGCCTCCTCTGGCTCTTCCTGATCAGTTTGAGCATCTTTGAAGATGTCCTCAAGCTCTGATTCCAGGCTTTCAGCCATATTGATCTCTTCTACCAGAGAGTCAATAATGTCAGCGTCCATGCAGTCCTCTGGTGTGTCTGGATGCTGCATAGCTTTTACAGCATTCAACTTGAACTCATCCTCATTGACTCTCAGGGTTACTTCCCCTTTTTGTACATCAATGAGAGTTCGTCCAGTTGCTAGGAAAGGTCTTCCTAGAATGAGAGTTGCACTCTTGTGCTCCTCCATTTCCAGCACCACAAAGTCAGTTGAAAAGGCAAATGGCCCAACCTTTACAATCATGTCCTCTATTATGCCTGATGGGTGTTTAATGGAGCCATCAGCAAGTTGGAGGCATATCCTGGTTGGTTTGACTTCTCCAATCAACCCAAGCTTTCTGATAGTGGATGCAGGTATTAGATTGATGCTTGCTCCAAGATCACATAAAGCTATCTTGGTGCAAGTGCCTTCTAATGTGCATGGTATCAGAAAGCTTCCAGGATCTTGAAGCTTTTCTGGTAAGCTTTTTAGAATGACTGCACTGCATTCTTCAGTGAGAAACACTTTTTCAGTTTCTCTCCAATCCTTCTTATGACTTAAGATTTCCTTCATGAACTTAGCATAAGAAGGTATTTGCTCAAGTGCCTCTGCAAATGGAATCTTTATTTCAAGAGTCCTTAAATAATCTGCAAAGCGGGCAAATTGCTTATCCTGTTCCGCCTTGCGGAGTTTCTGAGGATAAGGCATCTTGGCTTGATATTCTTCAACCTTAGATGCTGCAGGTTTATTCCTTACAGAAGTGGTTGAAGAAGCCTTGTTAGAGGGATTACTGTCAGCACTCTCAGGTGTCTGATTTTTCCTT